>NW_027099237.1:0-300000 GCF_037042795.1 Molothrus aeneus
GGTAAATAAACAGATTTTTTCCACTTCTCTCAGAGGAAATGTTTCCCAGACCAGTTGAGGGGAGGGGCCGTGTAGGTGGGCTTTCTGGGGGGGGCCCCCTGAGACATAAACTTTAAAGAAATTTAGGGATTTTAGAGGAGCTGAGGTTTTAGTTAGAGATAAGCCTTATTAGAGTTTATCAAAATAAATAGGTAGGCCTTGTTGAAGTTAAGAGTTAGTAGTTAACTAATAATTGATTGCTTGTCAACATCATGTTTGCTTAGCTGGGTTTATCATGAAGAATATAGAAACTCATAAATAGCTTTTAGGAACATAAGACAATTGTAGGCCACCTCTGTTCTGAAACCAATTGAAGATGGGGAATGGGAGTTCTACCAATGGGTTCATTTGTCATATTTGCATTGAAAATGTAGAAAGTTCAGAACCAGGAAGACTTCATTTATTTCCTCATTTTGGAACCCCTCCCCATGAAAGGGACCACCGATTCATTTTGAGGAACAAACTACGTGTGCTTAATAGCTTTTGAACTAATTACCATACGAAGTGAGGAATGATGGGATGTACCTAAATTATGAATATGTATTTGTCTTTTGGGTATTCAATACTTGTATAGATAAAAAGACTCTGTTATCACCTCTAAATCACAGTGTGTATTTGGGAGCTATCCCGCACGCTGCCCAGCGTTGCAATAAACATACACTTTCTAATTTTGAACTGTTAGAGAGCCTTGGTCCGTCACAGTTGGATATCAGTACTAGATCAATATTTTTAATAAATCACCCCTTCTTGAGGATTGCTGCCAAATTTGCCCTAAACCAAGACAAGCAGGATCTGCGATTTAGAGAATGATGGAATCACTTTGGTTGGAAAAGACCTTTAAGAACATTGAGTCTAAATGTAATTAGCAAACACAACCATCAAGCAATGTTTTGCTGTCTGAAGAGAACATGGTTTATCTGGTAAGCTTTGCAAGTATTTGTGTCATCACAAGCATGCATGTCCAATGCATTAGATGGGTATATAATAAGAAACCTGTGCAAATCAACAGAATGATTCTCAGGGTAGGATATTGGCATGTTTCATCCTTCTTCCCGACTTCTTCCAATGAATTATTTTTACAAAGTAATGATTGGAATTGTTACTCTTTTGACGGTTCTTGTTGTATTACTGACATTTTTGGCATAGGAATGCCAAATAGGCTAATTCACCTAGTTTTTCAGATAAAGACCAAGATTTAGTGTTGCTTAAGCTGGAGGCAGAAATATTTAAATCTTCCAGCCTCCTTCTTAGTACCTAATTTCTATTACAATATCAGTGCACAATCTTGTCCCTTAAGGTCCAGCTAGCTCAGTTTATACCAACAGGGTGACATTAGTAGGGCTCACGTGATGCTGCACACAGAAGCCCTCGGGGTGCACCTCTAGCAGACAGTAATTCATGCACTTGGACCATCCCAGTGCTGACTTTGGATCACCAGAAGAGTAGAACTAGAGAGATTTGATGGAGAGCTCTCTGGAGGAAGTGGCCTGAAGAAGACAGCAGAAATCCCATCTGTGTGTTTGTACAAATAACGTGAATACCATTTACAGAAAAAGATCTTCAAATGGATCTAGCTTTTTCTGCAGACTATTTGTCAACTATATGCATTACATGGACAGTTCCACTGAGCATCTGAAATACAGCTGCGTTTAAGTGGATTGATTCAGGGTTGGAAAGCGGTGAAATAAAGCTTTTCAGGAATAGCTGACATCCAAGTCCCGCAGAAATTTACCTATTTTTAATGTCCAGATGCTTTTTAAAATCATGGGTGACCATTTAGCTACCTAATAGCTTTAATCAGAAATACAAAGAAAATTTTAAACTCCCATCTTTTATAGCTTGAATATTTTTCTTTGTTTATTTCCTGGTTTCCAATTCAGGTCTACAAATCATATGATTAGGTAATGAGAACTCATGCTGTATAAAAATATTTCGTGCTATACTTCCAAGTCAAGGCCATGTTTTTCCCGGAACTGTTTAAAAAAATAAAATTCTATCTGGATTCTCTCTAGCCCACACTCATCATTATATAAAGTCATTTAAATATTATATTTTGACTTTACATGGTGCAATTATATTCAGAAATCCAAGGCTCTATTGTTAGATTGTTTGTATGGTTTTCTGGCAATTCTAACTTCCCACAACCACCCTTGGCAGCTATATATTTTTGCAGCAAGGCATCACAGGGGTCTGTGAGAAGTTTGAATGTGAAGCAGAGCTAACATTAAAATACACGTGACATACTCGAAATATTTCACTTCCGAAAGTTACAGTTTGCTTAGATGGAAGGAAATATGAAATAAATAAACCTCACACAACATTTCTAAATCTTGGAAATCTATTACCTGAACTTTGAGTCAGTTTGCAGGACAGGACTCTGTAGAAATGCAAATGTGAAGTCCAAGGAATAGAGCAGAAGGTGTATTGGGCAGGGGTACAGAAGATTGCTCTGAAGGGTGATGTAAGCAAGATTGCATCCTATAAAGATAGCAGCTGCTTCTGCTGGTGCCAACATAGAGAATTTGCGCCACCAGCCTAGTTTTCTGGGGACATTTGACCTGTACACTCTTGAGGGCTTGTAGATGGGAATGAATGTGTCCTTTGATCTGTTTTTTTCTTTTGAATGTCTATGACCTGACTTGCTATTGTGTACTGTACTGTATCGTTTTAGAAACAGACACGTTTCATCTGTTTGAAAGCTGTAGTTGAAAGTGAGCTTGCAATCATGAGTTGGCTGTCAAAAGAATTAATTTTCTGCTTTAAGCAAAATATCAATAGAAACATTCCATCCACTCCTATGATACAGATTCCTTTTGAATTTACAGGGTAATTTGCATTAGTGAGTATACTGCATGTGCAATAAATACACCTTGCTTGGTTTCTAATGATGATAATAGTCCTCTTTGTATTACTCTAAGGATTGAACTCACCATCATTATTTTCCTGTTCTCATTGAACTGTAAAGGAAAAATAGTTTTGCATTAACCAAGGAGTAAAATGCATGGATTTAGCATCATTCTTGCAAGTAGTCCTCGATTCTGAAAATACCTCTCAGAAGCTGCATCAAATGGCAAAGCTAGACAGATTGCAGAATGCAGAACCTGCCATTTAGGATCAGGTACAAAATAACACCCAAGAAATTCTTCATGGATGCTGCATAAGTACAAAGACGCCGTTATTTAAAAGAGAAAAATAGTCAATGTGAAACGTGTTTGATGAATAAAAAGCTATGCTAATCAAGAGACTACAGTGCCAAGTGTGCTACAAGGCTTTTTTGTAATTAACATCATTCCCAGCATGAAAAAATACTATTTTTATTGTAGATTGCTTAAGAGTGCACAACAGTTTGGAAAAAAGTGCTTTGCTTTTTCTATTCATAGGAACTGTGTATCATGGTAAGAGATACTGTAAACAGGTTTTGGAAAACAATGTTATTTTGAAGATTCATTCTATTCAGAAATACTTCCCATGAAAAAATTTGCTCTGCCTTCCATCCTGAAGACTCTTAAAGGAAAATGTCTTTGTTGCATTCTCTTCACACTAGTTCAGGAGCTCAGTCTTACCTGCATTCTAATGCTTTTTTATGTTCCTGATGGCATGGCTTAGACATCCTTGTCTCCATTACCATCATGATTTCCAGATCAAGTGATGAGAATTTTTCTTCAGGATTGGTGAAGTTAAGTGTCATAACATTTTTGTCAAGTCAATTTGAAGGGGTTTTTTTGCCAAAGGAATCTCTTCCTTCCTAATGAAAACCATTGGCAATAGCAAACCTACTCAGTTTTTCAGGAAGTCAAATAATACATCTCCACTGTACAAGGTCCTCCGTTTGTTTTTTTTTCACCAGAAGAAAACTGCTGTTTTCTTCTTCTTCTTCTTCTATCACCTTAGACTTACTTTCTTCCAAAATCTTTTTAAACCTTTAGATTACTTTCACAGTGTGCTATAGCATATGTATTTGAAAAGACCATTTGTACATATTCAAATGGCTTACTTCTAATCTATTAAGAAATGGCTGTACTTCTATTAAGGAAACATAAAGGTGCAGTAATATTTTTTCTTCTACAAAATTTAAAAAGCCCCAACTATTAAAAATGATACCAGCAAATGATGTCTGTAAGACTGAGGCAGGAGACTTTTTTCCAGAACAATGTGCAGTTCTTCCCAATTCTATTTTTCCCTCCGATTACTTTGTACAAAAATAGTTTTACACAGTCTTCTAATAGTGGCGTGTTACTAGTGGGGTAGAGTATTGCCCTGCCAGCATTGGAATTGACTCGACTGTAGTTGTGTTCAAATTTGCTGATGAGACAAGGTTTTTTTGCTGAACGCACTTCAGCAAGCAAGAGAGCTTCTTAGTCTTAAGATGCTATGAGTCCCAGAAGAAGATGAATGAGGTGATGACATGCCTTGTGTTCTGAAGAGAGATCAAAACTTATTTCTGGGGTCACCCCCCCTCTTGGTACAGAAAGCACACAGAGGGCTTTGAAGCAGCACTTTCACCCTCTTTGCATTCACTAGTAAATCGGAGACAGAGCTTGCCCCAAGGTTTGTGCAAAAATACTCTTTTGATGCAACTCTTAACCAGACAAAATCTCTGGGAAAATTTGCAGTGGCAGAAAGCAATTTTCCCTTCCTGGGAAATCTACTGAAACGGTTCAGAAGTTATTCCCATTCCCTGTTGCTAACCTCTGCTGTCTAGCTGTCCGATATGTTTGGGACCATGTTGAAATCATTCTAAACAATGTACTGATGCCGCACTGTTGAGTAAACATAGGTCTTTTCCATAGGTGTCAGGGAAAAATATTTCTGTTGGTAAAAATGATAGAAAACAATACCAGCATGGCAGAAAAACAATTACATCAATAGAATGAAGATGCCCAGAATTCTTCTTTTGAAGTTACACACAGTCAATATTTTCTAAAGAAGGTTGTGAAACTTAATAAGGAGTACATTCCACGTGACTGGTGCACAAGTTCATGTTTCCACCTTACAAAATACATATTATTAAAAGAAAAATGTTCTGCCTTGTAGAAAAGTAACCCATTCGTAATTTGATCAAAGATAGGATTAGATCAAGTATTCCTACAAGACAGTAGTAGTACTAGGAAAAGCCTTTTGGCGTCTATTTAACTACAGGAAACTTGAGAAAGCAGAAGAGTGTCCTTCCCTGCTGCAAGCTGTACTTCCTATTTGCTAGTGCTGCTTCAACATTGTCTAAAGAAAACTTGCCAAAATAAGACTATTGTATACAAGCAACTGTAACTATCCATTCCGTTCCAGCTAATTTTAACTAGCAAGTATGAGTCACACACTCTAATGGAATATTCTAATGCATAGATAGAGCATACCTTCACTAATAAATGGGGACTCTGGAAAAAGGAGCAAATGCAGTTGAATTTCAGGGAAGGAAATTATTGGAGTGCTAACTGCAGTCCCTCGACTTCACAAGAAATGATGTCTGGTAATCCCAACCAGAAACATATAGAAATCCATTTTCAAATGGGTTGCATCTATGGTCCTCTGCTCTTCCTATATGAAGAAACTGTGGTTTGAATCAATCTTCAAAATAGTATGCCTAAAGACCTTAGATGCCTCCAATTCTTTTGTTGGTTTTTTTTTTTTTTTTTCCAGAAGCAACTGTCTCAAAACCTTTTTAAAGCTGACATTTTCCCTTAAGATGCCATATTTTAAAAGAGCACCTTGTCATTTAACAGGGTATTCCAAACATCATTTACAAGTTTAGACTGAAAGTAACACTTTTCCTAGTAATCTTTCATTTTTTGCAGCTCAGTGCTAACATAGGCAGCAAAGAAGAGAACAGACCACAGCTCTTTCTGGAGCATCTTGAACAAATGCCCTTGCTTATGTTCTAATCATTCACTTCACCAAAAGACCTAATGATGAAGAAAAGGTTGTGAAAGCATTACTAGTAGTGCTACATGGCAATCCACGGGTGTGATTTCTCAAGCAGAATTTGTATCACATAGATGATACTTGGCAAACAGCAAATGAAGGGGTTTTCTTCAGCTCTCAGACTGATGTTACATGTCAGTAATTTAAAAAAAGATAACAAGAAGAAGGTTATTTTTTAACATGTGAATTTAATTACACTCCTGCCATGGACATCTGAATCTTATGAATAGACAGTGTCTGATTTAGAAAAAAATAAAGAATTACCACAGTTTAAAGAAACATAGGATCATAAACCCTTTGCTGATGGAACGTAGCCTATTCATTGGTTGAAATGAAGCAGGTAGACAGGACATATGAAATATTTTTTTGTGCATCAAACATTTATTTTCTAAAGTGATGCTGACAGATAGTGAACTCACCAACTTAGATATTGCACGGTAGATAAGGGTACATAACTTGCTCCATCAAGTAATCCCTTGGAATCATCATCCAAGGGGATTTTCCCCTGCATCTGTGAAAATATGCCTACCTTTTTCACAATACTTCTGCAGCAGCATTGTTAGGCCTGATCAGCTGGTATGGAGAGGGAATTATCGGCAGCAAGGTGACTGGCCAGGGCAATTTGCTTCAATGGATTTTGATCTCCCGGATATTTTGCAGACCTGCTTCAGCCCTGCTTGTCAAACACAGCCTTTAAAGGGTGCCAAACAATTGTTAGTCTGTACTGGGCCATATGCTCTTTATTCTCTCCCTCAACTTCTCCATCGCCTCTCATCTGTTTCACATGAGCTATGTTCAAGGTCCACAGGCTACTTTTCACAGAATCTTCAGGCCTGATGCAGTAAGAATGATGACTAGAACACAGCTGGGATCAATTTTCCAGTTTGGATAAAATGCATTCTGCACACAAATCCAATGAGAAGGTGTTCCCCCTATGCCCAGAAAAACCGTCACTAGTACTAGTGTTCTACGTAAACTGCAACTTAGTCTGAAAGAAAAGCTTTTTTCTGAGAGTGTCTAAGAGCTTTGTATGAAGCACAGATATTTGATATATGCAATTTTGAATACCAGAGGAAAAAGAAAACGGCACAAAGCTTTTAATGGTGCTGGTTTTAATTTTAAATTCCATGCACCTTTTCAAAAAGTGTCAGCTCAAATGCCCATCAACATATTTTAGTCACCTGTAAGTCAGTATTCATATAAAATGTGATTCAAATCAAAAGAATTTCAAACCTTTCCTCAAAGTTTATATGCCTAGATTTAATACTTCTGACACATATTAGATGAAAGGAAGACATTTTTTACTGTGGGGGTGATGGAACACTGGAACAGGTTGCCCAGAGAAGTAGTGGGTGTCCCATCCCTGAAAGTATTCAAGGTCAGGTTGGATGGGGCTTTGAGCAGCAACACAGGAGACTCTTGATGGTAGAGAAACAAAGTTTGAATCTAGAAGAAACTCAGATTGAAGTATAGGAGCAAGTTTTCCCTCAGCTCTTGGGGTAAAATCAAAGTGTTACAAAATTACCTTGATCTGTGATTTTCACTACTGTAACAGGTTAATGAAAACTATGCAGAAGATAGCAAATTTTAAAAGAGAGAAGAATTACAGCATAAAATACATGGGATGGGTTTCTACATGGGACAAAATCTCTGTATTTCCACACTTCCTCATGTTAGGATTTCATGAAGTGCCAAAGAAGGCGGCAAAATATCATTCAGGACATTATTTACTGGGGTTCAGCCTGGCCTTTAGTAGGAATTGGGTTTGAACATAATGCAGATATACCACACACTTTCCCTTCACTGAAAAATTACTGTTTACAATGAATAAGCAATGAGGATATAAAATTGACTGAAAGCATCTTAAAAAGGTAAAGTATTTCATTGTAAATGATCTGTGATCCAAATAGTTCTTCCACCTTAGTGAGGGACAAAAGAATTCTTCCATATCATGATGGTTTAAAATTGTATAAACCAATGTTTTCTTCTGAAAAGATATTATCTATTTTTTTCTATCTTTAGAAGAAAATATTCCTAGACATACAACACATGAGAATGAAGTAATTGTAAAGAAACAAATAATATGAAAATATTCCCTACATATAATTAAATGAAAAGCTGTGTTTTAAATAGGAAGTAGATATTAAACAGAATTTTTACACCAGATATTTGAATTGTTGCACCAGCTATTTTGCCCACAAAGAGAGGTATTTAGCATTTCGGTCTTTTCCAAGGTGTTCATCATCTGCTATGCTGACCTCTGCGTGGGCCTAGGTGTGTGTGGAAGGGGGGCATGTGAAGGGGAGTGTGTATGTTTGCTCAACACTTGTTGTGGCAGATTCATGCCTCAGCTCCATCATTTGTTTTAGAAACTTCACAGAGAGTGGATATGAAGTTTAATATCAACAAGAGATCAATTCCCAAATCATCCATTTTACCCTACCTTATAAATCATATGCTTTGTTGCATATTTTATCAAATATACTTTCAAGCCACACGGAGAAATGAGAATGTGGAGAATCCCTCCAATGTCTTGCAACTTTTATGCAAACAGAGTTTCAAGAAAGGATCATTTCTTTTAAAGTACATCTGGGACAGGCATGATGGTGGTGTCAAGCTGCTGGAGTTTTTGTTGCTGGGAGAAGTCGTACAAAAGGATTGGTTTTTACATTGACTAGTTACTGAATCAAGTGCATGAATACATTGGAAATTCAACTGGGGGTTCCTTTTTCTAGCAGATTACTTCTAGAACGAGCTTGCAGACTGAAGCTGACTCTTTTGCTCTCTTTTTGTTTCTTACCTATTTTCTTGGCTTCTTTACCACTATCTACACAATTTTGGAACTTTTTTCCCAACTAAAATTGTTTCATAGTCTGATAATTAGGATACATTTTTTACAAGGAATTTTTAAAAATCTTTGTTTGAGTTAAGAAGGTTAAGGACTAAGGTCTTTTTCTTACCTTATCAATATTGGGATGAAATTGATAAATAAAGACTAACTCTTTCTTTTTATTTTCAACCCAAGTAGATAGTTCCCATACATTAATACATTTTGTGGACCAATATTTGCCATTCTGATGTAAGTTGTCCCTTCTTAACAATATACATTCTGTGACTATGTTGACAACACTATTGGTGAAGATCCTAACTGGTCTTAAACACACATAGGGAGAAATTTGCTCAGCCAGTGTCAGTCTTAAGCATGCCTATCAGAAGATCTTTCTATAGCTGGGGAATTTTCCCATGAAAGGGATTCAGTTATGGAAGAGACACTTATCCCAGAGTTTTGCATTCTTCTTGAGCACTACTTAAGGAACTTAGATCCCATGTCCATTTGGATCTCTCTCTGCACAGATCTTTGTCATGCCAGTGCTTGAAATGCATCTCTAAGAGAATTCACTAGCACAGAATGAACGAGAGTGGAAGGCGTCAGTGGGGCTCACCAGGTCCAACCCCCCTGCTTAAACCAGGCTACCTAGAGCCTCTTGCCCAGGATTATATCTGGGTGTACTTTTCATGTCTTCAAAGATCCAGGCTCCACAATCTTTCTGGGCAGTCTGTGCCGTGGTTCAGTCGCCCTCACAGTAAAAAATCATTTGCTGATGTGCAGAGGCAATCTCCTGTATTTCAGTGTGTGCCTACTGCCTCTTGTCTTTTCACTGAGCATCCTTGAAAAGACACTGGTTCCCTCCTCTTTGCACTATTCCTTCTGGGATGTATGTGTGCTGCCACCTAGAGAAATGTCAAAAACCTTCCTGAAGCCCAGGCAGACAATATTCCCTTCATCTACCGGGCAAGTTGATTCATCAGAGGAGTTTAAAAAGTTGTTCAGCATGAAGTTCCCCTGGTAAATCCATGCTGACTATGTTATTTTGTCCTCCTTCATGTGCCTGGCAATGCTTTCCAGCAATAGCTGCTCCATCAACTTCCTGGGGATAAAAATGACGCTGGCTGGCTGGCTTGTACTTTTCCAAGTCCTCCTAGTTGCCTTTTTCCAAGATGGGTGACATTTGCTTTCATCCAGTCTTTGGGCACTTTCCTCAGTCACTATGATCCATCAAACATCATTAGGAGTGGCCTCAGAATAACATCTGCTAACACCCTTGAGACCTGTGGCTGCATCTCAACAGGGCCTGTGGACTTCATGGAATACGTACCAATTCAGTGACTATGCCCATAAAAGTTTGCAAGGGATAAGAGAACGTATTAACAGGTACCTGAAGAGTGAGTGAAAAACTATGGAAGCAATCCAAAAGGACAAAGACTTGAGTTCCCTTTTCAGACAAAGCATCCTATCGTGGAGCTGAGCAGCTTTAGATCTAGGGAAGCTTCCCCTCTGAAAGGATGCAGAAGACATTCTTTTACCCGTATCCACTAATAAAATGTATTGACCATTCACTTGCAATACAAAAAAACTAAATTATTTCCAAAATTGTTGCCGCCTAACTAGACAATCATGTACTGGCTGGGTATTCCCCTAACAGATGACAGCACCTGCTTGATGCCTCTTATGCCTACAGACTATTTGAATTAGGTCATCTGAGTGGGGATTACTGGTCTGGGAACTTTCTTTCTGATGAATTTGGAAGATTTACTGAAGCAAGGACCTGAAGATGAAAACTTCATTTCCCACCAGTGCACTTTAACATCCACGGCTGTAATGCCATTGTTTCTCACCAACTGAGTCAAGAATTTATGACTACAAAGTGAATCAGCTCCAAAAGGAAAGATAAAGGCTAGAAAACATTCTCTCTTGGTAAAGCAAATGAAGTGACTAAATTCTAATCACTCGCTGGCCTAAAGCTTCAAGGAGGGGGAGGTGGACCAGGTTTCCTTCCACTGCCGTTCTCTTTGTCACCTCAGTGTTTTATAGGGGTATGCAGACATTCAAAAAGAGAGCTTTGCTGAATTCATAAAATTCAGTCTTAAAAAATAACTTGATAGCAGCTGAAATGAAAAGAACAAATAAAATGCAATTAATTCCACGGAAGCTTGAAATGATTATTTCTTCATTTTGCATTTGAGGATGTATATTGTGTGAGTTTGTCTTGTATTGTTCTACAGGTTTTCTAACTGGCACACCTTTCTTTATGAATGGACTGTCCTTTCCTAAATGCTCTCATATGGAGGAACATGCTTCTGATAAGAAGAGCACTAGGGTGTCTTTACTTGACCTTTTATTTTTACTGATGTTTGGTCCTTGGAAATGAATGGGGTTTTTCAATTGAAATGTCTTACTATTGTTCCCACAGGATAAGCCACAGGCTCTTCTGCTCAGAGCTGTCACTAGTCAGCTATTCTCCTATCTGCCTTTAAGTAGTTGAATGTTCTGGTCTAAAAGTAGCACCTTCTATGTAGCCATGCTCTTAGCTGCCAGTGTCATCTTGAATCCAAACACCCTCCCGCAAGGGACCGCTGGTTCTGTAGTCAACTAAGGGGAAAAAAACGGTCCATCCATGCTTCCTGATTTAAAATATAAAGGTATATAAAGGTATGGTGTCCCTAAACGATTCTCTGCAGTTGAACACTACTTATCTTTGCCGTGTTTCTTCAACTCACTTGCAAGTCATTCATGCGTTACCTTCTTGTGAGAATTGCTTGGTTTGAAGATGATTTAAAAGGGTATGAGAATACTTTTGTGCCTCTGCTATAAGGATGCTTTTCAAATCCACACAAACCTCCTGCAAATGCAAAAGCATTCATCCTGTATTGTCCTAGGCTACAATATAAAAATGTATTCTGCTCCCAACCTCAAGAGCTGCTGAAACCGGGAGGGGCATCGTTTTTTCCTTATCTCCTTATCTCTTAACGGGGCCATCCATGTCTTGCCACATGACTCAGAGATGACTCCCTCCAGGAGCCATTTCTGTTTAAAGGGTAATCAAGGAACCACTGCATGACTCAGAACAATTTGAGCCCATTGCAAGATGCTCTGCCCAGGGGGCAGGAGCTAAGCATCCCCAGCTGGATAGAATCTGAGTTTTGGGACACCACAAGCAGTCTTTCCACTGGCTTCCTAGAAGAACGGCCACCCTCACCCACTGGTCTTCAGAGGACAAGAGCTACCAGATGGTTTCTACAGGATCACCACTTCAACAAGACCATTTCATCCGGACTGCTGCCACCACCCTAACTAGCAGGGTGACAGGTCGTATTCTGTCCGTGGTTTTTCTTTTGTATTATTGCATGTATTTGGTTTTTCCCCTTTTCCTAATAAATTGTATTTCTGACTTGGAGTCTTGCTGCCATGCTGGATTTCTTCAGACCGACTAGCTCCTGACACCAACAGCCAGAGTGGGCTGCCCCCAGAAAGCTGTCGAATCCAGGGTGCAGCTGCAGGGCACAGCTGCTCTATGGCACAGGTGGACTGCATTGGGGATAGGACTGCACCGAGGGCAGGGACAAGGAACAGGGAGAGGTCTTCTGTATGTTTTCCAAAGGAGTTTCTTCCCTGGAGGGCCAGGGACAGAAAGACACTGACTCAAATGCATACATCAACTTAGAAATGGGGAGAGGTCCCAGAGGAGGATACAATCTTTAACACACTGGGAGCAACTGGGGGTGGACCACAAGGCGGGGAATACAATGTTTAAACCAATAGGGGACTACAGGGGAGGAGAATAACTTAAACAAACCAATGGGGTTTTGAAGACTATAAAATTGATAGGGAAGTTTCTAGAGAAAGGGGCAGGCTTGGGGAGGGATTGACATTCAGTGGGAGGAGGAAAAGGGAACAAAAGGGCAGGTCTTTGGGGAGATGGACAACTAGGGCAAAAACTAACACCACGGGGGGAAAGGAACAATCCATTAATAATAAAATATGCTACAACAGCACAAAACCAGAAGTATTCTAAAACTGACTACTCAAACTGCATTGCAATCAAAAACACACACTGCAACAGCGACAGCATCTCTTGCTGCTTTTGCTTTCAAACCAGAAGAGGTGCCAACCAAAAAATTAGCAAACTTAAAAGTTAACTGGCTGCAGTTTTGATTTCCTTCTTAAATATATTACTGCTTGTCTAATTGGCTTAGCAGCATGTCTGTTCTTAGTGCCAAGCAGGGATTCACTTTGCCAGGCATGGAGGAAGCTTCTAGGAGCTTTTCACAAAAGATTCACTTCTGTGGCTGGCTTCTTCCCTCCCCACCAAAAACCAAGCCATGCAAAACCAACACCTTAACTAATCCCTAGTACTTAGTACGCATCCAATAATTCCTTTTAAACTATACTTTACATTTTTTACCAAATGCCCTGAAAAGAAATGGATCCATAATATTGATCAAAATAGTTCCAGTTCAATAGAAATATTGGGTCATGCAACTCTGGTTTACATCACTATTTTTTGTACAATCAACAGGAGCTTTTTTCGCCTCTAAAGAAATGTTTCCTGATGGTTTGGATCAGAAGATCCAGTATTGCCATGGTGAGATTTTTGTTTTGAAGGCCATAAGCTGTGCTCAGTGTTTTGGGTATATTCTTTGTTGTGCCTTGCATATATTTTGGATAGAAAGCCAGTAGAGATGATGTCCTTGCTGCAGTAGCCATGCTAAATAAGGCAGAGCGTCTGGCTGATGTACTGGAGCTGTAGACTATCCACCAGTCTCCCAGGGCGGTGAGGATCTCTAAAGGAATATAATCTTGGCTATGCTCTGGAAGTTTTACAGAGAGAAAGAGCCTCATAGCTCTAATGATTTGTCTCCTGGAGTTCTGAAGAATATGTTGTAAAGAAGAAGGCTGCTGTCTTTCGCAACAATCTTCCACGCATTCAAGAGGATCATTTAACTTCTTGTCTGAGAATGAAAGAAATATTAGTAGTAATTAGTTCTTTTTTCTCTGTCGGTGCATCACTGATTGAGTTTGGGTAGGTTACATTTTATTTCTTTTTTTTCTTTAAATATTACATCGTAAGGTGTTCCAAATTCCCAAATTCTGCTTCACTTTATTTTGTAGGCCAGACTGGTTCATCTTGTCTCAGCTGTATTATTGCAGACCATATCTGAATGAATTTTTTTTTTTTTCATTTTGAACATTATTAGATTTAAACTGTATGAACAGAACACTTGATTTATCATTATTTTAGCAGTTTGGAAGGAAATAGAGAATTTTTAAGAAAATGACGCAACTCCACTTGTGGTTTTCAATGGAAGAGAAGAATAACAATGTCCTACATTCACAGCATTGTTTGCAGTAATATTGCAGCTAGTTTCCAGCAACTTAGGTCAGGTTCTGGAAGCAGGGACCCATGATAGTATAGAAGTCTAAGCAGTTTCATTTTGGCGGCTTTTCTTGAAAAATAGCTAATATGTCTCAACGTTGTGCTGAATCTTGTTGTACAGACTCTTCTTTTGAGGTCTGAACTCCTTGCTGGACTACTGTATCTCAGAATCAGCTACAGTAAACCTGTGATTCCTTATAGCTTTAAGAATTTGGTTCTAATCTATAAAAGCAAGAAAAGGTTGCCATATTAATACAAGAGAAAGAAAATGTTAGGAAAGCAGTTAATGGCATGGGGATTTTTCCTACAAATTGGAGCAGAGATTTAGTTGTTTGATGGGGTTTTTTGCTTCTCAATGGAATTTTAGAAGTGGTTGGGAAAGAAAGTGTGGATTTTTCCAGGTTTGCCTTTAAAGAAGAATAACAGGGGAAACTGTTAAGAATAACAGGGGAAACTGAAAAGAATTAATCCAGAACTCTATGCCTTTCATACAGAGTTTCAGAAGTGAAAAGCAGGAAGAGACAGTCCAGACAAGATGATTGAATAGAATGAATTCAAAATAGCTTTCATTTCCCTCTGAATTCCAGCTCTAAACCTTATTAATATTAAGGTATTAATAGGAAATACATCTGTCCTAGGGTGACGTTATGATGCTTGTATCCCCATTCATGTGTTCTGTGAATGTTGGATATTATGTTCTGTACCTTTAAGACTGGCTCTGAAGAGGGAATGTTTTGTTTTGGTTTTCTTATCAACCTGGCGGGACACAGAGACTGCAGCTTTTGCTTTTTCTGCTTTTGCTTTTGGCTTTGCTCTCTCTCACTCTTGCTTGCTTCGCTTCTGCTTGCTTTTGCTCATTAGCTAGTTTAGCTAAACTGTCCAAATTTCTTCCTGGACCGTTTCTCCTTCAGGTCTTCCTGACCATTTTGAACCTGCTCCGGACTGGGACCTGGGAAACACCGAGAGTTTGCACCTTGTGGCCTGCAGCAGCTGGCCCAGCGCCGGAGGGACTGAGAACAAAGTGACCACCCCCCCAAGAGAGACTTTCTGAATTTGTCATCTTTTTCAGAGTGCTGTCATCCAGAATTGTTCCTTTTGCGTGCTGGGGGGTGCTGTGCCTATTAAATGAACAGGTTCGTTCCACTTCTCTCTGAGGAATCCTTCCCGAACCAGTTGGGGGGAGGGGCCCTAATTTGGAAATTCTCCTCCAAATTTGCCCTAAACCAGGACAACATCGCAATCTCTAAGATTTAAAAATGGACGATGAAGTTTTCTATCCAGTAAAGTGTAAGGCTTCACATTTTAATCTGATTTGCATTTTGGTGAAAGCCGGGCATCCTTTGCAATTTACCAGATAACAAGGGATTTAGAACAGTAAGTATGCAAGTAATCTTTTGGACCCTTCATCTCCCTTCTTATGACAATGAATACATTTATTAAGCTTGTTGTCCTGGTATGTTTTTATTCCATCAGGGGATTTGATCATACAAATGTCTAGTCATTCTTTCCTTGTTTTCAACCACTCTAAGAGCATTAATCAGAACTATTCAGTAGTTCTTGATCTGCAACAGTGACAAGCACTAGACTGGTAAGAGTCAGTGGGCATCAGCAGATCCCCTATGACAGCACATGGCGGGCTGTTCTGGCAGGACTGAAGTTTGAGGGGCTCGAATTCTGTGAAATAGAACATTCGAGGGATGGGAAACATGGAAACAGATTCTGAGCTTTCAACCCAACACATGAAGAAGTAATAAGGCAGGTAATTTTCTGTGGAAATTTCTTTAGCCCCAGTGTTGTGGATGATGATCACTCTTCCTACCTCCTTTGGCCAGCTACCAGTTTTCCCCTCCATTACTCTGCTTATGGACAGAAAACCAGAAGAAGGGATTTTTGACCAAAACACCTATCAGGACCTTAGAGTGTTTTTTGCTCCAAAATGTTTCAAGGCAGATAGGGAAACAACTCCATTTTCGAGAGTGTGTTGAGAAGACAAGGTTGAAAGTTAAAAACCATGGGTTCTTTTTCTATATATGTTACTGATTGTGCTTATTATCTTAGTCATGTTATATATATATATATATATTTGGTAGGGTTTGTTCTTTTTTTATTTTTCTTGGGTTTTTTTTTCCTTTTTTTTTTTTTTTTTTGATTCATCCTTGAGATAAAAGGCCAAAAGTACAGAAAAGTTCTGTACGGTTAAAACACTTTTGAGATGCCTCATGCTGAAAAACTTGTAGCTACTGCTGAGGCCCATTGGCCAATTCCTGCTTCATTTCTGAGAAGGCCCATTGGCCAATTCCTGCTTCATTTCTGAGAAGCTATAAAATTCCCATCTGTATTTTAGTTCTAACAATTTGTTGTTATGGTGGAGATGCAAATTAAGAACAACCATTTTTGAATCTGTAGGGATGTATTTACCATTTTGTAGCTGCCTTTTCAGTTTCTGAGCCACTATTGAAAAAAAGGAGAAGTATCTACACTGTTTTCAACCTGTAGACCATCCACTACTGTCCACATGCTCAGATTCAAAGGCAAACAAGCCTGTCTGGCCTCATTGGGAGGAATTATTTGCATTCAAAATACTAGACTAGTATTTGATTTCCACCAGCAGAGTCCATTGGGCAGCTCCTGTCATCTGCATTTCAATATTTAATCCTCCTCTATGTTTACTGTGCAAAGCTCTTTCAGAATGATGGTGTGCCCACTGTCTCACCAGCTGTGACGTTTGCAGCGAGTCTCCCACGGAAAGGAGCTGTAAAAAAGGCAAGCCAGGGCAGTGATTTCTGTTGCTCAATACCCACAAATCAAAGCTATTTAGTCTAATTTAAGGCTGAAAAAGAATTCAAAATGCCTTCAAAGGATTCAAAAAATCATCAGACAATACTGCAGTTCAGTATTCAGGACAAGAGCATATCCCACAGTGTGGTGGTTTGACAGGAAATGTGTTTTCTGGGATGCTGTGGTTAGGCCAATGGATGTTCAGATTTTAATATTGGCACCTAAGGTGGCCATTGGGACATTGGATGCACCTCTGAGAACACAGGGTTAAAAGCAGGGCTCTCCCCTGGGAGGCTCTCTTGGGTTCCGGTCAGGGAAAGGTTCAGATCTCCCCTGCCTGGCTGCGGGCTGGGCGGGGCAGGGGAAGCCACCCAGCCCGGTGAGGTAGGCTGGGCCCCTGGCCAGAAGGGAGGTGAAGGCCCCTGCAGGATGGAAGGGTGGCTGAGAGGCATTGGGCAGCCCCCCCCCCCCCCCCACCGCAGGAGAGACAGAGAGAGAGCTGGTGCCTGTTCTTGGCCGGCCGAGAAGGAGAAGAGGGGAGTGCAAGAAGGGGCCTGGCAGGGCAGCCATGGGAGTTCTGGACAGACAGAGCCTCAGATTTTTAACCCTTTTCTTGGATGATGGAAACCTTACAAATGCTAATCCTCCTGGAGTTGAATGAGAAGAGAGATATAGAGGAGATAAGAGGAAATGGGCCACGAGAGAAATAGAGAAGAACGCAGGTGGAAGAGATGATGGAGTAGCTTATGCTGGACTCTTTGTGTGTAGCCATGGACAGAGCCATGTTTCCTTGTGATACAGGGACTGCATTCTAGGGGGAGGCAATGCCTCAGGATCAAGAGGGTTCGGTGTGGGTACCCCTCGGCCCCAGGGGGTGAAAAATATGGGGGGGACAGATGTCCCAAAATTGAGACTGTGCCTTTTTGCAGTGGGATGAAGCATCCTTAAAAGTCGACCCTAGAAGCAGCTCTGGTCTGTGTTCAGTGGTGAGAGCACTGGACATGAAAGGAATAGGTCACCACTGGCACAAGAAGGACTCCTTGTCCTCTTGATGAACTGAGGATTGAGTATTCTGAAGGGTGGTGCTGGACCGAGAGTCGATGATTTGGGGGATGTATTGTATTGGGAATTTGGGGAGGAGGAGGAGGAGATGTATTTGTGAAGTTTTCATTTTCCTTGTGTGTTTCTTTTTTTTTTTTTTTCCTTTCCCTTGTAGTTTAGTTAATAATTTTTTTTTTCCCCTAAGTGGGAGCCTGCTTTGCTTATTCCTGGTCACATCTCACAGCAGAAACCAGGGAGAGAGTATACTCATGGGGGCACTGGCATTGTCCCAGTGTCAAGCCATGACACACAGGCTGAGAGAATGAGGGCTGTTTAGCCTGGTGAAGAGAAGGTTGCATGGAGACCTCACAACACCTTCCAATATCTGAAGGGAAGCAGGAGAGGGACTCTTCATTAGGAACTCTGGAGACAGGACAATGGGCAATGGCTTCAAAATGAAAGAGGGCAGGTTGAAATTAGATACTCGGAAGAAATTCTTCCCTGTGAGGGTGGTGAAGCACTGGCACAGACAGCCTGGAGAAGTTATGGACACCCCAACCTGGTGTTCAAGGCCAGGCTGGATGGGGCTCTGAGCAACCTGAGCAAGTAAAAGGTGTCCCCGCCCATGTCAGAGAACTAGATGGCCTTTAAGGTCTTTGTCTACCCCGGCCATTCTATGATCCTGTGATTCTGCTGTGGTAGCGTTCAGGATGGAGCGTGTTCTGCATGTTGGCCATTTCCAATACACCATTGGTTCCAGGTGCCTTACACTAGCTTGCTCCCTGAAAATTCGGTCAGAATGAAGAACATCTCTATATATATTAGACACATAATAAATGAAGAAATGGGTTTGCACATTTGTCCACTAAGTTGTGGATGAGATTGCTGTGAAGTTTCATTTGGTTTTCTTGTTTGCTCATGAGGCCGACGGTCCTTGTGTCAGCTGCCTCAAAGGCAGCATTTGCCTCCTTCTCCTCCCTTCTCCCTCCTCCCTCTTTCAATTTCTTTCCCTTGACAATTTAATGTCGTTTTCCCTTTCATACCTGAAAATCCCTGCATGCTTCTGGGCTTTCTCCTTTTTCATGCAGATCTTCTTCCACCCCTGACAATCCATACTTTTCATACCATAAGGGCCTGCTTGCAGGCATAAAAGACTTTGATTCCTTATTATATCTATGGGAATTTAATTAATAGCTTCATGCCTTTTCATAGAAAGAGTAGGGAATTGATAGCTTGTTCCCTGAAGTACAGAAGGAAGAGAATGAAACATGAATCATGTGGAGTGGAAAAGTTGCTCTCTATTTTCTTCCAAGAACTACCCCAAAAGATACAGGGGGTGATGAAGCCTGGCTAGATGAGTTTCCCTTCTAATGGAAGGAAACAACCACGCCACTTCATACAAGTCAGTCCTATAGAAGAGAGAAATTCACTTCTGGGAACATTGCAGGATTTGAATGCAGAGTCACACTCATCCTTTGTTGCTTTGTTGTCTGCTTGGCATGGAACACGCTGCTTTGAAGAGGGAAGTGACTAACAGACAGTCCACTTTACAAACACATATGCTTCCCTCTTCTTCTGAGACCTCAGCACAGAGCCCTCTTTGGCATGGTACTTCAAGGTAAGAAGGAGCGGGCAGAGGGCACTGCGAACAGACAGCAGTTTGCAGGTTGTATAGGAAAGAGGACTGCCCCTTGAATGTGGTGCAAATACAAACTTCCACCAGTTTCAGGGGTACACTTCAGCCAAGCTTGTTGTCCTGGCACATTTTTTCTCTGTGAAACGCTTTGCGGTATGATCTGGACGACAAGAGATGCAGAGTACGGGGCTACGTAGTGCTGAGAAGGTAAATGTCTGGCCCCAGTGTCTTTTGGCAGAAGCAGTGCACTAGAGCCGTTGGCTGCTGCCACAATGATCTGTGTGAGAAACAGATGCCTAATCCCCTCCGGGAGAGTAAAAGCAGGATTGGTTACAAGAGTCGAAGAGCACTGGGCTGGCGGCTGCCGCATACCAGCTGTAAAAGGAGCATGACTCCTACTGGCCTACCAACCAAACTCATGGTGGCAGTGGTAAAGATTAAAGTTCAGTGAGAGCTATTTGTGCTGCTACCTATGGCCCTTCTGTGGAAACAAATGTGCCTACCTTTAGGTTCCGAGATCCAGAGAACACAATGGTAGTTGCAGCGGAAAAGGGAAGGACAGAGCGCACTGGTGAGTTTGATGTGGCTTACACAGGGCAGGCAGAAGGTGCAGCCCAAGTCTCGCTTTTATTTCTAGAGCCTTTTTCTACGCAAACAGCTGCTGGATGTTTGCAACAAAGATGTGAGTGTGAAAAAGTGAGGGCAGATCTATGTGGGAAAGAAGATACAAAGCATTGTGTGCAGTTTAAAAGCTGTTTAGAAAAAAAAGGAGTTACTTTGAGAACATCTTCTGTCTTGACACTTCCACCTGTGTGATCTTTAGCTGCTTTGGACATGTCCACAATGAAAGAATGTGAAAATATTTGCGCTGCCAATGTCAGGTTGCACAGGAAAGAGGGTAGGTTGGCAAATGCCTTCTGTCCTGGCACATCTGTCAGTCAGAAGTGCAGCTGAAAACGCTTGGCTGTAGCGATAGTCTCTGTCACTTTGAGAGAATGTGCTGATGCATGTATATATATCATTGAGAAAGTCCGTGAGAATCGCTAGTATGTTTCGTTTGGTTGACAGACTGCAAAGGGAGCGTTATGGCCAGCACTGCCTTTTTGTTGTAGGACTTTTTCTTTGAGAGCAGCCGCTGGACATTTTGAAGCGGTTTGGGATCTTCAAGTGTTAGAGTGCAAGATGGTACCTAGATCTTGAGGGAAAGTGCATATCTCCAGGAAGCTGAATGCAGTTCAGTGGGTGCAAGTTACATGTTGAGCAGCTGATGGCCCAGAAAACTTTCTAAAATGAAGAGGCCATGCTGCAATTGCCTTTTATTTTGAAGCTTCTAAACTGTGCAGCCAACAATGAAATGATTCTTTTTCCTTCTCTGCTACATGCAGGATCCCATTCTGTCAGTACCCGAGAGCCAGGATCCACAGCGGAGCTCTTGTCCCTACACTGCTCCCACACGAACGGGGCTGGGCTAGAAAAGTGCTTGTCTTTTTCCTGGGCACTGTCAGCGCTCTTCTAAATAACCACACCACAGCATTGTCAACTCACAAAACCAGGACACGCACCGAGCCCAGCTCACAACCACCCCCAGGACCCAGCCAAGTCAGAAACGTCCCTGCTCTCCAATCAACTGTGTCAGGACAAAAGGATTTCACCGATCTTCCCCTTCCAAGTGGATACTCTTCTTTGCCCCACACTCAAAGGCCGACACCAGATCTTCTGCCCTAACAAACTTTTTCTCTCTCACAGAGCCTGGTAACAAACTTGAAAATGTCGGCTGAGCTCGCAAAACTGTTGGTGGAGAAAGCTCTTTGCTGCCTACAATTTCAATTGCACCCATCAAACTATAAACATGCACCCTGCTATCGCCACTTTCCTTCTCAGCTCTAAGTACCACCGTAAGCCTTCAATCTCTCAGAGTCAGGATCCAAATGGGATGGCACCAGGGACTGCTCACACAGTCCCTAAAGCTACAAGGGACAAAAACCTGTCCTGCAGAGGCCTGGCCTGGCCTCTGCATTCCCACTGACAGTTCAACAACTCTAACCCAGAGAACTGCCTATTGGGAAAAGCCTTTCAATTCACTGAGACCACCCAAAGTGGCCACCCAAACTTTGCCAAAGGGAGGAGGAACTAGAAGCCCATCTCAAAAGAAATGGCATCCCCTCCTCCAAAATCCAAAGCATCCAGGGCCTGATCCTCTACAAAGGTGTCAGACCACTGCTATTGGGCATTACCTGTGCGGGGCACTAGCTAGGCTGCACACCAAGACCCAGCGCAGCTCTTTACCTTGTCCAAAAGAAGTGTGCTGGCAGAATTTCAAGAAGGCTGCCTTGAGAAAGTGGAAAACACAGGCCAAATGGATTCTTTCAGGAAGGAGACTGCCTTCCAAAGATGGATACCGACTCCATGATTGTACAAATTGAGTCAGTGCTTCCAAACCAAATATGCCAGGATAGAAAGTTGCTGCCGCCCTTAAGCTGCACGACACAGCTTCTTATCTGCACCTCCAACACTGGGGCTAAGTTCTTTCCTTCCCATGAGAAAGCATTGCTGTTCTCCTTCAGGAACTTACAGAGCAAAAGTTGCATACCACGTCCGGTACTGACTCTGTCCAACAATGGCTCCTACACAGAAAGGACCAGGACAGAAATGTCTTGCTGTACTATACCTTCCCACGATACCTTATCATCAGCCCTACCAACATTGCCACCGTATCTTTTACTTCCCAAGCAAGGAAAGGCACTCCAAGTCACTTGGCTTTGCCTTGCCTCCAGTACCATGCCTAGTTTTCCTAGCCTACCCTACCCTAGCTTTGCTTGCTTGCCTATGTCTGCCTTGCCTAGCCCTTCAAATAACTTCCTGGCTTTGCTTTGCCTTGTCTACCACTCTTTGCCTTGCCTTTCATGCAGGTAAGGCAATGCAAAGCAAGTGT
Organism: Molothrus aeneus; assembly: GCF_037042795.1. NCBI lineage: Eukaryota > Metazoa > Chordata > Aves > Passeriformes > Icteridae > Molothrus > Molothrus aeneus. The sequence goes on from NW_027099237.1 coordinate 22,559, forward strand.
AGGCAATTGTAGGCAAGTCAAGGGACAGGTTGGCAAGACTGAAGCCGTGAGGGGAAAGCAAATGGAGTGGTAGGTGAGACAAGTCCCAGAAGTTAGAGGCAAGGCTGGGCATAGGAGGTGATGGTAACCGGAAGGGCTAGGCAAGGCCAAGCCCTGTAGGAAAACTGCAGGCAGGTCAAATGTGAGGCATGGGTATGCAAGGGAATGCAAAGCAATGGAGAATTAGCAGGGCATGGCAAGGAAACTGGTTGGTTGCCCAAAGCAAGGCAAGTGGCAGGTCCATTCAAAGACTGCTGGTACACAAAAGCGGCCCGGACCGACCGCTCTGTCCAGCCTTGATCTTGCATGGGTCATGTTTAATCTGCACCTAAGACACTTGAGTTGCCTGCTTTCCTTTGTATGCAAAAGAACTGTCATTCTGCCCCTGAAGCCCAAGGGTGAAAGATGAACTTTGTGTCCAAAATTCAAGACATGTAAGCATAGATGTCAGAAGAAAGCTGTCAGGACAGATAGGTGTGCTTGCACGTGGCCTCCTCCAGGCTTCCTCTCACAAGCTCCTGAAACGCTGGGGCCTTGAGAAAAAAAAGCCAGTGGAAGCCTGGAGAATCCTAGGAGAAGCAGGCAGGGCAATGCATGTGGAAGAGATTCCACAAAAAGAGAGGTGGTGAATTCCAGGTGGGGGACTGATGAGCAAGGTAATGCAAGGCAAGGAAGGGGTTCAAGGACAAGGCCAGACAAGTGGTGGCTTTGCCAGGCAACACAAAAGAGAGGGAGACAAGGCAATAAGAGTCCTAGAAGGAGAAGGAAATGAAAGATTGGAGCTGGACAAATGGGAAGGAAAAGAAGGATAGGTGAGCAAGTCAATACAAGGCACTGGCTTGGTATGAAGGGCAAGGGAAGGACATGCATGGGTCAGGAAGGCAAGGGAAAAGAAAGGAATTGTCAGCAATGACAAGAAATGCAAGATTGGGTAGGAAAGGCAAGGCAATGTGGGGGAGGGATAGGCAACACAATGGGTATCTTAACAGGAAATGTCCATGCACAGCAAGGCCGAAGGAGAAGTGGTAGAGAGGTCAAGGTGGGAAATAGGTGAGTGTGTGCAGCCAAGAAAGAAAGAAAGAAAGTGCGTAGCTCTCGTGTGTGTGTGTGTGTGTGTGTGTGTCTGTGTGTGTGTGTGTGTGTGTGTGTGTGTCTGTGTGAAGTTTGCAGGATGTAAAGCAAAGAAAGGTGTCTCTTGATTGTGGAGTGAATGGATGTTTTCGAACGTAAGTGGCAAGGTCCAAGCAACCTTTTCATCCTGGTACATCTGTGTCTGTGAGACATAGTCAGAAACGTCTCCTTTTAGATTCAGACTGCAAGCAGGACATAGAATGTGACTGTGTGAATAGCTGAGCAGGAAAGCACATCACATCAGCATGTTTCAACAGAAGCAGTTAGTGCGAGAAGGAGATGGACGTGTGGGACTCCAGCAATATGGCAATGCACTCAGCTGAGAAGCAAAGTGCAATGCCTCGGTGTATGCTCTGAAAATAAAAGGCTGCAAGGAAAAAGCAAGATTTCACAGGCCAGTGAAATCTTTCTGTCCTGGCACACTGAGCTGTTTGAAGGTGAACCGCTGTTTGGTTTCACTAAGGACTCGGAGACATGGAGAGGATGTGCTTGTCCATGTAGCTGAGAAGGAAAGTGAGAATCACCGGTACGTTTGGCAGAGTTTGTAGGCTGCGAGGAGAAGGTGACGGCCAGGCCTGGCTTTTGGCTGTGGCACTTGTTGCAAGGAAGAAGCTGCTGGATGGTTAAGCTTTTGGGGATCTGCAAGAGTGAAAGACTACGCTGGTACCTCATAAAACTAATGCTTGTTGATCATCTGGCTGAATCTATGACATAAACCAGAAGTGAAATTTCCCCCCATTTCCCTCAGTTTTTTCACCTTTTCATCCAACAGCCTGGGCCTTTTTCAAGCTGCTGTCAAACGCCTTGCCTTGGAAGCTAGAAGTATCTCAGTTCACCTGCTAAGAAACACAGAAAAGAGCTCAAGTCAATTTCAGAATTGCTCTGAGCAGAGCTGGTGTTTCGGTACCGTAAATTTCCATTGCGAATATGTGCAAAAATCACCATTTTATTAGGCAAAGATTTGAAATACACTAGCAGCTTCATCTTCTTGTCGCTGCAGTCCTTGGAAGTTTTGCTATTTACTGAAACAGGAAACAGGTCAAACACGAGAAGCTTAAGAATCCAAGCTCACTGCCATTGTACAAATAGCACAAACTTGATGAATTCAAGTTACCATTGTAACATACAGAATGGCTCTAGTCAAGCAAATGGATGTGTCGTCCTTCACGGGGGCAGAAAACCTTTCTACCACGTGAACTCTGGGAGTAATCCATCATGCCTCAGTGTGCTGTGGCTGGTCAGAGAGCTACACGATGGGTCTCTTTGCCTATGGCACTCTCAGGGCTCAAAGCTGCACATAAACTCCCTCTCCTTACAGACACGCTAGTAAAGCCCAGCGAAAATGCCGTTCTCCAGACAGCTTACTGAAACCAGCTAGGAGTTCCCAGCATCATGCTGGGCACTTCTGTCCACAGATGGCTTTGCTTTTAATGAACCAGAACAGAGCTGCGTTTTTCTAGTCTTTAGCTCTACTAAGGTATTTGATGTAACATGGTGTGAAAAAATCTGTTTCGACAATGATAATAACAGAGGGGATAATGTACCTTTTGCTGCTCCATTCTTCTTTTGCTGCTCCATTTTGCTTGCTTTGTTATTGCTTTCTGTCAAAGAAACGCCAGCAAAATCCCTCATCAAGTCCTGCTGTGAAGACAGACTGCCAGAAAGGTAGAGAAACTTTGAACCTTTTCAAGACCCTTGTAGCACATGTCTTGGTCAATTTGTATGCAGATCCCTTCTCCAGCAGGACTTTTTTGCACCGTTAGCGCACATTGAACTGAATCCAGTACAAAAGCAGTGAATAGAGGAACTTTTCTTTTCATTAGAATGGTGATAAAAATGCATATCAAATAAAAGCATTTTAGAGCAGCAGGAAGATTTTCTATGTAGCTAGCAAATCATAAAAAGATGCATATTTACCGGTGGGGTTCCTCTGGGAATTTCAAAGAATTCCAGACAGAAAACACAGCTTAGTAAACTGCAAATCTAAATCACAGTATCTAGAAAGGTGACATGAAAAAGAGCAAGATGAAGAAAACCAAAAAGAAAACCAAAGGAAGCCAGAAATAAGGCACAACCTCTCCTCCTTCTCCGCTTACTACAGTACCTTAGAAGTACCTACGAGTGTCCTAACAGTCACATAAGTAGAAAACTGTGCCAAGAACAATTGTGGAAACTGGAAAACCATGCTATCCCAACAGAAACATAGGGTTTGCTTTCACGACGATTAAATCTGCATGCAATGCGTACGGTAAGGGTATGTTTTGTATATTCAAAAACAATTCAAAAATATTTCCAAATTGAAGGGGCTGCTTTTTATTTCTTTTGAATTACTTGGCTAAATATGGTGCACGTTAAAATACTGCAGAGATGTGGTTCATTTTCCAGATGCCAACTGCAAAGGAGGGAAGCATTTTGTGTGCTTAAGAAAGTCAAGTATTGGAGAGTGTTTTTGTTACTTCTTTAGAAGGTTAGAATATGCATAAAAGATGCTAGCTGGGGACTTACAATTAATGAATTATTTACTGTCACTAGGTCAAATGACATTAGCTTTCAAAAAGGAAAAGTAGTCTTATTCCACGTGCCAATTTTAAAGCAGATTAATAAGCCTTCAGCAGAATATGGATATGAAGAGGGATATGACATGAAAGGGTAAGCAACACTGGTGACAGCAAAAGGCTTACCTGCTTCACACAAATACAGGAGATAAACTACTATTTTTACACAAACATTGCTATCCAGAGCTTTCCTTGAAAAGTTTCAATGCCAATCATGACAGTAAAATTCGGAGTGACAGTAAAATTCACTCTATCATGAATAAAATTTACTCAATCATGACAGCAAAATTTGCTCAATGATGAGTAAAATTCTTCGTGTAAGCGAAGTACCTTAAGCAAAGGGTAGCTCAAGCATAATTGGCATTTGATGTCAACAAAGGCAACTTGGCCTGCACGTGTCACATCTACTGCATTAAAAAGCTTACTCTGTCTCAGATTCCTTTTGAGGGATACCAACGCAAGCCGTTAAACTGCATGAAAATGATGACTTAAAGGAGGACATATTAGAAGAATGGAATAATGGTTAATGTTCTTTTCCTTCCAACTGCTTTCTTTGCCCTTCTAAATTTTTTAAGTCCTTCCTGGTATCACCGTGATAGCAGTGCAGCAAGTGTTTGGTTGTAAGCTGTCCATATTGCCAGCTTCTGGACTGCCTTCAGAAAACTTCCCACTGGTTTTGGATAGAAATCACAAGCAGTAGAGATGACAAAGACTGCAGAAACCTTCTCATCTCCTTCTAGAGCAGGAGCGTGTCTTTGACCCACTCTTAACTAGACAACTTTCATCAGTCATGAGAGAGTCTCATGTTCAAGAGCTAAGCAATGACAGCTGTAAATGACAAAAAGCACACTGATATTTTCTTGGGACTCCAGCAGAGAGCAATGAAGGAGCTTGAATTCACCTTCTTGGAAAGTTTGAAAATGCACATGAAGTTTAGGAGAGGAGCTAAGCCATGGTAACTTTTGTTGAGTATGTCTGCGTAGACAGAGTTTCCATCACCGCAGAAGGAATGTCATTTAACCCACATAATCATCTCTAGCTGCTAAGCTGCGCTTACTGCAGATTATCCGCAACATATTTTACAGGGTGAGCTTTTATGTGTAATCCCTGAGTAACATTCCAGAGAGAAGTATTTTGGAGGGGGGGAAAGCCCAACTCTTAACTTTTTCAAATAATGGTTACATTTGAAAGTCAAAAAAGATGTAAAACCTTTCTTTCCTAGACGTATTACCAGCACAAACTGTACCAGAATTTACGACGCTTTTATTATGGCAGCATAACTCTACCGTGGACGCTCTGGCTCTGGACTATTCCTTAAGAAACAAAGTCCCCGAGAGAAATAAAACAAAATTAGCCAAAAATATTGGGCTGGATGATTTCAAAGGCTATGTACTAAAGGCCAAACACTTGTAATAATAGTAAAGAGTGGACTAAAAGTTAAAGCATTACTCAGTTCAAAGATATCTTGTTCTCACAGAAGACTGTAAAAAACCTCTCTTTTTCTGGGTCTGTTTTGTGCATTTAGATGTACCTTCTACTCCTTTCCACTGTATGCGAATGTTTATGACAAGGTTGGAGGACCTCATGTAACCTTCTATAAGTAAAGAAAGAGAAGCCAGTAAAGCAAGGCAAAATTGTTAATGGCAGGTGGAAAGAGGGAGGCCAAGAATAGAAAACAAAAGAACAATAATAATTAAACGCCCTCCCTGTCTTCTGTGAAAAGTAAAGGCACAGACAAGAAAGAACAACTGCAAAATTCTCACGAGAAAAACGCACTTTATCTGGCTCAAGTATTTTGTGCTACATTTCTTGCTGTTTTCTCATGCCAAACATCTTAACCATTGAAGGTGTCCCTTTTCTCTTTCTGGAATACAGCTAGGAAGATGGCTGTGTCATTGCTGTCAAGCTGTTATTCTCAGAGGTGTCCAGTTGAAAGTCCTAGATGAACTGATTTGCTCTGTCTCTTTAATATGGCATGACTTAACCACTTCCAGTTTCAGCAGTTGGACTTGCCCAGCCCTACAATTCTTTAATCTTTGAATGGTTATATAAGCTCCTTGGCAACTGGCATTTGTAAGTCCATGAAACTGTGCAGAATTTGCACTATGAGATGATGCCAAATGAGTCATGGCAGTAGATTAACTAGGACATGCAAAGCAGAGAGGAGGGAATGAGAGCACAAGAAGAGGGTACAATCTCCTTTTTTTCTGCAACAGGGCTAACACCGTAGAAATCAAAAGGAACACAAATCCTCCTAGGGGTAGTTCTTGCAAAAAACAAAGACTTCTTTTTGTGTTCACAGATCACAGCAAAATGCGGATGACAAAACCAGGCCATTAAGTCACATACAGTATGAAGCAGTATGAAAGAGGAAAGCAGCTGAGAGCGTCAACCCTGCTGAGTAGTCTCAGTATTCTTCTCGACATTAGCAGAAATTTGAAATGAGGCTCTGAAAATTACAAAGGAGGCAGAAGAAAAGGGAGCAATGACTCCTCTGGCATAGTGTTTCCTAACAGGGATCTTCAAAATGTAAAGATTGTATCATCCTTTCAACTGAAGGAAGGTATTAAAACAACAGGAAGGAAATGGCATCACATGCTAGAAAGACTGGGCAGTGTACTTCTAGACAGAAAGGCCACTGATGGAAAACCGACTAAACTGGCACCAATGCAGCAGCATTGTATTAAAGCCCAAAAATACCCACCGCTTCACTCTTTGCCATTCCGTTCATATGGACACGGCAGCTCTGCAACATTCCTACTGATCATCTCCTTGGCAAACTGGGAGTGAGGGTCCCTAGTGATGCAGAGTCCCCAGGCAGGTGCAGAGGAGAGCTGCTTTTTTGCAAAAACCAGGCTTTTGAAGCACTCAGGCCTTTATCAGTTCCATAGCTTTAAGCCATAACAAAATTCATTCAACCAACCATCCTACACCACGCTGTGAACACGTGACGATTCTAGAACTTGTTGATCTACCTCTGATTCAGCGGCCTCACCTTCCCATAGTCCTTTTCTGCTTAGCCAAAGTATCGGGCCTCAGCCCAAGGCCTTCCTTTTGTAAGCTTCTACCTATATGCAGCAGCAAACCACTACTTTTTTCCGTGCCAAGAGTTTAAGTAGATGATTTGCATCTGCCCTTCCGGTGAAACATAATGGGGAGAGAAAATCCTGTCGGAAATGTTCAGTCCTTCAGTTTTCTAGACAGGCCAAATCAAAAGAAAAGCAAGCTATAGGATTGTGTACTTGCTCTTACAAAGCACCTGCTGCCCTCTGACAATGAACTAGCAGAAAACCAGCAAAAATAAGACTTGAGGCAAACAACCCTTTGAAGGGAATTATGACATGATAAAGAAAGACAACACATTTCCAGCTTGTCGAGATACTTGAAATGTCAGCAAAGGCTTGAGGGCAAAGGCTGAACGAATGGGGAAAGGTTACAAGAATCCCAAGAAAAACATGACCATGGATTAAAAGAATCCCAACAGGTCAACTGACCTGTTGAAGTTTTCAGGAAATCAGTGGCTGCTGATTTAGATAGGCCATTCAAGTTAATTTACCCGCGCACCTTCCACTCCTTTTTCACCTGTCACCATCACAGGGTGAATTGTGACCATGGAATCACAATTCTTTGGATTCTGTTCTTAGCTTTAGGAGACAACTACAGCAGCTGAAGTAGCTGTTACTGATGTGATACCCAGGAACACAGAGTTGACATGTTTCATTCATGTCCAATCACAACTAGCAATACTAAGAGGATAGGATTGGCCTCTTTTCATGATGCTTTTCTTATTTTACAGCCTGCTATGATTCTGCTGAAACTTTTTCATTAGTTTCTCTCTAAAAAGGAGAAAGTCCAATGTCCCTCCCTACTGGTGCAGGTTTACCATTCGGTTTGTCGAGTCTAAAAATGGAATTGGAACTAGCAGGAATTACTGTGTTTAAAGCGTCCCGTCCGTTCAGACAATCTCAGGTCGATAAAAGCCTAGATGTTATTGGCTAAATACTGTTTCCCCCAAGAGCGGACGCACGCAATTTAATCCAACTTTTTATAACAAACTCCAATAATACAGAATCCAGTCATACAAAAGAGTCACAAAGAAGCAGGAAGAATTATTGGACCATTTAGGGTAGCAAACTTCTCACCTTCTTTTGGAGTGAGCATAATCTGCTAGCTGAAGTAACAAACTTGAGGACAGAAATCGCCCTACTATTGAGAAGTTGTTGACAAGGGAACCACCTAAGCTGTGTGACTTTCCCTTTTCTATCCATTGGTCAAGCCTAGTAGCCTAAAATTTACGGGCTCAATCAAAGACAAATGCAATCTAGTCAGAGGTCTATGAAAAGTCCAAAACTAATCAGAATTCTTCTTAGACAATGGAAATGGAAGCAGAGCTACCAATTTCCTTGCAACATATCCCTAAAACTCATTCCTTTCTAGTCATAACTAATGTATAGCCACCAGTACAATCAGGAAAAGATGAAACTTACAGATGTCAGCGAGGGAAGGATTTGAAAGAACTCTTCCCATTATTCATCGTCTAGACAGCAACTATCATTAAAATCAGAGCCCTTTTAGTAGGGCTTTCCTTGTGGGAAATTCAGGACTCCAGGACAACGGAGCAAGAGGATTAAGCAGAAGCCGTTGATTGTTGACATGATGCACTTACACATTCTAAATCTCTGCACACGCTAGGCCCGCATTTTTATCTTGGTGCCTTTGTTATGTCCACGCATTCTGTGTGCACCTCTCAGAAGATACGTTTGGTTACAGTCCAGGCGCTTTGCTGCCCCCCGTTATCGAGTTCTTGTAGTCTTGGAATTTGGTTTCTCAGCTTCTCTTTCTTATTTTAGCACGGCTTATGTCTTAGTAACCTTGATGAATTCCAGAGGGCTCTGAGAAAATTCTGATAAGAACATATTCCAGCTGGATGGCTGGTGCACCCTTTAGTCTAAGAGGTTCAGATACATTGCTACAATTTCCCCCTTCTTCGTCTTGCACCAGCTAAACCCTTTCCCACCCTATTTTCTTCCAAGAGGCTCACCAGTTTCATGATGCATGGAATAACAAGAAGCAATATAATAATGACTACTAGTAACAACAAAGTTCCCTTTACAAGATCTTTCAACCATCGAGTTGTTTCCCATCTCTCAAACCATTCAGGCGTAACCCTCTCATTCCCAATCAATTTCTTCATGTTATCTTGTCCTTGTTTGAGTTTCCAGTGAATGACTGCAGAATGGTTAGAGAGGTTCAAAAAACACATTCCTTCCAAATCCTCACACTCTTGCCCATGTGCTAACAAGAAAGCTAGAGCAGCATTATTTTGCAGTGTGCAATGACTAATGGTATCTACACCAGTGAGAACCTGATTTAAAATCGCTGATCTTACCTTGAGTTGTTTGACCACCCAGCATCGCAACTTAATAAGCAAACTCAAAGCTTGACCAACAGCGACACCTGCTGTCAGGAGTGGCGCAATTAATAGAGAGGAGCGCCCAAACCAGTACACAATTGAGGCAAAGGCGTTTTAAGCTTAGGCTTCTTCTTTCAGTTCCCTGGAGGCGAAGGGAGTTCTTCACACACAATGCATTGTGCCGCTGGCGGTACGTTCCGGTGGGGCGCTTGTGCCGAAAGACGCCCAGGACACAACGCCGTGTTGTTAATATTTGTTTGTCGCGTTTCGGAAGTTGCTCTTAGCCGAGTCCCCCGCAGGCGAAGAAGCGGCTTCTTCGCACACAGAGCATTGTGGCGAGCGCAGGGAGCTCCTGAGAGCGGTTTGTGCCGAAAGAAGCCCGGGACCGGCACTTAGCTTCGGAGAGCTGCGTATCTGCGTCTTCTGCGTGTCTTGCCGCTCTACACTCAGCCAAAAGCTTTTCCACCATATCTTGCAAGGAGAAACTCTGCCAGGAAAGAAAACATCCAAAATCTTGTTCTAAAGCTTGCACGGGGGTCTGCAAAGAGTTTGGCAAGAATGAAAGGTAGTTGTCCAAAACTCGTTCTTTTCCAATAGAATAACCATGGAAAAGGCAGGAGAGTGGTAAAGTACTGTTTTCTCTAAGTCTGAAGGCTGCCCACACTGTGCCTGTGTGCCGCAGCTTGCATCTTCGCCTTTGGCAAGCTGCCGCTCGCCGATTCTCCCGGAGGCGAAGAAGCGGCTTCTTCGCACACAGAGCATTGTGGCGAGCGCAGGGAGCTCCTGAGAGCGGTTTGTGCCGAAAGAAGCCCGGGACCGGCACTTAGCTTCGGAGAGCTGCGTATCTGCGTCTTCTGTGTGTCTTGCCGCTCTACACTCAGCAAAAAGCTTTTCCACCATATCTTGCAAGGAGAAACTCTGCCAGGAAAGAAAACATCCAAAATCTTGTTCTAAAGCTTGCACGGGGGTCTGCAAAGAGTTTGGCAAGAATGAAAGGTAGTTGTCCAAAACTCCTTCTTTTCCAATAGAATAACCATGGATAAGGCAGGAGAGTGGTAAAGTACTGTTTTATCTAAGTCTGAATGCTGCCCACACTGTGCCTGTGTGCTGCAGCTTGCATCTTTGCCTTTGGGAAGCTGCCGCTCGCCGATTCTCCCGCAGGCGAAGAAGCGGCTTCTTCGCACACAGAGCATTGTGGCGAGCGCAGGGAGCTCCTGAGAGCGGTTTGTGCCGAAAGAAGCCCGGGACCGGCACTTAGCTTCGGAGAGCTGCGTATCTGCGTCTTCTGCGTGTCTTGCCGCTCTACACTCAGCAAAAAGCTTTTCCACCATATCTTGCAAGGAGAAACTCTGCCAGGAAAGAAAACATCCAAAATCTTGTTCTAAAGCTTGCACGGGGGTCTGCAAAGAGTTTGGCAAGAATGAAAGGTAGTTGTCCAAAACTCGTTCTTTTCCAATAGAATAACCATGGAAAAGGCAGGAGAGTGGTAAAGTACTGTTTTCTCTAAGTCTGAAGGCTGCCCACACTGTGCCTGTGTGCTGCAGCTTGCATCTTCGCCTTTGGGAAGCTGCCGCTCGCCGAATCTCCCGGAGGCGAAGAAGCGGCTTCTTCGCACACAGAGCATTGTGGCGAGCGCAGGGAGCTCCTGAGAGCGGTTTGTGCCGAAAGAAGCCCGGGACCGGCACTTAGCTTCGGAGAGCTGCGTATCTGCGTCTTCTGCGTGTCTTGCCGCTCTACACTCAGCCAAAAGCTTTTCCACCATATCTTGCAAGGAGAAACTCTGCCAGGAAAGAAAACATCCAAAATCTTGTTCTAAAGCTTGCACGGGGGTCTGCAAAGAGTTTGGCAAGAATGAAAGGTAGTTGTCCAAAACTCGTTCTTTTCCAATAGAATAACCATGGAAAAGGCAGGAGAGTGGTAAAGTACTGTTTTCTCTAAGTCTGAAGGCTGCCCACACTGTGCCTGTGTGCCGCAGCTTGCATCTTCGCCTTTGGGAAGCTGCCGCTCGCCGATTCTCCCGGAGGCGAAGAAGCGGCTTCTTCGCACACAGAGCATTGTGGCGAGCGCAGGGAGCTCCTGAGAGCGGTTTGTGCCGAAAGAAGCCCGGGACCGGCACTTAGCTTCGGAGAGCTGCGTATCTGCGTCTTCTGCGTGTCTTGCCGCTCTACACTCAGCCAAAAGCTTTTCCACCATATCTTGCAAGGAGAAACTCTGCCAGGAAAGAAAACATCCAAAATCTTGTTCTAAAGCTTGCACGGAGGTCTGCAAAGAGTTTGGCAAGAATGAAAGGTAGTTGTCCAAAACTCGTTCTTTTCCAATAGAATAACCATGGAAAAGGCAGGAGAGTGGTAAAGTACTGTTTTCTCTAAGTCTGAAGGCTGCCCACACTGTGCCTGTGTGCTGCAGCTTGCATCTTCGCCTTTGGGAAGCTGCCGCTCGCCGATTCTCCCGCAGGCGAAGAAGCGGCTTCTTCGCACACAGAGCATTGTGGCGAGCGCAGGGAGCTCCTGAGAGCGGTTTGTGCCGAAAGAAGCCCGGGACCGGCACTTAGCTTCGGAGAGCTGCGTATCTGCGTCTTCTGCGTGTCTTGCCGCTCTACACTCAGCAAAAAGCTTTTCCACCATATCTTGCAAGGAGAAACTCTGCCAGGAAAGAAAACATCCAAAATCTTGTTCTAAAGCTTGCACGGGGGTCTGCAAAGAGTTTGGCAAGAATGAAAGGTAGTTGTCCAAAACTCGTTCTTTTCCAATAGAATAACCATGGAAAAGGCAGGAGAGTGGTAAAGTACTGTTTTCTCTAAGTCTGAATGCTGCCCACACTGTGCCTGTGTGCTGCAGCTTGCATCTTCGCCTTTGGGAAGCTGCCGCTCGCCGATTCTCCCGCAGGCGAAGAAGCGGCTTCTTCGCACACAGAGCATTGTGGCGAGCGCAGGGAGCTCCTGAGAGCGGTTTGTGCCGAAAGAAGCCCGGGACCGGCACTTAGCTTCGGAGAGCTGCGTATCTGCGTCTTCTGCGTGTCTTGCCGCTCTACACTCAGCAAAAAGCTTTTCCACCATATCTTGCAAGGAGAAACTCTGCCAGGAAAGAAAACATCCAAAATCTTGTTCTAAAGCTTGCACGGGGGTCTGCAAAGAGTTTGGCAAGAATGAAAAGTAGTTGTCCAAAACTCGTTCTTTTCCAATAGAATAACCATGGAAAAGGCAGGAGAGTGGTAAAGTACTGTTTTCTCTAAGTCTGAAGGCTGCCCACACTGTGCCTGTGTGCCGCAGCTTGCATCTTCGCCTTTGGGAAGCTGCCACTCGCCGATTCTCCCGCAGGCGAAGAAGCGGCTTCTTCGCACACAGAGCATTGTGGCGAGCGCAGGGAGCTCCTGAGAGCGTTTTGTGCCGAAAGAAGCCCGGGACCGGCACTTAGCTTCGGAGAGCTGCGTATCTGCGTCTTCTGCGTGTCTTGCCGCTCTACACTCAGCCAAAAGCTTTTCCACCATATCTTGCAAGGAGAAACTCTGCCAGGAAAGAAAACATCCAAAATCTTGTTCTAAAGCTTGCACGGGGGTCTGCAAAGAGTTTGGCAAGAATGAAAGGTAGTTGTCCAAAACTCGTTCTTTTCCAATAGAATAACCATGGAAAAGGCAGGAGAGTGGTAAAGTACTGTTTTCTCTAAGTCTGAAGGCTGCCCACACTGTGCCTGTGTGCTGCAGCTTGCATCTTCGCCTTTGGGAAGCTGCCGCTCGCCGATTCTCCCGGAGGCGAAGAAGCGGCTTCTTCGCACACAGAGCATTGTGGCGAGCGCAGGGAGCTCCTGAGAGCGGTTTGTGCCGAAAGAAGCCCGGGACCGGCACTTAGCTTCGGAGAGCTGCGTATCTGCGTCTTCTGCGTGTCTTGCCGCTCTACACTCAGCCAAAAGCTTTTCCACCATATCTTGCAAGGAGAAACTCTGCCAGGAAAGAAAACATCCAAAAACTTGTTCTAAAGCTTGCACGGGGGTCTGCAAAGAGTTTGGCAAGAATGAAAGGTAGTTGTCCAAAACTCGTTCTTTTCCAATAGAATAACCATGGAAAAGGCAGGAGAGTGGTAAAGTACTGTTTTCTCTAAGTCTGAAGGCTGCCCACACTGTGCCTGTGTGCTGCAGCTTGCATCTTCGCCTTTGGGAAGCTGCCGCTCGCCGATTCTCCCGCAGGCGAAGAAGCGGCTTCTTCGCACACAGAGCATTGTGGCGAGCGCAGGGAGCTCCTGAGAGCGGTTTGTGCCGAAAGAAGCCCGGGACCGGCACTTAGCTTCGGAGAGCTGCGTATCTGCGTCTTCTGCGTGTCTTGCCGCTCTACACTCAGCAAAAAGCTTTTCCACCATATCTTGCAAGGAGAAACTCTGCCAGGAAAGAAAACATCCAAAATCTTGTTCTAAAGCTTGCACGGGGGTCTGCAAAGAGTTTGGCAAGAATGAAAGGTAGTTGTCCAAAACTCGTTCTTTTCCAATAGAATAACCATGGAAAAGGCAGGAGAGTGGTAAAGTACTGTTTTCTCTAAGTCTGAATGCTGCCCACACTGTGCCTGTGTGCTGCAGCTTGCATCTTCGCCTTTGGGAAGCTGCCGCTCGCCGATTCTCCCGCAGGCGAAGAAGCGGCTTCTTCGCACACAGAGCATTGTGGCGAGCGCAGGGAGCTCCTGAGAGCGGTTTGTGCCGAAAGAAGCCCGGGACCGGCACTTAGCTTCGGAGAGCTGCGTATCTGCGTCTTCTGCGTGTCTTGCCGCTCTACACTCAGCAAAAAGCTTTTCCACCATATCTTGCAAGGAGAAACTCTGCCAGGAAAGAAAACATCCAAAATCTTGTTCTAAAGCTTGCACGGGGGTCTGCAAAGAGTTTGGCAAGAATGAAAGGTAGTTGTCCAAAACTCGTTCTTTTCCAATAGAATAACCATGGAAAAGGCAGGAGAGTGGTAAAGTACTGTTTTCTCTAAGTCTGAAGGCTGCCCACACTGTGCCTGTGTGCCGCAGCTTGCATCTTCGCCTTTGGGAAGCTGCCGCTCGCCGATTCTCCCGCAGGCGAAGAAGCGGCTTCTTCGCACACAGAGCATTGTGGCGAGCGCAGGGAGCTCCTGAGAGCGTTTTGTGCCGAAAGAAGCCCGGGACCGGCACTTAGCTTCGGAGAGCTGCGTATCTGCGTCTTCTGCGTGTCTTGCCGCTCTACACTCAGCCAAAAGCTTTTCCACCATATCTTGCAAGGAGAAACTCTGCCAGGAAAGAAAACATCCAAAATCTTGTTCTAAAGCTTGCACGGGGGTCTGCAAAGAGTTTGGCAAGAATGAAAGGTAGTTGTCCAAAACTCGTTCTTTTCCAATAGAATAACCATGGAAAAGGCAGGAGAGTGGTAAAGTACTGTTTTCTCTAAGTCTGAAGGCTGCCCACACTGTGCCTGTGTGCTGCAGCTTGCATCTTCGCCTTTGGGAAGCTGCCGCTCGCCGATTCTCCCGGAGGCGAAGAAGCGGCTTCTTCGCACACAGAGCATTGTGGCGAGCGCAGGGAGCTCCTGAGAGCGGTTTGTGCCGAAAGAAGCCCGGGACCGGCACTTAGCTTCGGAGAGCTGCGTATCTGCGTCTTCTGCGTGTCTTGCCGCTCTACACTCAGCCAAAAGCTTTTCCACCATATCTTGCAAGGAGAAACTCTGCCAGGAAAGAAAACATCCAAAATCTTGTTCTAAAGCTTGCACGGGGGTCTGCAAAGAGTTTGGCAAGAATGAAAGGTAGTTGTCCAAAACTCGTTCTTTTCCAATAGAATAACCATGGAAAAGGCAGGAGAGTGGTAAAGTACTGTTTTCTCTAAGTCTGAAGGCTGCCCACACTGTGCCTGTGTGCTGCAGCTTGCATCTTCGCCTTTGGGAAGCTGCCGCTCGCCGATTCTCCCGCAGGCGAAGAAGCGGCTTCTTCGCACACAGAGCATTGTGGCGAGCGCAGGGAGCTCCTGAGAGCGGTTTGTGCCGAAAGAAGCCCGGGACCGGCACTTAGCTTCGGAGAGCTGCGTATCTGCGTCTTCTGCGTGTCTTGCCGCTCTACACTCAGCAAAAAGCTTTTCCACCATATCTTGCAAGGAGAAACTCTGCCAGGAAAGAAAACATCCAAAATCTTGTTCTAAAGCTTGCACGGGGGTCTGCAAAGAGTTTGGCAAGAATGAAAAGTAGTTGTCCAAAACTCGTTCTTTTCCAATAGAATAACCATGGAAAAGGCAGGAGAGTGGTAAAGTACTGTTTTCTCTAAGTCTGAAGGCTGCCCACACTGTGCCTGTGTGCCGCAGCTTGCATCTTCGCCTTTGGGAAGCTGCCACTCGCCGATTCTCCCGCAGGCGAAGAAGCGGCTTCTTCGCACACAGAGCATTGTGGCGAGCGCAGGGAGCTCCTGAGAGCGTTTTGTGCCGAAAGAAGCCCGGGACCGGCACTTAGCTTCGGAGAGCTGCGTATCTGCGTCTTCTGCGTGTCTTGCCGCTCTACACTCAGCCAAAAGCTTTTCCACCATATCTTGCAAGGAGAAACTCTGCCAGGAAAGAAAACATCCAAAATCTTGTTCTAAAGCTTGCACGGGGGTCTGCAAAGAGTTTGGCAAGAATGAAAGGTAGTTGTCCAAAACTCGTTCTTTTCCAATAGAATAACCATGGAAAAGGCAGGAGAGTGGTAAAGTACTGTTTTCTCTAAGTCTGAAGGCTGCCCACACTGTGCCTGTGTGCTGCAGCTTGCATCTTCGCCTTTGGGAAGCTGCCGCTCGCCGATTCTCCCGGAGGCGAAGAAGCGGCTTCTTCGCACACAGAGCATTGTGGCGAGCGCAGGGAGCTCCTGAGAGCGGTTTGTGCCGAAAGAAGCCCGGGACCGGCACTTAGCTTCGGAGAGCTGCGTATCTGCGTCTTCTGCGTGTCTTGCCGCTCTACACTCAGCCAAAAGCTTTTCCACCATATCTTGCAAGGAGAAACTCTGCCAGGAAAGAAAACATCCAAAAACTTGTTCTAAAGCTTGCACGGGGGTCTGCAAAGAGTTTGGCAAGAATGAAAGGTAGTTGTCCAAAACTCGTTCTTTTCCAATAGAATAACCATGGAAAAGGCAGGAGAGTGGTAAAGTACTGTTTTCTCTAAGTCTGAAGGCTGCCCACACTGTGCCTGTGTGCTGCAGCTTGCATCTTCGCCTTTGGGAAGCTGCCGCTCGCCGATTCTCCCGCAGGCGAAGAAGCGGCTTCTTCGCACACAGAGCATTGTGGCGAGCGCAGGGAGCTCCTGAGAGCGGTTTGTGCCGAAAGAAGCCCGGGACCGGCACTTAGCTTCGGAGAGCTGCGTATCTGCGTCTTCTGCGTGTCTTGCCGCTCTACACTCAGCAAAAAGCTTTTCCACCATATCTTGCAAGGAGAAACTCTGCCAGGAAAGAAAACATCCAAAATCTTGTTCTAAAGCTTGCACGGGGGTCTGCAAAGAGTTTGGCAAGAATGAAAGGTAGTTGTCCAAAACTCGTTCTTTTCCAATAGAATAACCATGGAAAAGGCAGGAGAGTGGTAAAGTACTGTTTTCTCTAAGTCTGAATGCTGCCCACACTGTGCCTGTGTGCTGCAGCTTGCATCTTCGCCTTTGGGAAGCTGCCGCTCGCCGATTCTCCCGCAGGCGAAGAAGCGGCTTCTTCGCACACAGAGCATTGTGGCGAGCGCAGGGAGCTCCTGAGAGCGGTTTGTGCCGAAAGAAGCCCGGGACCGGCACTTAGCTTCGGAGAGCTGCGTATCTGCGTCTTCTGCGTGTCTTGCCGCTCTACACTCAGCAAAAAGCTTTTCCACCATATCTTGCAAGGAGAAACTCTGCCAGGAAAGAAAACATCCAAAATCTTGTTCTAAAGCTTGCACGGGGGTCTGCAAAGAGTTTGGCAAGAATGAAAGGTAGTTGTCCAAAACTCGTTCTTTTCCAATAGAATAACCATGGAAAAGGCAGGAGAGTGGTAAAGTACTGTTTTCTCTAAGTCTGAAGGCTGCCCACACTGTGCCTGTGTGCCGCAGCTTGCATCTTCGCCTTTGGGAAGCTGCCGCTCGCCGATTCTCCCGCAGGCGAAGAAGCGGCTTCTTCGCACACAGAGCATTGTGGCGAGCGCAGGGAGCTCCTGAGAGCGTTTTGTGCCGAAAGAAGCCCGGGACCGGCACTTAGCTTCGGAGAGCTGCGTATCTGCGTCTTCTGCGTGTCTTGCCGCTCTACACTCAGCCAAAAGCTTTTCCACCATATCTTGCAAGGAGAAACTCTGCCAGGAAAGAAAACATCCAAAATCTTGTTCTAAAGCTTGCACGGGGGTCTGCAAAGAGTTTGGCAAGAATGAAAGGTAGTTGTCCAAAACTCGTTCTTTTCCAATAGAATAACCATGGAAAAGGCAGGAGAGTGGTAAAGTACTGTTTTCTCTAAGTCTGAAGGCTGCCCACACTGTGCCTGTGTGCTGCAGCTTGCATCTTCGCCTTTGGGAAGCTGCCGCTCGCCGATTCTCCCGGAGGCGAAGAAGCGGCTTCTTCGCACACAGAGCATTGTGGCGAGCGCAGGGAGCTCCTGAGAGCGGTTTGTGCCGAAAGAAGCCCGGGACCGGCACTTAGCTTCGGAGAGCTGCGTATCTGCGTCTTCTGCGTGTCTTGCCGCTCTACACTCAGCCAAAAGCTTTTCCACCATATCTTGCAAGGAGAAACTCTGCCAGGAAAGAAAACATCCAAAATCTTGTTCTAAAGCTTGCACGGGGGTCTGCAAAGAGTTTGGCAAGAATGAAAGGTAGTTGTCCAAAACTCGTTCTTTTCCAATAGAATAACCATGGAAAAGGCAGGAGAGTGGTAAAGTACTGTTTTCTCTAAGTCTGAAGGCTGCCCACACTGTGCCTGTGTGCTGCAGCTTGCATCTTCGCCTTTGGGAAGCTGCCGCTCGCCGATTCTCCCGGAGGCGAAGAAGCGGCTTCTTCGCACACAGAGCATTGTGGCGAGCGCAGGGAGCTCCTGAGAGCGGTTTGTGCCGAAAGAAGCCCGGGACCGGCACTTAGCTTCGGAGAGCTGCGTATCTGCGTCTTCTGCGTGTCTTGCCGCTCTACACTCAGCAAAAAGCTTTTCCACCATATCTTGCAAGGAGAAACTCTGCCAGGAAAGAAAACATCCAAAATCTTGTTCTAAAGCTTGCACGGGGGTCTGCAAAGAGTTTGGCAAGAATGAAAGGTAGTTGTCCAAAACTCGTTCTTTTCCAATAGAATAACCATGGAAAAGGCAGGAGAGTGGTAAAGTACTGTTTTCTCTAAGTCTGAAGGCTGCCCACACTGTGCCTGTGTGCTGCAGCTTGCATCTTCGCCTTTGGGAAGCTGCCGCTCGCCGATTCTCCCGGAGGCGAAGAAGCGGCTTCTTCGCACACAGAGCATTGTGGCGAGCGCAGGGAGCTCCTGAGAGCGGTTTGTGCCGAAAGAAGCCCGGGACCGGCACTTAGCTTCGGAGAGCTGCGTATCTGCGTCTTCTGCGTGTCTTGCCGCTCTACACTCAGCCAAAAGCTTTTCCAGCATATCTTGCAAGGAGAAACTCTGCCAGGAAAGAAAACATCCAAAATCTTGTTCTAAAGCTTGCACGGGGGTCTGCAAAGAGTTTGGCAAGAATGAAAGGTAGTTGTCCAAAACTCGTTCTTTTCCAATAGAATAACCATGGAAAAGGCAGGAGAGTGGTAAAGTACTGTTTTCTCTAAGTCTGAATGCTGCCCACACTGTGCCTGCGTGCTGCAGCTTGCATCTTCGCCTTTGGGAAGCTGCCGCTCGCCGATTCTCCCGGAGGCGAAGAAGCGGCTTCTTCGCACACAGAGCATTGTGGCGAGCGCAGGGAGCTCCTGAGAGCGGTTTGTGCCGAAAGAAGCCCGGGACCGGCACTTAGCTTCGGAGAGCTGCGTATCTGCGTCTTCTGCGTGTCTTGCCGCTCTACACTCAGCAAAAAGCTTTTCCACCATATCTTGCAAGGAGAAACTCTGCCAGGAAAGAAAACATCCAAAATCTTGTTCTAAAGCTTGCACGGGGGTCTGCAAAGAGTTTGGCAAGAATGAAAGGTAGTTGTCCAAAACTCGTTCTTTTCCAATAGAATAACCATGGAAAAGGCAGGAGAGTGGTAAAGTACTGTTTTCTCTAAGTCTGAAGGCTGCCCACACTGTGCCTGTGTGCTGCAGCTTGCATCTTCGCCTTTGGGAAGCTGCCGCTCGCCGATTCTCCCGGAGGCGAAGAAGCGGCTTCTTCGCACACAGAGCATTGTGGCGAGCGCAGGGAGCTCCTGAGAGCGGTTTGTGCCGAAAGAAGCCCGGGACCGGCACTTAGCTTCGGAGAGCTGCGTATCTGCGTCTTCTGCGTGTCTTGCCGCTCTACACTCAGCCAAAAGCTTTTCCACCATATCTTGCAAGGAGAAACTCTGCCAGGAAAGAAAACATCCAAAAACTTGTTCTAAAGCTTGCACGGGGGTCTGCAAAGAGTTTGGCAAGAATGAAAGGTAGTTGTCCAAAACTCGTTCTTTTCCAATAGAATAACCATGGAAAAGGCAGGAGAGTGGTAAAGTACTGTTTTCTCTAAGTCTGAAGGCTGCCCACACTGTGCCTGTGTGCCGCAGCTTGCATCTTCGCCTTTGGGAAGCTGCCGCTCGCCGATTCTCCCGCAGGCGAAGAAGCGGCTTCTTCGCACACAGAGCATTGTGGCGAGCGCAGGGAGCTCCTGAGAGCGGTTTGTGCCGAAAGAAGCCCGGGACCGGCACTTAGCTTCGGAGAGCTGCGTATCTGCGTCTTCTGCGTGTCTTGCCGCTCTACACTCAGCCAAAAGCTTTTCCAGCATATCTTGCAAGGAGAAACTCTGCCAGGAAAGAAAACATCCAAAATCTTGTTCTAAAGCTTGCACGGGGGTCTGCAAAGAGTTTGGCAAGAATGAAAGGTAGTTGTCCAAAACTCGTTCTTTTCCAATAGAATAACCATGGAAAAGGCAGGAGAGTGGTAAAGTACTGTTTTCTCTAAGTCTGAAGGCTGCCCACACTGTGCCTGTGTGCCGCAGCTTGCATCTTCGCCTTTGGGAAGCTGCCGCTCGCCGATTCTCCCGCAGGCGAAGAAGCGGCTTCTTCGCACACAGAGCATTGTGGCGAGCGCAGGGAGCTCCTGAGAGCGGTTTGTGCCGAAAGAAGCCCGGGACCGGCACTTAGCTTCGGAGAGCTGCGTATCTGCGTCTTCTGCGTGTCTTGCCGCTCTACACTCAGCAAAAAGCTTTTCCACCATATCTTGCAAGGAGAAACTCTGCCAGGAAAGAAAACATCCAAAATCTGGTTCTAAAGCTTGCACGGGGGTCTGCAAAGAGTTTGGCAAGAATGAAAGGTAGTTGTCCAAAACTCCTTCTTTTCCAATAGAATAACCATGGATAAGGCAGGAGAGTGGTAAAGTACTGTTTTATCTAAGTCTGAATGCTGCCCACACTGTGCCTGTGTGCTGCAGCTTGCATCTTTGCCTTTGGGAAGCTGCCGCTCGCCGATTCTCCCGCAGGCGAAGAAGCGGCTTCTTCGCACACAGAGCATTGTGGCGAGCGCAGGGAGCTCCTGAGAGCGGTTTGTGCCGAAAGAAGCCCGGGACCGGCACTTAGCTTCGGAGAGCTGCGTATCTGCGTCTTCTGCGTGTCTTGCCGCTCTACACTCAGCCAAAAGCTTTTCCACCATATCTTGCAAGGAGAAACTCTGCCAGGAAAGAAAACATCCAAAATCTTGTTCTAAAGCTTGCACGGGGGTCTGCAAAGAGTTTGGCAAGAATGAAAGGTAGTTGTCCAAAACTCGTTCTTTTCCAATAGAATAACCATGGAAAAGGCAGGAGAGTGGTAAAGTACTGTTTTCTCTAAGTCTGAATGCTGCCCACACTGTGCCTGCGTGCTGCAGCTTGCATCTTCGCCTTTGGGAAGCTGCCGCTCGCCGATTCTCCCGGAGGCGAAGAAGCGGCTTCTTCGCACACAGAGCATTGTGGCGAGCGCAGGGAGCTCCTGAGAGCGGTTTGTGCCGAAAGAAGCCCGGGACCGGCACTTAGCTTCGGAGAGCTGCGTATCTGCGTCTTCTGCGTGTCTTGCCGCTCTACACTCAGCAAAAAGCTTTTCCACCATATCTTGCAAGGAGAAACTCTGCCAGGAAAGAAAACATCCAAAATCTTGTTCTAAAGCTTGCACGGGGGTCTGCAAAGAGTTTGGCAAGAATGAAAGGTAGTTGTCCAAAACTCCTTCTTTTCCAATAGAATAACCATGGATAAGGCAGGAGAGTGGTAAAGTACTGTTTTATCTAAGTCTGAATGCTGCCCACACTGTGCCTGTGTGCTGCAGCTTGCATCTTTGCCTTTGGGAAGCTGCCGCTCGCCGATTCTCCCGGAGGCGAAGAAGCGGCTTCTTCGCACACAGAGCATTGTGGCGAGCGCAGGGAGCTCCTGAGAGCGGTTTGTGCCGAAAGAAGCCCGGGACCGGCACTTAGCTTCGGAGAGCTGCGTATCTGCGTCTTCTGCGTGTCTTGCCGCTCTACACTCAGCCAAAAGCTTTTCCACCATATCTTGCAAGGAGAAACTCTGCCAGGAAAGAAAACATCCAAAATCTTGTTCTAAAGCTTGCACGGGGGTCTGCAAAGAGTTTGGCAAGAATGAAAGGTAGTTGTCCAAAACTCGTTCTTTTCCAATAGAATAACCATGGATAAGGCAGGAGAGTGGTAAAGTACTGTTTTCTCTAAGTCTGAAGGCTGCCCACACTGTGCCTGTGTGCTGCAGCTTGCATCTTCGCCTTTGGGAAGCTGCCGCTCGCCGATTCTCCCGCAGGCGAAGAAGCGGCTTCTTCGCACACAGAGCATTGTGGCGAGCGCAGGGAGCTCCTGAGAGCGGTTTGTGCCGAAAGAAGCCCGGGACCGGCGCTTAGCTTCGGAGAGCTGCGTATCTGCGTCTTCTGCGTGTCTTGCCGCTCTACACTCAGCAAAAAGCTTTTCCACCATATCTTGCAAGGAGAAACTCTGCCAGGAAAGAAAACATCCAAAATCTTGTTCTAAAGCTTGCACGGGGGTCTGCAAAGAGTTTGGCAAGAATGAAAGGTAGTTGTCCAAAACTCCTTCTTTTCCAATAGAATAACCATGGATAAGGCAGGAGAGTGGTAAAGTACTGTTTTATCTAAGTCTGAATGCTGCCCACACTGTGCCTGTGTGCTGCAGCTTGCATCTTTGCCTTTGGGAAGCTGCCGCTCGCCGATTCTCCCGCAGGCGAAGAAGCGGCTTCTTCGCACACAGAGCATTGTGGCGAGCGCAGGGAGCTCCTGAGAGCGGTTTGTGCCGAAAGAAGCCCGGGACCGGCACTTAGCTTCGGAGAGCTGCGTATCTGCGTCTTCTGCGTGTCTTGCCGCTCTACACTCAGCAAAAAGCTTTTCCACCATATCTTGCAAGGAGAAACTCTGCCAGGAAAGAAAACATCCAAAATCTTCTACTAAAGCTTGCACGGGGGTCTGCAAAGAGTTTGGCAAGAATGAAAGGTAGTTGTCCAAAACTCGTTCTTTTCCAATAGAATAACCATGGAAAAGGCAGGAGAGTGGTAAAGTACTGTTTTCTCTAAGTCTGAAGGCTGCCCACACTGTGCCTGTGTGCTGCAGCTTGCATCTTCGCCTTTGGGAAGCTGCCGCTCGCCGATTCTCCCGGAGGCGAAGAAGCGGCTTCTTCGCACACAGAGCATTGTGGCGAGCGCAGGGAGCTCCTGAGAGCGGTTTGTGCCGAAAGAAGCCCGGGACCGGCACTTAGCTTCGGAGAGCTGCGTATCTGCGTCTTCTGCATGTCTTGCCGCTCTACACTCAGCCAAAAGCTTTTCCACCATATCTTGCAAGGAGAAACTCTGCCAGGAAAGAAAACATCCAAAATCTTGTTCTAAAGCTTGCACGGGGGTCTGCAAAGAGTTTGGCAAGAATGAAAGGTAGTTGTCCAAAACTCGTTCTTTTCCAATAGAATAACCATGGATAAGGCAGGAGAGTGGTAAAGTACTGTTTTCTCTAAGTCTGAATGCTGCCCACACTGTGCCTGTGTGCTGCAGCTTGCATCTTCGCCTTTGGCAAGCTGCCGCTCGCCGATTCTCCCGGAGGCGAAGAAGCGGCTTCTTCGCACACAGAGCATTGTGGCGAGCGCAGGGAGCTCCTGAGAGCGGTTTGTGCCGAAAGAAGCCCGGGACCGGCACTTAGCTTCGGAGAGCTGCGTATCTGCGTCTTCTGCGTGTCTTGCCGCTCTACACTCAGCAAAAAGCTTTTCCACCATATCTTGCAAGGAGAAACTCTGCCAGGAAAGAAAACATCCAAAATCTTGTTCTAAAGCTTGCACGGAGGTCTGCAAAGAGTTTGGCAAGAATGAAAGGTAGTTGTCCAAAACTCCTTCTTTTCCAATAGAATAACCATGGATAAGGCAGGAGAGTGGTAAAGTACTGTTTTATCTAAGTCTGAATGCTGCCCACACTGTGCCTGTGTGCTGCAGCTTGCATCTTCGCCTTTGGGAAGCTGCCGCTCGCCGATTCTCCCGCAGGCGAAGAAGCGGCTTCTTCGCACACAGAGCATTGTGGCGAGCGCAGGGAGCTCCTGAGAGCGGTTTGTGCCGAAAGAAGCCCGGGACCGGCACTTAGCTTCGGAGAGCTGCGTATCTGCGTCTTCTGCGTGTCTTGCCGCTCTACACTCAGCAAAAAGCTTTTCCACCATATCTTGCAAGGAGAAACTCTGCCAGGAAAGAAAACATCCAAAATCTTGTTCTAAAGCTTGCACGGGGGTCTGCAAAGAGTTTGGCAAGAATGAAAGGTAGTTGTCCAAAACTCCTTCTTTTCCAATAGAATAACCATGGATAAGGCAGGAGAGTGGTAAAGTACTGTTTTCTCGAAGTCTGAAGGCTGCCCACACTGTGCCTGTGTGCTGCAGCTTGCATCTTTGCCTTTGGGAAGCTGCCGCTCGCCGATTCTCCCGCAGGCGAAGAAGCGGCTTCTTCGCACGCAGAGCATTGTGGCGAGCGCAGGGAGCTCCTGAGAGCGGTTTGTGCCGAAAGAAGCCCGGGACCGGCACTTAGCTTCGGAGAGCTGCGTATCTGCGTCTTCTGCGTGTCTTGCCGCTCTACACTCAGCCAAAAGCTTTTCCACCATATCTTGCAAGGAGAAACTCTGCCAGGAAAGAAAACATCCAAAATCTTGTTCTAAAGCTTGCACGGGGGTCTGCAAAGAGTTTGGCAAGAATGAAAGGTAGTTGTCCAAAACTCGTTCTTTTCCAATAGAATAACCATGGAAAAGGCAGGAGAGTGGTAAAGTACTGTTTTCTCTAAGTCTGAATGCTGCCCACACTGTGCCTGCGTGCTGCAGCTTGCATCTTCGCCTTTGGGAAGCTGCCGCTCGCCGATTCTCCCGGAGGCGAAGAAGCGGCTTCTTCGCACACAGAGCATTGTGGCGAGCGCAGGGAGCTCCTGAGAGCGGTTTGTGCCGAAAGAAGCCCGGGACCGGCACTTAGCTTCGGAGAGCTGCGTATCTGCGTCTTCTGCGTGTCTTGCCGCTCTACACTCAGCAAAAAGCTTTTCCACCATATCTTGCAAGGAGAAACTCTGCCAGGAAAGAAAACATCCAAAATCTTGTTCTAAAGCTTGCACGGGGGTCTGCAAAGAGTTTGGCAAGAATGAAAGGTAGTTGTCCAAAACTCCTTCTTTTCCAATAGAATAACCATGGATAAGGCAGGAGAGTGGTAAAGTACTGTTTTATCTAAGTCTGAATGCTGCCCACACTGTGCCTGTGTGCTGCAGCTTGCATCTTTGCCTTTGGGAAGCTGCCGCTCGCCGATTCTCCCGGAGGCGAAGAAGCGGCTTCTTCGCACACAGAGCATTGTGGCGAGCGCAGGGAGCTCCTGAGAGCGGTTTGTGCCGAAAGAAGCCCGGGACCGGCACTTAGCTTCGGAGAGCTGCGTATCTGCGTCTTCTGCGTGTCTTGCCGCTCTACACTCAGCAAAAAGCTTTTCCACCATATCTTGCAAGGAGAAACTCTGCCAGGAAAGAAAACATCCAAAATCTTGTTCTAAAGCTTGCACGGGGGTCTGCAAAGAGTTTGGCAAGAATGAAAGGTAGTTGTCCAAAACTCGTTCTTTTCCAATAGAATAACCATGGAAAAGGCAGGAGAGTGGTAAAGTACTGTTTTCTCTAAGTCTGAAGGCTGCCCACACTGTGCCTGTGTGCTGCAGCTTGCATCTTCGCCTTTGGGAAGCTGCCGCTCGCCGATTCTCCCGGAGGCGAAGAAGCGGCTTCTTCGCACACAGAGCATTGTGGCGAGCGCAGGGAGCTCCTGAGAGCGGTTTGTGCCGAAAGAAGCCCGGGACCGGCACTTAGCTTCGGAGAGCTGCGTATCTGCGTCTTCTGCATGTCTTGCCGCTCTACACTCAGCCAAAAGCTTTTCCACCATATCTTGCAAGGAGAAACTCTGCCAGGAAAGAAAACATCCAAAATCTTGTTCTAAAGCTTGCACGGGGGTCTGCAAAGAGTTTGGCAAGAATGAAAGGTAGTTGTCCAAAACTCGTTCTTTTCCAATAGAATAACCATGGATAAGGCAGGAGAGTGGTAAAGTACTGTTTTCTCTAAGTCTGAATGCTGCCCACACTGTGCCTGTGTGCTGCAGCTTGCATCTTCGCCTTTGGCAAGCTGCCGCTCGCCAATTCTCCCGGAGGCGAAGAAGCGGCTTCTTCGCACACAGAGCATTGTGGCGAGCGCAGGGAGCTCCTGAGAGCGGTTTGTGCCGAAAGAAGCCCGGGACCGGCACTTAGCTTCGGAGAGCTGCGTATCTGCGTCTTCTGCGTGTCTTGCCGCTCTACACTCAGCAAAAAGCTTTTCCACCATATCTTGCAAGGAGAAACTCTGCCAGGAAAGAAAACATCCAAAATCTTGTTCTAAAGCTTGCACGGAGGTCTGCAAAGAGTTTGGCAAGAATGAAAGGTAGTTGTCCAAAACTCCTTCTTTTCCAATAGAATAACCATGGATAAGGCAGGAGAGTGGTAAAGTACTGTTTTATCTAAGTCTGAATGCTGCCCACACTGTGCCTGTGTGCTGCAGCTTGCATCTTCGCCTTTGGGAAGCTGCCGCTCGCCGATTCTCCCGCAGGCGAAGAAGCGGCTTCTTCGCACACAGAGCATTGTGGCGAGCGCAGGGAGCTCCTGAGAGCGGTTTGTGCCGAAAGAAGCCCGGGACCGGCACTTAGCTTCGGAGAGCTGCGTATCTGCGTCTTCTGCGTGTCTTGCCGCTCTACACTCAGCAAAAAGCTTTTCCACCATATCTTGCAAGGAGAAACTCTGCCAGGAAAGAAAACATCCAAAAACTTGTTCTAAAGCTTGCACGGGGGTCTGCAAAGAGTTTGGCA
Organism: Molothrus aeneus; assembly: GCF_037042795.1. Classification (NCBI taxonomy): domain Eukaryota; kingdom Metazoa; phylum Chordata; class Aves; order Passeriformes; family Icteridae; genus Molothrus; species Molothrus aeneus. Next base: position 49,061 of record NW_027099237.1, read on the forward strand.
AGAATGAAAGGTAGTTGTCCAAAACTCCTTCTTTTCCAATAGAATAACCATGGATAAGGCAGGAGAGTGGTAAAGTACTGTTTTATCTAAGTCTGAATGCTGCCCACACTGTGCCTGTGTGCTGCAGCTTGCATCTTTGCCTTTGGGAAGCTGCCGCTCGCCGATTCTCCCGCAGGCGAAGAAGCGGCTTCTTCGCACACAGAGCATTGTGGCGAGCGCAGGGAGCTCCTGAGAGCGGTTTGTGCCGAAAGAAGCCCGGGACCGGCACTTAGCTTCGGAGAGCTGCGTATCTGCGTCTTCTGCGTGTCTTGCCGCTCTACACTCAGCAAAAAGCTTTTCCACCATATCTTGCAAGGAGAAACTCTGCCAGGAAAGAAAACATCCAAAATCTTCTACTAAAGCTTGCACGGGGGTCTGCAAAGAGTTTGGCAAGAATGAAAGGTAGTTGTCCAAAACTCGTTCTTTTCCAATAGAATAACCATGGAAAAGGCAGGAGAGTGGTAAAGTACTGTTTTCTCTAAGTCTGAAGGCTGCCCACACTGTGCCTGCGTGCTGCAGCTTGCATCTTCGCCTTTGGGAAGCTGCCGCTCGCCGATTCTCCCGGAGGCGAAGAAGCGGCTTCTTCACACACAGAGCATTGTGGCGAGCGCAGGGAGCTCCTGAGAGCGGTTTGTGCCGAAAGAAGCCCGGGACCGGCACTTAGCTTCGGAGAGCTGCGTATCCGCGTCTTCTGCGTGTCTTGCCGCTCTACACTCAGCAAAAAGCTTTTCCACCATATCTTGCAAGGAGAAACTCTGCCAGGAAAGAAAACATCCAAAAACTTGTTCTAAAGCTTGCACGGGGGTCTGCAAAGAGTTTGGCAAGAATGAAAGGTAGTTGTCCAAAACTCCTTCTTTTCCAATAGAATAACCATGGATAAGGCAGGAGAGTGGTAAAGTACTGTTTTATCTAAGTCTGAATGCTGCCCACACTGTGCCTGTGTGCTGCAGCTTGCATCTTTGCCTTTGGGAAGCTGCCGCTCGCCGATTCTCCCGCAGGCGAAGAAGCGGCTTCTTCGCACACAGAGCATTGTGGCGAGCGCAGGGAGCTCCTGAGAGCGGTTTGTGCCGAAAGAAGCCCGGGACCGGCACTTAGCTTCGGAGAGCTGCGTATCTGCGTCTTCTGCGTGTCTTGCCGCTCTACACTCAGCAAAAAGCTTTTCCACCATATCTTGCAAGGAGAAACTCTGCCAGGAAAGAAAACATCCAAAATCTTGTTCTAAAGCTTGCACGGGGGTCTGCAAAGAGTTTGGCAAGAATGAAAGGTAGTTGTCCAAAACTCGTTCTTTTCCAATAGAATAACCATGGAAAAGGCAGGAGAGTGGTAAAGTACTGTTTTCTCTAAGTCTGAAGGCTGCCCACACTGTGCCTGTGTGCTGCAGCTTGCATCTTCGCCTTTGGGAAGCTGCCGCTCGCCGATTCTCCCGGAGGCGAAGAAGCGGCTTCTTCGCACACAGAGCATTGTGGCGAGCGCAGGGAGCTCCTGAGAGCGGTTTGTGCCGAAAGAAGCCCGGGACCGGCACTTAGCTTCGGAGAGCTGCGTATCTGCGTCTTCTGCGTGTCTTGCCGCTCTACACTCAGCCAAAAGCTTTTCCACCATATCTTGCAAGGAGAAACTCTGCCAGGAAAGAAAACATCCAAAATCTTGTTCTAAAGCTTGCACGGGGGTCTGCAAAGAGTTTGGCAAGAATGAAAGGTAGTTGTCCAAAACTCGTTCTTTTCCAATAGAATAACCATGGAAAAGGCAGGAGAGTGGTAAAGTACTGTTTTCTCTAAGTCTGAATGCTGCCCACACTGTGCCTGTGTGCCGCAGCTTGCATCTTCGCCTTTGGGAAGCTGCCGCTCGCCGATTCTCCCGGAGGCGAAGAAGCGGCTTCTTCACACACAGAGCATTGTGGCGAGCGCAGGGAGCTCCTGAGAGCGGTTTGTGCCGAAAGAAGCCCGGGACCGGCACTTAGCTTCGGAGAGCTGCGTATCTGCGTCTTCTGCGTGTCTTGCCGCTCTACACTCAGCAAAAAGCTTTTCCACCATATCTTGCAAGGAGAAACTCTGCCAGGAAAGAAAACATCCAAAATCTTGTTCTAAAGCTTGCACGGGGGTCTGCAAAGAGTTTGGCAAGAATGAAAGGTAGTTGTCCAAAACTCGTTCTTTTCCAATAGAATAACCATGGAAAAGGCAGGAGAGTGGTAAAGTACTGTTTTCTCTAAGTCTGAAGGCTGCCCACACTGTGCCTGTGTGCTGCAGCTTGCATCTTCGCCTTTGGGAAGCTGCCGCTCGCCGATTCTCCCGGAGGCGAAGAAGCGGCTTCTTCGCACACAGAGCATTGTGGCGAGCGCAGGGAGCTCCTGAGAGCGGTTTGTGCCGAAAGAAGCCCGGGACCGGCACTTAGCTTCGGAGAGCTGCGTATCTGCGTCTTCTGCGTGTCTTGCCGCTCTACACTCAGCAAAAAGCTTTTCCACCATATCTTGCAAGGAGAAACTCTGCCAGGAAAGAAAACATCCAAAATCTGGTTCTAAAGCTTGCACGGGGGTCTGCAAAGAGTTTGGCAAGAATGAAAGGTAGTTGTCCAAAACTCGTTCTTTTCCAATAGAATAACCATGGAAAAGGCAGGAGAGTGGTAAAGTACTGTTTTCTCTAAGTCTGAAGGCTGCCCACACTGTGCCTGTGTGCTGCAGCTTGCATCTTCGCCTTTGCGAAGCTGCCGCTCGCCGATTCTCCCGGAGGCGAAGAAGCGGCTTCTTCGCACACAGAGCATTGTGGCGAGCGCAGGGAGCTCCTGAGAGCGTTTTGTGCCGAAAGAAGCCCGGGACCGGCACTTAGCTTCGGAGAGCTGCGTATCTGCGTCTTCTGCGTGTCTTGCCGCTCTACACTCAGCCAAAAGCTTTTCCACCATATCTTGCAAGGAGAAACTCTGCCAGGAAAGAAAACATCCAAAATCTTGTTCTAAAGCTTGCACGGAGGTCTGCAAAGAGTTTGGCAAGAATGAAAGGTAGTTGTCCAAAACTCGTTCTTTTCCAATAGAATAACCATGGATAAGGCAGGAGAGTGGTAAAGTACTGTTTTCTCTAAGTCTGAAGGCTGCCCACACTGTGCCTGTGTGCCGCAGCTTGCATCTTCGCCTTTGGGAAGCTGCCGCTCGCCGATTCTCCCGGAGGCGAAGAAGCGGCTTCTTCGCACACAGAGCATTGTGGCGAGCGCACGGAGCTCCTGAGAGCGGTTTGTGCCGAAAGAAGCCCGGGACCGGCACTTAGCTTCGGAGAGCTGCGTATCTGCGTCTTCTGCGTGTCTTGCCGCTCTACACTCAGCAAAAAGCTTTTCCACCATATCTTGCAAGGAGAAACTCTGCCAGGAAAGAAAACATCCAAAATCTTGTTCTAAAGCTTGCACGGGGGTCTGCAAAGAGTTTGGCAAGAATGAAAGGTAGTTGTCCAAAACTCGTTCTTTTCCAATAGAATAACCATGGAAAAGGCAGGAGAGTGGTAAAGTACTGTTTTCTCTAAGTCTGAAGGCTGCCCACACTTGCCTGTGTGCTGCAGCTTGCATCTTCGCCTTTGGGAAGCTGCCGCTCGCCGATTCTCCCGCAGGCGAAGAAGCGGCTTCTTCGCACACAGAGCATTGTGGCGAGCGCAGGGAGCTCCTGAGAGCGGTTTGTGCCGAAAGAAGCCCGGGACCGGCACTTAGCTTCGGAGAGCTGCGTATCTGCGTCTTCTGCGTGTCTTGCCGCTCTACACTCAGCAAAAAGCTTTTCCACCATATCTTGCAAGGAGAAACTCTGCCAGGAAAGAAAACATCCAAAATCTTGTTCTAAAGCTTGCACGGGGGTCTGCAAAGAGTTTGGCAAGAATGAAAGGTAGTTGTCCAAAACTCGTTCTTTTCCAATAGAATAACCATGGAAAAGGCAGGAGAGTGGTAAAGTACTGTTTTCTCTAAGTCTGAATGCTGCCCACACTGTGCCTGCGTGCTGCAGCTTGCATCTTCGCCTTTGGGAAGCTGCCGCTCGCCGATTCTCCCGGAGGCGAAGAAGCGGCTTCTTCGCACACAGAGCATTGTGGCGAGCGCAGGGAGCTCCTGAGAGCGGTTTGTGCCGAAAGAAGCCCGGGACCGGCACTTAGCTTCGGAGAGCTGCGTATCTGCGTCTTCTGCGTGTCTTGCCGCTCTACACTCAGCAAAAAGCTTTTCCACCATATCTTGCAAGGAGAAACTCTGCCAGGGAAGAAAACATCCAAAATCTTGTTCTAAAGCTTGCACGGGGGTCTGCAAAGAGTTTGGCAAGAATGAAAGGTAGTTGTCCAAAACTCGTTCTTTTCCAATAGAATAACCATGGATAAGGCAGGAGAGTGGTAAAGTACTGTTTTCTCTAAGTCTGAATGCTGCCCACACTGTGCCTGTGTGCTGCAGCTTGCATCTTCGCCTTTGGCAAGCTGCCGCTCGCCGATTCTCCCGCAGGCGAAGAAGCGGCTTCTTCGCACACAGAGCATTGTGGCGAGCGCAGGGAGCTCCTGAGAGCGGTTTGTGCCGAAAGAAGCCCGGGACCGGCACTTAGCTTCGGAGAGCTGCGTATCTGCGTCTTCTGCGTGTCTTGCCGCTCTACACTCAGCAAAAAGCTTTTCCACCATATCTTGCAAGGAGAAACTCTGCCAGGAAAGAAAACATCCAAAATCTTGTTCTAAAGCTTGCACGGAGGTCTGCAAAGAGTTTGGCAAGAATGAAAGGTAGTTGTCCAAAACTCGTTCTTTTCCAATAGAATAACCATGGATAAGGCAGGAGAGTGGTAAAGTACTGTTTTCTCTAAGTCTGAAGGCTGCCCACACTGTGCCTGTGTGCCGCAGCTTGCATCTTCGCCTTTGGGAAGCTGCCGCTCGCCGATTCTCCCGGAGGCGAAGAAGCGGCTTCTTCGCACACAGAGCATTGTGGCGAGCGCACGGAGCTCCTGAGAGCGGTTTGTGCCGAAAGAAGCCCGGGACCGGCACTTAGCTTCGGAGAGCTGCGTATCTGCGTCTTCTGCGTGTCTTGCCGCTCTACACTCAGCAAAAAGCTTTTCCACCATATCTTGCAAGGAGAAACTCTGCCAGGAAAGAAAACATCCAAAATCTTGTTCTAAAGCTTGCACGGGGGTCTGCAAAGAGTTTGGCAAGAATGAAAGGTAGTTGTCCAAAACTCGTTCTTTTCCAATAGAATAACCATGGAAAAGGCAGGAGAGTGGTAAAGTACTGTTTTCTCTAAGTCTGAAGGCTGCCCACACTTGCCTGTGTGCTGCAGCTTGCATCTTCGCCTTTGGGAAGCTGCCGCTCGCCGATTCTCCCGCAGGCGAAGAAGCGGCTTCTTCGCACACAGAGCATTGTGGCGAGCGCAGGGAGCTCCTGAGAGCGGTTTGTGCCGAAAGAAGCCCGGGACCGGCACTTAGCTTCGGAGAGCTGCGTATCTGCGTCTTCTGCGTGTCTTGCCGCTCTACACTCAGCAAAAAGCTTTTCCACCATATCTTGCAAGGAGAAACTCTGCCAGGAAAGAAAACATCCAAAATCTTGTTCTAAAGCTTGCACGGGGGTCTGCAAAGAGTTTGGCAAGAATGAAAGGTAGTTGTCCAAAACTCGTTCTTTTCCAATAGAATAACCATGGAAAAGGCAGGAGAGTGGTAAAGTACTGTTTTCTCTAAGTCTGAATGCTGCCCACACTGTGCCTGCGTGCTGCAGCTTGCATCTTCGCCTTTGGGAAGCTGCCGCTCGCCGATTCTCCCGGAGGCGAAGAAGCGGCTTCTTCGCACACAGAGCATTGTGGCGAGCGCAGGGAGCTCCTGAGAGCGGTTTGTGCCGAAAGAAGCCCGGGACCGGCACTTAGCTTCGGAGAGCTGCGTATCTGCGTCTTCTGCGTGTCTTGCCGCTCTACACTCAGCAAAAAGCTTTTCCACCATATCTTGCAAGGAGAAACTCTGCCAGGGAAGAAAACATCCAAAATCTTGTTCTAAAGCTTGCACGGGGGTCTGCAAAGAGTTTGGCAAGAATGAAAGGTAGTTGTCCAAAACTCGTTCTTTTCCAATAGAATAACCATGGATAAGGCAGGAGAGTGGTAAAGTACTGTTTTCTCTAAGTCTGAATGCTGCCCACACTGTGCCTGTGTGCTGCAGCTTGCATCTTCGCCTTTGGCAAGCTGCCGCTCGCCGATTCTCCCGCAGGCGAAGAAGCGGCTTCTTCGCACACAGAGCATTGTGGCGAGCGCAGGGAGCTCCTGAGAGCGGTTTGTGCCGAAAGAAGCCCGGGACCGGCACTTAGCTTCGGAGAGCTGCGTATCTGCGTCTTCTGCGTGTCTTGCCGCTCTACACTCAGCAAAAAGCTTTTCCACCATATCTTGCAAGGAGAAACTCTGCCAGGAAAGAAAACATCCAAAATCTTGTTCTAAAGCTTGCACGGGGGTCTGCAAAGAGTTTGGCAAGAATGAAAGGTAGTTGTCCAAAACTCGTTCTTTTCCAATAGAATAACCATGGATAAGGCAGGAGAGTGGTAAAGTACTGTTTTATCTAAGTCTGAATGCTGCCCACATTGTGCCTGTGTGCTGCAGCTTGCATCTTTGCCTTTGGGAAGCTGCCGCTCGCCGATTCTCCCGCAGGCGAAGAAGCGGCTTCTTCGCACACAGAGCATTGTGGCGAGCGCAGGGAGCTCCTGAGAGCGGTTTGTGCCGAAAGAAGCCCGGGACCGGCACTTAGCTTCGGAGAGCTGCGTATCTGCGTCTTCTGCGTGTCTTGCCGCTCTACACTCAGCCAAAAGCTTTTCCACCATATCTTGCAAGGAGAAACTCTGCCAGGAAAGAAAACATCCAAAAACTTGTTCTAAAGCTTGCACGGGGGTCTGCAAAGAGTTTGGCAAGAATGAAAGTTAGTTGTCCAAAACTCGTTCTTTTCCAATAGAATAACCATGGAAAAGGCAGGAGAGTGGTAAAGTACTGTTTTCTCTAAGTCTGAAGGCTGCCCACACTGTGCCTGTGTGCTGCAGCTTGCATCTTCGCCTTTGGGAAGCTGCCGCTCGCCGATTCTCCCGCAGGCGAAGAAGCGGCTTCTTCGCACACAGAGCATTGTGGCGAGCGCAGGGAGCTCCTGAGAGCGGTTTGTGCCGAAAGAAGCCCGGGACCGGCACTTAGCTTCGGAGAGCTGCGTATCTGCGTCTTCTGCGTGTCTTGCCGCTCTACACTCAGCAAAAAGCTTTTCCACCATATCTTGCAAGGAGAAACTCTGCCAGGAAAGAAAACATCCAAAATCTTGTTCTAAAGCTTGCACGGGGGTCTGCAAAGAGTTTGGCAAGGATGAAAGGTAGTTGTCCAAAACTCGTTCTTTTCCAATAGAATAACCATGGAAAAGGCAGGAGAGTGGTAAAGTACTGTTTTCTCTAAGTCTGAAGGCTGCCCACACTGTGCCTGTGTGCCGCAGCTTGCATCTTCGCCTTTGGGAAGCTGCCGCTCGCCGATTCTCCCGCAGGCGAAGAAGCGGCTTCTTCGCACACAGAGCATTGTGGCGAGCGCAGGGAGCTCCTGAGAGCGGTTTGTGCCGAAAGAAGCCCGGGACCGGCACTTAGCTTCGGAGAGCTGCGTATCTGCGTCTTCTGCGTGTCTTGCCGCTCTACACTCAGCCAAAAACTTTTCCACCATATCTTGCAAGGAGAAACTCTGCCAGGAAAGAAAACATCCAAAATCTTGTTCTAAAGCTTGCACGGGGGTCTGCAAAGAGTTTGGCAAGAATGAAAGGTAGTTGTCCAAAACTCGTTCTTTTCCAATAGAATAACCATGGAAAAGGCAGGAGAGTGGTAAAGTACTGTTTTCTCTAAGTCTGAATGCTGCCCACACTGTGCCTGCGTGCTGCAGCTTGCATCTTCGCCTTTGGGAAGCTGCCGCTCGCCGATTCTCCCGGAGGCGAAGAAGCGGCTTCTTCGCACACAGAGCATTGTGGCGAGCGCAGGGAGCTCCTGAGAGCGGTTTGTGCCGAAAGAAGCCCGGGACCGGCACTTAGCTTCGGAGAGCTGCGTATCTGCGTCTTCTGCGTGTCTTGCCGCTCTACACTCAGCCAAAAGCTTTTCCACCATATCTTGCAAGGAGAAACTCTGCCAGGAAAGAAAACATCCAAAATCTTGTTCTAAAGCTTGCACGGGGGTCTGCAAAGAGTTTGGCAAGAATGAAAGGTAGTTGTCCAAAACTCGTTCTTTTCCAATAGAATAACCATGGAAAAGGCAGGAGAGTGGTAAAGTACTGTTTTCTCTAAGTCTGAATGCTGCCCACACTGTGCCTGTGTGCTGCAGCTTGCATCTTCGCCTTTGGGAAGCTGCCGCTCGCCGATTCTCCCGGAGGCGAAGAAGCGGCTTCTTCGCACACAGAGCATTGTGGCGAGCGCAGGGAGCTCCTGAGAGCGGTTTGTGCCGAAAGAAGCCCGGGACCGGCACTTAGCTTCGGAGAGCTGCGTATCTGCGTCTTCTGCGTGTCTTGCCGCTCTACACTCAGCCAAAAGCTTTTCCACCATATCTTGCAAGGAGAAACTCTGCCAGGAAAGAAAACATCCAAAATCTTGTTCTAAAGCTTGCACGGGGGTCTGCAAAGAGTTTGGCAAGAATGAAAGGTAGTTGTCCAAAACTCGTTCTTTTCCAATAGAATAACCATGGATAAGGCAGGAGAGTGGTAAAGTACTGTTTTATCTAAGTCTGAATGCTGCCCACACTGTGCCTGTGTGCTGCAGCTTGCATCTTTGCCTTTGGGAAGCTGCCGCTCGCCGATTCTCCCGCAGGCGAAGAAGCGGCTTCTTCGCACACAGAGCATTGTGGCGAGCGCAGGGAGCTCCTGAGAGCGGTTTGTGCCGAAAGAAGCCCGGGACCGGCACTTAGCTTCGGAGAGCTGCGTATCTGCGTCTTCTGCGTGTCTTGCCGCTCTACACTCAGCAAAAAGCTTTTCCACCATATCTTGCAAGGAGAAACTCTGCCAGGAAAGAAAACATCCAAAATCTTGTTCTAAAGCTTGCACGGGGGTCTGCAAAGAGTTTGGCAAGAATGAAAGGTAGTTGTCCAAAACTCGTTCTTTTCCAATAGAATAACCATGGAAAAGGCAGGAGAGTGGTAAAGTACTGTTTTCTCTAAGTCTGAAGGCTGCCCACACTGTGCCTGTGTGCTGCAGCTTGCATCTTCGCCTTTGGGAAGCTGCCGCTCGCCGATTCTCCCGCAGGCGAAGAAGCGGCTTCTTCGCACACAGAGCATTGTGGCGAGCGCAGGGAGCTCCTGAGAGCGGTTTGTGCCGAAAGAAGCCCGGGACCGGCACTTAGCTTCGGAGAGCTGCGTATCTGCGTCTTCTGCGTGTCTTGCCGCTCTACACTCAGCCAAAAGCTTTTCCACCATATCTTGCAAGGAGAAACTCTGCCAGGAAAGAAAACATCCAAAATCTTCTTCTAAAGCTTGCACGGGGGTCTGCAAAGAGTTTGGCAAGAATGAAAGGTAGTTGTCCAAAACTCGTTCTTTTCCAATAGAATAACCATGGAAAAGGCAGGAGAGTGGTAAAGTACTGTTTTCTCTAAGTCTGAATGCTGCCCACACTGTGCCTGTGTGCCGCAGCTTGCATCTTCGCCTTTGGGAAGCTGCCGCTCGCCGATTCTCCCGGAGGCGAAGAAGCGGCTTCTTCGCACACAGAGCATTGTGGCGAGCGCAGGGAGCTCCTGAGAGCGGTTAGTGCCGAAAGAAGCCCGGGACCGGCACTTAGCTTCGGAGAGCTGCGTATCTGCGTCTTCTGCGTGTCTTGCCGCTCTACACTCAGCAAAAAGCTTTTCCACCATATCTTGCAAGGAGAAACTCTGCCAGGAAAGAAAACATCCAAAATCTTGTTCTAAAGCTTGCACGGGGGTCTGCAAAGAGTTTGGCAAGAATGAAAGGTAGTTGTCCAAAACTCGTTCTTTTCCAATAGAATAACCATGGAAAAGGCAGGAGAGTGGTAAAGTACTGTTTTCTCTAAGTCTGAAGGCTGCCCACACTGTGCCTGTGTGCTGCAGCTTGCATCTTCGCCTTTGGGAAGCTGCCGCTCGCCGATTCTCCCGCAGGCGAAGAAGCGGCTTCTTCGCACACAGAGCATTGTGGCGAGCGCAGGGAGCTCCTGAGAGCGGTTTGTGCCGAAAGAAGCCCGGGACCGGCACTTAGCTTCGGAGAGCTGCGTATCTGCGTCTTCTGCGTGTCTTGCCGCTCTACACTCAGCAAAAAGCTTTTCCACCATATCTTGCAAGGAGAAACTCTGCCAGGAAAGAAAACATCCAAAATCTGGTTCTAAAGCTTGCACGGGGGTCTGCAAAGAGTTTGGCAAGAATGAAAGGTAGTTGTCCAAAACTCGTTCTTTTCCAATAGAATAACCATGGAAAAGGCAGGAGAGTGGTAAAGTACTGTTTTCTCTAAGTCTGAAGGCTGCCCACACTGTGCCTGTGTGCTGCAGCTTGCATCTTCGCCTTTGCGAAGCTGCCGCTCGCCGATTCTCCCGGAGGCGAAGAAGCGGCTTCTTCGCACACAGAGCATTGTGGCGAGCGCAGGGAGCTCCTGAGAGCGTTTTGTGCCGAAAGAAGCCCGGGACCGGCACTTAGCTTCGGAGAGCTGCGTATCTGCGTCTTCTGCGTGTCTTGCCGCTCTACACTCAGCCAAAAGCTTTTCCACCATATCTTGCAAGGAGAAACTCTGCCAGGAAAGAAAACATCCAAAATCTTGTTCTAAAGCTTGCACGGAGGTCTGCAAAGAGTTTGGCAAGAATGAAAGGTAGTTGTCCAAAACTCGTTCTTTTCCAATAGAATAACCATGGATAAGGCAGGAGAGTGGTAAAGTACTGTTTTCTCTAAGTCTGAAGGCTGCCCACACTGTGCCTGTGTGCCGCAGCTTGCATCTTCGCCTTTGGGAAGCTGCCGCTCGCCGATTCTCCCGGAGGCGAAGAAGCGGCTTCTTCGCACACAGAGCATTGTGGCGAGCGCACGGAGCTCCTGAGAGCGGTTTGTGCCGAAAGAAGCCCGGGACCGGCACTTAGCTTCGGAGAGCTGCGTATCTGCGTCTTCTGCGTGTCTTGCCGCTCTACACTCAGCCAAAAGCTTTTCCACCATATCTTGCAAGGAGAAACTCTGCCAGGAAAGAAAACATCCAAAATCTTGTTCTAAAGCTTGCACGGGGGTCTGCAAAGAGTTTGGCAAGAATGAAAGGTAGTTGTCCAAAACTCGTTCTTTTCCAATAGAATAACCATGGAAAAGGCAGGAGAGTGGTAAAGTACTGTTTTCTCTAAGTCTGAAGGCTGCCCACACTTGCCTGTGTGCTGCAGCTTGCATCTTCGCCTTTGGGAAGCTGCCGCTCGCCGATTCTCCCGCAGGCGAAGAAGCGGCTTCTTCGCACACAGAGCATTGTGGCGAGCGCAGGGAGCTCCTGAGAGCGGTTTGTGCCGAAAGAAGCCCGGGACCGGCACTTAGCTTCGGAGAGCTGCGTATCTGCGTCTTCTGCGTGTCTTGCCGCTCTACACTCAGCAAAAAGCTTTTCCACCATATCTTGCAAGGAGAAACTCTGCCAGGAAAGAAAACATCCAAAATCTTGTTCTAAAGCTTGCACGGGGGTCTGCAAAGAGTTTGGCAAGAATGAAAGGTAGTTGTCCAAAACTCGTTCTTTTCCAATAGAATAACCATGGAAAAGGCAGGAGAGTGGTAAAGTACTGTTTTCTCTAAGTCTGAAGGCTGCCCACACTGTGCCTGTGTGCCGCAGCTTGCATCTTCGCCTTTGGGAAGCTGCCGCTCGCCGATTCTCCCGGAGGCGAAGAAGCGGCTTCTTCGCACACAGAGCATTGTGGCGAGCGCAGGGAGCTCCTGAGAGCGTTTTGTACCGAAAGAAGCCCGGGACCGGCACTTAGCTTCGGAGAGCTGCGTATCTGCGTCTTCTGCGTGTCTTGCCGCTCTACACTCAGCCAAAAGCTTTTCCACCATATCTTGCAAGGAGAAACTCTGCCAGGAAAGAAAACATCCAAAATCTTGTTCTAAAGCTTGCACGGGGGTCTGCAAAGAGTTTGGCAAGAATGAAAGGTAGTTGTCCAAAACTCGTTCTTTTCCAATAGAATAACCATGGAAAAGGCAGGAGAGTGGTAAAGTACTGTTTTCTCTAAGTCTGAATGCTGCCCACACTGTGCCTGCGTGCTGCAGCTTGCATCTTCGCCTTTGGGAAGCTGCCGCTCGCCGATTCTCCCGGAGGCGAAGAAGCGGCTTCTTCGCACACAGAGCATTGTGGCGAGCGCAGGGAGCTCCTGAGAGCGGTTTGTGCCGAAAGAAGCCCGGGACCGGCACTTAGCTTCGGAGAGCTGCGTATCTGCGTCTTCTGCGTGTCTTGCCGCTCTACACTCAGCAAAAAGCTTTTCCACCATATCTTGCAAGGAGAAACTCTGCCAGGGAAGAAAACATCCAAAATCTTGTTCTAAAGCTTGCACGGGGGTCTGCAAAGAGTTTGGCAAGAATGAAAGGTAGTTGTCCAAAACTCGTTCTTTTCCAATAGAATAACCATGGATAAGGCAGGAGAGTGGTAAAGTACTGTTTTCTCTAAGTCTGAATGCTGCCCACACTGTGCCTGTGTGCTGCAGCTTGCATCTTCGCCTTTGGCAAGCTGCCGCTCGCCGATTCTCCCGGAGGCGAAGAAGCGGCTTCTTCGCACACAGAGCATTGTGGCGAGCGCAGGGAGCTCCTGAGAGCGGTTTGTGCCGAAAGAAGCCCGGGACCGGCACTTAGCTTCGGAGAGCTGCGTATCTGCGTCTTCTGCGTGTCTTGCCGCTCTACACTCAGCAAAAAGCTTTTCCACCATATCTTGCAAGGAGAAACTCTGCCAGGAAAGAAAACATCCAAAATCTTGTTCTAAAGCTTGCACGGGGGTCTGCAAAGAGTTTGGCAAGAATGAAAGGTAGTTGTCCAAAACTCCTTCTTTTCCAATAGAATAACCATGGATAAGGCAGGAGAGTGGTAAAGTACTGTTTTATCTAAGTCTGAATGCTGCCCACACTGTGCCTGTGTGCTGCAGCTTGCATCTTTGCCTTTGGGAAGCTGCCGCTCGCCGATTCTCCCGCAGGCGAAGAAGCGGCTTCTTCGCACACAGAGCATTGTGGCGAGCGCAGGGAGCTCCTGAGAGCGGTTTGTGCCGAAAGAAGCCCGGGACCGGCACTTAGCTTCGGAGAGCTGCGTATCTGCGTCTTCTGCGTGTCTTGCCGCTCTACACTCAGCCAAAAGCTTTTCCACCATATCTTGCAAGGAGAAACTCTGCCAGGAAAGAAAACATCCAAAAACTTGTTCTAAAGCTTGCACGGGGGTCTGCAAAGAGTTTGGCAAGAATGAAAGGTAGTTGTCCAAAACTCGTTCTTTTCCAATAGAATAACCATGGAAAAGGCAGGAGAGTGGTAAAGTACTGTTTTCTCTAAGTCTGAAGGCTGCCCACACTGTGCCTGTGTGCTGCAGCTTGCATCTTCGCCTTTGGGAAGCTGCCGCTCGCCGATTCTCCCGCAGGCGAAGAAGCGGCTTCTTCGCACACAGAGCATTGTGGCGAGCGCAGGGAGCTCCTGAGAGCGGTTTGTGCCGAAAGAAGCCCGGGACCGGCACTTAGCTTCGGAGAGCTGCGTATCTGCGTCTTCTGCGTGTCTTGCCGCTCTACACTCAGCCAAAAGCTTTTCCACCATATCTTGCAAGGAGAAACTCTGCCAGGAAAGAAAACATCCAAAATCTTGTTCTAAAGCTTGCACGGGGGTCTGCAAAGAGTTTGGCAAGAATGAAAGGTAGTTGTCCAAAACTCGTTCTTTTCCAATAGAATAACCATGGAAAAGGCAGGAGAGTGGTAAAGTACTGTTTTCTCTAAGTCTGAAGGCTGCCCACACTGTGCCTGTGTGCTGCAGCTTGCATCTTCGCCTTTGGGAAGCTGCCGCTCGCCGATTCTCCCGCAGGCGAAGAAGCGGCTTCTTCGCACACAGAGCATTGTGGCGAGCGCAGGGAGCTCCTGAGAGCGGTTTGTGCCGAAAGAAGCCCGGGACCGGCACTTAGCTTCGGAGAGCTGCGTATCTGCGTCTTCTGCGTGTCTTGCCGCTCTACACTCAGCCAAAAACTTTTCCACCATATCTTGCAAGGAGAAACTCTGCCAGGAAAGAAAACATCCAAAATCTTGTTCTAAAGCTTGCACGGGGGTCTGCAAAGAGTTTGGCAAGAATGAAAGGTAGTTGTCCAAAACTCGTTCTTTTCCAATAGAATAACCATGGAAAAGGCAGGAGAGTGGTAAAGTACTGTTTTCTCTAAGTCTGAATGCTGCCCACACTGTGCCTGCGTGCTGCAGCTTGCATCTTCGCCTTTGGGAAGCTGCCGCTCGCCGATTCTCCCGGAGGCGAAGAAGCGGCTTCTTCGCACACAGAGCATTGTGGCGAGCGCAGGGAGCTCCTGAGAGCGGTTTGTGCCGAAAGAAGCCCGGGACCGGCACTTAGCTTCGGAGAGCTGCGTATCTGCGTCTTCTGCGTGTCTTGCCGCTCTACACTCAGCAAAAAGCTTTTCCACCATATCTTGCAAGGAGAAACTCTGCCAGGAAAGAAAACATCCAAAATCTTGTTCTAAAGCTTGCACGGGGGTCTGCAAAGAGTTTGGCAAGAATGAAAGGTAGTTGTCCAAAACTCGTTCTTTTCCAATAGAATAACCATGGAAAAGGCAGGAGAGTGGTAAAGTACTGTTTTCTCTAAGTCTGAAGGCTGCCCACACTGTGCCTGCGTGCTGCAGCTTGCATCTTCGCCTTTGGGAAGCTGCCGCTCGCCGATTCTCCCGGAGGCGAAGAAGCGGCTTCTTCGCACACAGAGCATTGTGGCGAGCGCAGGGAGCTCCTGAGAGCGGTTTGTGCCGAAAGAAGCCCGGGACCGGCACTTAGCTTCGGAGAGCTGCGTATCCGCGTCTTCTGCGTGTCTTGCCGCTCTACACTCAGCAAAAAGCTTTTCCACCATATCTTGCAAGGAGAAACTCTGCCAGGAAAGAAAACATCCAAAATCTTGTTCTAAAGCTTGCACGGGGGTCTGCAAAGAGTTTGGCAAGAATGAAAGGTAGTTGTCCAAAACTCGTTCTTTTCCAATAGAATAACCATGGAAAAGGCAGGAGAGTGGTAAAGTACTGTTTTCTCTAAGTCTGAAGGCTGCCCACACTGTGCCTGCGTGCTGCAGCTTGCATCTTCGCCTTTGGGAAGCTGCCGCTCGCCGATTCTCCCGGAGGCGAAGAAGCGGCTTCTTCGCACACAGAGCATTGTGGCGAGCGCAGGGAGCTCCTGAGAGCGGTTTGTGCCGAAAGAAGCCCGGGACCGGCACTTAGCTTAGGAGAGCTGCGTATCTGCGTCTTCTGCGTGTCTTGCCGCTCTACACTCAGCAAAAAGCTTTTCCACCATATCTTGCAAGGAGAAACTCTGCCAGGGAAGAAAACATCCAAAATCTTGTTCTAAAGCTTGCACGGGGGTCTGCAAAGAGTTTGGCAAGAATGAAAGGTAGTTGTCCAAAACTCGTTCTTTTCCAATAGAATAACCATGGAAAAGGCAGGAGAGTGGTAAAGTACTGTTTTCTCTAAGTCTGAATGCTGCCCACACTGTGCCTGTGTGCTGCAGCTTGCATCTTCGCCTTTGGCAAGCTGCCGCTCGCCGATTCTCCCGGAGGCGAAGAAGCGGCTTCTTCGCACACAGAGCATTGTGGCGAGCGCAGGGAGCTCCTGAGAGCGGTTTGTGCCGAAAGAAGCCCGGGACCGGCACTTAGCTTCGGAGAGCTGCGTATCTGCGTCTTCTGCGTGTCTTGCCGCTCTACACTCAGCCAAAAGCTTTTCCACCATATCTTGCAAGGAGAAACTCTGCCAGGAAAGAAAACATCCAAAAACTTGTTCTAAAGCTTGCACGGGGGTCTGCAAAGAGTTTGGCAAGAATGAAAGGTAGTTGTCCAAAACTCGTTCTTTTCCAATAGAATAACCATGGAAAAGGCAGGAGAGTGGTAAAGTACTGTTTTCTCTAAGTCTGAAGGCTGCCCACACTGTGCCTGTGTGCTGCAGCTTGCATCTTCGCCTTTGCGAAGCTGCCGCTCGCCGATTCTCCCGGAGGCGAAGAAGCGGCTTCTTCGCACACAGAGCATTGTGGCGAGCGCAGGGAGCTCCTGAGAGCGTTTTGTGCCGAAAGAAGCCCGGGACCGGCACTTAGCTTCGGAGAGCTGCGTATCTGCGTCTTCTGCGTGTCTTGCCTCTCTACACTCAGCAAAAAGCTTTTCCACCATATCTTGCAAGGAGAAACTCTGCCAGGAAAGAAAACATCCAAAATCTTGTTCTAAAGCTTGCACGGGGGTCTGCAAAGAGTTTGGCAAGAATGAAAGGTAGTTGTCCAAAACTCGTTCTTTTCCAATAGAATAACCATGGAAAAGGCAGGAGAGTGGTAAAGTACTGTTTTCTCTAAGTCTGAAGGCTGCCCACACTGTGCCTGTGTGCTGCAGCTTGCATCTTCGCCTTTGGCAAGCTGCCGCTCGCCGATTCTCCCGGAGGCGAAGAAGCGGCTTCTTCGCACACAGAGCATTGTGGCGAGCGCAGGGAGCTCCTGAGAGCGGTTTGTGCCGAAAGAAGCCCGGGACCGGCACTTAGCTTCGGAGAGCTGCGTATCTGCGTCTTCTGCGTGTCTTGCCGCTCTACACTCAGCCAAAAGCTTTTCCACCATATCTTGCAAGGAGAAACTCTGCCAGGAAAGAAAACATCCAAAATCTTGTTCTAAAGCTTGCACGGGGGTCTGCAAAGAGTTTGGCAAGAATGAAAGGTAGTTGTCCAAAACTCGTTCTTTTCCAATAGAATAACCATGGAAAAGGCAGGAGAGTGGTAAAGTACTGTTTTCTCTAAGTCTGAATGCTGCCCACACTGTGCCTGTGTGCTGCAGCTTGCATCTTCGCCTTTGGCAAGCTGCCGCTCGCCGATTCTCCCGGAGGCGAAGAAGCGGCTTCTTCGCACACAGAGCATTGTGGCGAGCGCAGGGAGCTCCTGAGAGCGGTTTGTGCCGAAAGAAGCACGGGACCGGCACTTAGCTTCGGAGAGCTGCGTATCTGCGTCTTCTGCGTGTCTTGCCGCTCTACACTCAGCCAAAAGCTTTTCCACCATATCTTGCAAGGAGAAACTCTGCCAGGAAAGAAAACATCCAAAATCTTGTTCTAAAGCTTGCACGGGGGTCTGCAAAGAGTTTGGCAAGAATGAAAGGTAGTTGTCCAAAACTCCTTCTTTTCCAATAGAATAACCATGGATAAGGCAGGAGAGTGGTAAAGTACTGTTTTATCTAAGTCTGAATGCTGCCCACACTGTGCCTGTGTGCTGCAGCTTGCATCTTTGCCTTTGGGAAGCTGCCGCTCGCCGATTCTCCCGCAGGCGAAGAAGCGGCTTCTTCGCACACAGAGCATTGTGGCGAGCGCAGGGAGCTCCTGAGAGCGGTTTGTGCCGAAAGAAGCCCGGGACCGGCACATAGCTTCGGAGAGCTGCGTATCTGCGTCTTCTGCGTGTCTTGCCGCTCTACACTCAGCCAAAAGCTTTTCCACCATATCTTGCAAGGAGAAACTCTGCCAGGAAAGAAAACATCCAAAATCTTGTTCTAAAGCTTGCACGGGGGTCTGCAAAGAGTTTGGCAAGAATGAAAGGTAGTTGTCCAAAACTCGTTCTTTTCCAATAGAATAACCATGGATAAGGCAGGAGAGTGGTAAAGTACTGTTTTCTCTAAGTCTGAAGGCTGCCCACACTGTGCCTGTGTGCTGCAGCTTGCATCTTCGCCTTTGGGAAGCTGCCGCTCGCCGATTCTCCCGGAGGCGAAGAAGCGGCTTCTTCGCACACAGAGCATTGTGGCGAGCGCAGGGAGCTCCTGAGAGCGGTTTGTGCCGAAAGAAGCCCGGGACCGGCACTTAGCTTCGGAGAGCTGCGTATCTGCGTCTTCTGCGTGTCTTGCCGCTCTACACTCAGCCAAAAGCTTTTCCACCATATCTTGCAAGGAGAAACTCTGCCAGGAAAGAAAACATCCAAAATCTTGTTCTAAAGCTTGCACGGGGGTCTGCAAAGAGTTTGGCAAGAATGAAAGGTAGTTGTCCAAAACTCGTTCTTTTCCAATAGAATAACCATGGAAAAGGCAGGAGAGTGGTAAAGTACTGTTTTCTCTAAGTCTGAATGCTGCCCACACTGTGCCTGTGTGCTGCAGCTTGCATCTTCGCCTTTGGCAAGCTGCCGCTCGCCGATTCTCCCGGAGGCGAAGAAGCGGCTTCTTCGCACACAGAGCATTGTGGCGAGCGCAGGGAGCTCCTGAGAGCGGTTTGTGCCGAAAGAAGCACGGGACCGGCACTTAGCTTCGGAGAGCTGCGTATCTGCGTCTTCTGCGTGTCTTGCCGCTCTACACTCAGCCAAAAGCTTTTCCACCATATCTTGCAAGGAGAAACTCTGCCAGGAAAGAAAACATCCAAAATCTTGTTCTAAAGCTTGCACGGGGGTCTGCAAAGAGTTTGGCAAGAATGAAAGGTAGTTGTCCAAAACTCCTTCTTTTCCAATAGAATAACCATGGATAAGGCAGGAGAGTGGTAAAGTACTGTTTTATCTAAGTCTGAATGCTGCCCACACTGTGCCTGTGTGCTGCAGCTTGCATCTTTGCCTTTGGGAAGCTGCCGCTCGCCGATTCTCCCGCAGGCGAAGAAGCGGCTTCTTTGCACACAGAGCATTGTGGCGAGCGCAGGGAGCTCCTGAGAGCGGTTTGTGCCGAAAGAAGCCCGGGACCGGCACATAGCTTCGGAGAGCTGCGTATCTGCGTCTTCTGCGTGTCTTGCCGCTCTACACTCAGCCAAAAGCTTTTCCACCATATCTTGCAAGGAGAAACTCTGCCAGGAAAGAAAACATCCAAAATCTTGTTCTAAAGCTTGCACGGGGGTCTGCAAAGAGTTTGGCAAGAATGAAAGGTAGTTGTCCAAAACTCGTTCTTTTCCAATAGAATAACCATGGATAAGGCAGGAGAGTGGTAAAGTACTGTTTTCTCTAAGTCTGAAGGCTGCCCACACTGTGCCTGTGTGCTGCAGCTTGCATCTTCGCCTTTGGGAAGCTGCCGCTCGCCGATTCTCCCGGAGGCGAAGAAGCGGCTTCTTCGCACACAGAGCATTGTGGCGAGCGCAGGGAGCTCCTGAGAGCGGTTTGTGCCGAAAGAAGCCCGGGACCGGCACTTAGCTTCGGAGAGCTGCGTATCTGCGTCTTCTGCGTGTCTTGCCGCTCTACACTCAGCCAAAAGCTTTTCCACCATATCTTGCAAGGAGAAACTCTGCCAGGAAAGAAAACATCCAAAATCTTGTTCTAAAGCTTGCACGGGGGTCTGCAAAGAGTTTGGCAAGAATGAAAGGTAGTTGTCCAAAACTCGTTCTTTTCCAATAGAATAACCATGGAAAAGGCAGGAGAGTGGTAAAGTACTGTTTTCTCTAAGTCTGAATGCTGCCCACACTGTGCCTGTGTGCTGCAGCTTGCATCTTCGCCTTTGGGAAGCTGCCGCTCGCCGATTCTCCCGGAGGCGAAGAAGCGGCTTCTTCGCACACAGAGCATTGTGGCGAGCGCAGGGAGCTCCTGAGAGCGGTTTGTGCCGAAAGAAGCCCGGGACCGGCACTTAGCTTCGGAGAGCTGCGTATCTGCGTCTTCTGCGTGTCTTGCCGCTCTACACTCAGCAAAAAGCTTTTCCACCATATCTTGCAAGGAGAAACTCTGCCAGGGAAGAAAACATCCAAAATCTTGTTCTAAAGCTTGCACGGGGGTCTGCAAAGAGTTTGGCAAGAATGAAAGGTAGTTGTCCAAAACTCGTTCTTTTCCAATAGAATAACCATGGATAAGGCAGGAGAGTGGTAAAGTACTGTTTTCTCTAAGTCTGAATGCTGCCCACACTGTGCCTGTGTGCTGCAGCTTGCATCTTCGCCTTTGGCAAGCTGCCGCTCGCCGATTCTCCCGGAGGCGAAGAAGCGGCTTCTTCGCACACAGAGCATTGTGGCGAGCGCAGGGAGCTCCTGAGAGCGGTTTGTGCCGAAAGAAGCCCGGGACCGGCACTTAGCTTCGGAGAGCTGCGTATCTGCGTCTTCTGCGTGTCTTGCCGCTCTACACTCAGCAAAAAGCTTTTCCACCATATCTTGCAAGGAGAAACTCTGCCAGGAAAGAAAACATCCAAAATCTTGTTCTAAAGCTTGCACGGGGGTCTGCAAAGAGTTTGGCAAGAATGAAAGGTAGTTGTCCAAAACTCGTTCTTTTCCAATAGAATAACCATGGAAAAGGCAGGAGAGTGGTAAAGTACTGTTTTCTCTAAGTCTGAAGGCTGCCCACACTGTGCCTGCGTGCTGCAGCTTGCATCTTCGCCTTTGGGAAGCTGCCGCTCGCCGATTCTCCCGGAGGCGAAGAAGCGGCTTCTTCGCACACAGAGCATTGTGGCGAGCGCAGGGAGCTCCTGAGAGCGGTATGTGCCGAAAGGAGCCCGGGACCGGCACTTAGCTTCGGAGAGCTGCGTATCCGCGTCTTCTGCGTGTCTTGCCGCTCTACACTCAGCAAAAAGCTTTTCCACCATATCTTGCAAGGAGAAACTCTGCCAGGAAAGAAAACATCCAAAAACTTGTTCTAAAGCTTGCACGGGGGTCTGCAAAGAGTTTGGCAAGAATGAAAGGTAGTTGTCCAAAACTCGTTCTTTTCCAATAGAATAACCATGGAAAAGGCAGGAGAGTGGTAAAGTACTGTTTTCTCTAAGTCTGAAGGCTGCCCACACTGTGCCTGTGTGCTGCAGCTTGCATCTTCGCCTTTGGGAAGCTGCCGCTCGCCGATTCTCCCGCAGGCGAAGAAGCGGCTTCTTCGCACACAGAGCATTGTGGCGAGCGCAGGGAGCTCCTGAGAGCGGTTTGTGCCGAAAGAAGCCCGGGACCGGCACTTAGCTTCGGAGAGCTGCGTATCTGCGTCTTCTGCGTGTCTTGCCGCTCTACACTCAGCCAAAAGCTTTTCCACCATATCTTGCAAGGAGAAACTCTGCCAGGAAAGAAAACATCCAAAATCTTGTTCTAAAGCTTGCACGGGGGTCTGCAAAGAGTTTGGCAAGAATGAAAGGTAGTTGTCCAAAACTCGTTCTTTTCCAATAGAATAACCATGGAAAAGGCAGGAGAGTGGTAAAGTACTGTTTTCTCTAAGTCTGAAGGCTGCCCACACTGTGCCTGTGTGCTGCAGCTTGCATCTTCGCCTTTGGGAAGCTGCCGCTCGCCGATTCTCCCGCAGGCGAAGAAGCGGCTTCTTCGCACACAGAGCATTGTGGCGAGCGCAGGGAGCTCCTGAGAGCGGTTTGTGCCGAAAGAAGCCCGGGACCGGCACTTAGCTTCGGAGAGCTGCGTATCTGCGTCTTCTGCGTGTCTTGCCGCTCTACACTCAGCAAAAAGCTTTTCCACCATATCTTGCAAGGAGAAACTCTGCCAGGAAAGAAAACATCCAAAATCTTGTTCTAAAGCTTGCACGGGGGTCTGCAAAGAGTTTGGCAAGAATGAAAGGTAGTTGTCCAAAACTCGTTCTTTTCCAATAGAATAACCATGGAAAAGGCAGGAGAGTGGTAAAGTACTGTTTTCTCTAAGTCTGAATGCTGCCCACACTGTGCCTGTGTGCTGCAGCTTGCATCTTCGCCTTTGGCAAGCTGCCGCTCGCCGATTCTCCCGGAGGCGAAGAAGCGGCTTCTTCGCACACAGAGCATTGTGGCGAGCGCAGGGAGCTCCTGAGAGCGGTTTGTGCCGAAAGAAGCCCGGGACCGGCACTTAGCTTCGGAGAGCTGCGTATCTGCGTCTTCTGCGTGTCTTGCCGCTCTACACTCAGCAAAAAGCTTTTCCACCATATCTTGCAAGGAGAAACTCTGCCAGGAAAGAAAACATCCAAAATCTTGTTCTAAAGCTTGCACGGGGGTCTGCAAAGAGTTTGGCAAGAATGAAAGGTAGTTGTCCAAAACTCGTTCTTTTCCAATAGAATAACCATGGAAAAGGCAGGAGAGTGGTAAAGTACTGTTTTCTCTAAGTCTGAAGGCTGCCCACACTGTGCCTGTGTGCTGCAGCTTGCATCTTCGCCTTTGGGAAGCTGCCGCTCGCCGATTCTCCCGGAGGCGAAGAAGCGGCTTCTTCGCACACAGAGCATTGTGGCAAGCGCAGGGAGCTCCTGAGAGCGGTTTGTGCCGAAAGAAGCCCGGGACCGGCACTTAGCTTCGGAGAGCTGCGTATCTGCGTCTTCTGCGTGTCTTGCCGCTCTACACTCAGCCAAAAGCTTTTCCAGCATATCTTGCAAGGAGAAACTCTGCCAGGAAAGAAAACATCCAAAATCTTGTTCTAAAGCTTGCACGGGGGTCTGCAAAGAGTTTGGCAAGAATGAAAGGTAGTTGTCCAAAACTCGTTCTTTTCCAATAGAATAAACATGGATAAGGCAGGAGAGTGGTAAAGTACTGTTTTCTCTAAGTCTGAATGCTGCCCACACTGTGCCTGTGTGCTGCAGCTGGCATCTTCGCCTTTGGGAAGCTGCCGCTCGCCGATTCTCCCGGAGGCGAAGAAGCGGCTTCTTCACACACAGAGCATTGTGGCGAGCGCAGGGAGCTCCTGAGAGCGGTTTGTGCCGAAAGAAGCCCGGGACCGGCACTTAGCTTCGGAGAGCTGCGTATCTGTGTCTTCTGCGTGTCTTGCCGCTCAACACTCAGCAAAAAGCTTTTTCACCATATCTTGCAAGGAGAAACTCTGCCAGGGAAGAAAACATCCAAAATCTTGTTCTAAAGCTTGCACGGGGGTCTGCAAAGAGTTTGGCAAGAATGAAAGGTAGTTGTCCAAAACTCGTTCTTTTCCAATAGAATAACCATGGAAAAGGCAGGAGAGTGGTAAAGTACTGTTTTCTCTAAGTCTGAAGGCTGCCCACACTGTGCCTGTGTGCTGCAGCTTGCATCTTCGCCTTTGGGAAGCTGCCGCTCGCCGATTCTCCCGCAGGCGAAGAAGCGGCTTCTTCGCACACAGAGCATTGTGGCGAGCGCGGGGAGCTCCTGAGAGCGGTTTGTGCCGAAAGAAGCCCGGGACCGGCACTTAGCTTCGGAGAGCTGCGTATCTGCGTCTTCTGCGTGTCTTGCCGCTCTACACTCAGCAAAAAGCTTTTCCACCATATCTTGCAAGAAGAAACTCTGCCAGGAAAGAAAACATCCAAAATCTTGTTCTAAAGCTTGCACGGGGGTCTGCAAAGAGTTTGGCAAGAATGAAAGGTAGTTGTCCAAAACTCGTTCTTTTCCAATAGAATAACCATGGAAAAGGCAGGAGAGTGGTAAAGTACTGTTTTCTCTAAGTCTGAAGGCTGCCCACACTGTGCCTGTGTGCTGCAGCTTGCATCTTCGCCTTTGGGAAGCTGCCGCTCGCCGATTCTCCCGGAGGCGAAGAAGCGGCTTCTTCACACACAGAGCATTGTGGCGAGCGCAGGGAGCTCCTGAGAGCGGTTTGTGCCGAAAGAAGCCCGGGACCGGCACTTAGCTTCGGAGAGCTGCGTATCTGCGTCTTCTGCGTGTCTTGCCGCTCTACACTCAGCCAAAAGCTTTTTCACCATATCTTGCAAGGAGAAACTCTGCCAGGGAAGAAAACTTCCAAAATCTTGTTCTAAAGCTTGCACGCAGGTCTGCAAAGAGTTTGGCAAGAATGAAAGGTAGTTGTCCAAAACTCGTTCTTTTCCAATAGAATAACCATGGATAAGGCAGGAGAGTGGTAAAGTACTGTTTTCTCTAAGTCTGAAGGCTGCCCACATTGTGCCTGTGTGCTGCAGCTTGCATCTTCGCCTTTGGGAAGCTGCCGCTCGCCGATTCTCCCGCAGGCGAAGAAGCGGCTTCTTCGCACACAGAGCATTGTGGCGAGCGCAGGGAGCTCCTGAGAGCGGTTTGTGCCGAAAGAAGCCCGGGACCGGCACATAGCTTCGGAGAGCTGCGTATCTGCGTCTTCTGCGTGTCTTGCCGCTCTACACTCAGCCAAAAGCTTTTCCACCATATCTTGCAAGGAGAAACTCTGCCAGGAAAGAAAACATCCAAAATCTTGTTCTAAAGCTTGCACGGGGGTCTGCAAAGAGTTTGGCAAGAATGAAAGGTAGTTGTCCAAAACTCGTTCTTTTCCAATAGAATAACCATGGATAAGGCAGGAGAGTGGTAAAGTACTGTTTTCTCTAAGTCTGAAGGCTGCCCACACTGTGCCTGTGTGCTGCAGCTTGCATCTTCGCCTTTGGGAAGCTGCCGCTCGCCGATTCTCCCGGAGGCGAAGAAGCGGCTTCTTCGCACACAGAGCATTGTGGCGAGCGCAGGGAGCTCCTGAGAGCGGTTTGTGCCGAAAGAAGCCCGGGACCGGCACTTAGCTTCGGAGAGCTGCGTATCTGCGTCTTCTGCGTGTCTTGCCGCTCTACACTCAGCAAAAAGCTTTTCCACCATATCTTGCAAGGAGAAACTCTGCCAGGAAAGAAAACATCCAAAATCTTGTTCTAAAGCTTGCACGGGGGTCTGCAAAGAGTTTGGCAAGAATGAAAGGTAGTTGTCCAAAACTCGTTCTTTTCCAATAGAATAACCATGGATAAGGCAGGAGAGTGGTAAAGTACTGTTTTCTCTAAGTCTGAAGGCTGCCCACACTGTGCCTGTGTGCTGCAGCTTGCATCTTCGCCTTTGGGAAGCTGCCGCTCGCCGATTCTCCCGCAGGCGAAGAAGCGGCTTCTTCGCACACAGAGCATTGTGGCGAGCGCGGGGAGCTCCTGAGAGCGGTTTGTGCCGAAAGAAGCCCGGGACCGGCACTTAGCTTCGGAGAGCTGCGTATCTGCGTCTTCTGCGTGTCTTGCCGCTCTACACTCAGCAAAAAGCTTTTCCACCATATCTTGCAAGGAGAAACTCTGCCAGGAAAGAAAACATCCAAAATCTTGTTCTAAAGCTTGCACGGGGGTCTGCAAAGAGTTTGGCAAGAATGAAAGGTAGTTGTCCAAACCTCGTTCTTTTCCAATAGAATAACCATGGAAAAGGCAGGAGAGTGGTAAAGTACTGTTTTCTCTAAGTCTGAATGCTGCCCACACTGTGCCTGTTTGCTGCAGCTTGCATCTTCGCCTTTGGGAAGCTGCCGCTCGCCGATTCTCCCGCAGGCGAAGAAGCGGCTTCTTCGCACACAGAGCATTGTGGCGAGCGCAGGGAGCTCCTGAGAGCGGTTTGTGCCGAAAGAAGCCCGGGACCGGCACTTAGCTTCGGAGAGCTGCGTATCTGCGTCTTCTGCGTGTCTTGCCGCTCTACACTCAGCCAAAAGCTTTTCCACCATATCTTGCAAGGAGAAACTCTGCCAGGAAAGAAAACATCCAAAAACTTGTTCTAAAGCTTGCACGGGGGTCTGCAAAGAGTTTGGCAAGAATGAAAGGTAGTTGTCCAAAACTCGTTCTTTTCCAATAGAATAACCATGGAAAAGGCAGGAGAGTGGTAAAGTACTGTTTTCTCTAAGTCTGAAGGCTGCCCACACTGTGCCTGTGTGCTGCAGCTTGCATCTTCGCCTTTGGGAAGCTGCCGCTCGCCGATTCTCCCGGAGGCGAAGAAGCGGCTTCTTCGCACACAGAGCATTGTGGCGAGCGCAGGGAGCTCCTGAGAGCGGTTTGTGCCGAAAGAAGCCCGGGACCGGCACTTAGCTTCGGAGAGCTGCGTATCTGCGTCTTCTGCGTGTCTTGCCGCTCTACACTCAGCCAAAAGCTTTTCCACCATATCTTGCAAGGAGAAACTCTGCCAGGAAAGAAAACATCCAAAATCTTGTTCTAAAGCTTGCACGGGGGTCTGCAAAGAGTTTGGCAAGAATGAAAGGTAGTTGTCCAAAACTCGTTCTTTTCCAATAGAATAACCATGGAAAAGGCAGGAGAGTGGTAAAGTACTGTTTTCTCTAAGTCTGAAGGCTGCCCACACTGTGCCTGTGTGCTGCAGCTTGCATCTTCGCCTTTGGGAAGCTGCCGCTCGCCGATTCTCCCGGAGGAGAAGAAGCGGCTTCTTCGCACACAGAGCATTGTGGCGAGCGCAGGGAGCTCCTGAGAGCGGTTTGTGCCGAAAGAAGCCCGGGACCGGCACTTAGCTTCGGAGAGCTGCGTATCTGCGTCTTCTGCGTGTCTTGCCGCTCTACACTCAGCAAAAAGCTTTTCCACCATATCTTGCAAGGAGAAACTCTGCTAGGAAAGAAAACATCCAAAATCTTGTTCTAAAGCTTGCACGGGGGTCTGCAAAGAGTTTGGCAAGAATGAAAGGTAGTTGTCCAAAACTCGTTCTTTTCCAATAGAATAACCATGGAAAAGGCAGGAGAGTGGTAAAGTACTGTTTTCTCTAAGTCTGAATGCTGCCCACACTGTGCCTGTGTGCTGCAGCTTGCATCTTTGCCTTTGGGAAGCTGCCGCTCGCCGATTCTCCCGCAGGCGAAGAAGCGGCTTCTTCGCACACAGAGCATTGTGGCGAGCGCAGGGAGCTCCTGAGAGCGGTTTGTGCCGAAAGAAGCCCGGGACCGGCACTTAGCTTCGGAGAGCTGCGTATCTGCGTCTTCTGCGTGTCTTGCCGCTCTACACTCAGCCAAAAGCTTTTCCACCATATCTTGCAAGGAGAAACTCTGCCAGGAAAGAAAACATCCAAAATCTTGTTCTAAAGCTTGCACGGGGGTCTGCAAAGAGTTTGGCAAGAATGAAAGGTAGTTGTCCAAAACTCGTTCTTTTCCAATAGAATAACCATGGATAAGGCAGGAGAGTGGTAAAGTACTGTTTTCTCTAAGTCTGAAGGCTGCCCACACTGTGCCTGTGTGCTGCAGCTTGCATCTTCGCCTTTGGGAAGCTGCCGCTCGCCGATTCTCCCGGAGGCGAAGAAGCGGCTTCTTCGCACACAGAGCATTGTGGCGAGCGCAGGGAGCTCCTGAGAGCGGTTTGTGCCGAAAGAAGCCCGGGACCGGCACTTAGCTTCGGAGAGCTGCGTATCTGCGTCTTCTGCGTGTCTTGCCGCTCTACACTCAGCCAAAAGCTTTTCCACCATATCTTGCAAGGAGAAACTCTGCCAGGAAAGAAAACATCCAAAAACTTGTTCTAAAGCTTGCACGGGGGTCTGCAAAGAGTTTGGCAAGAATGAAAGGTAGTTGTCCAAAACTCGTTCTTTTCCAATAGAATAACCATGGAAAAGGCAGGAGAGTGGTAAAGTACTGTTTTCTCTAAGTCTGAAGGCTGCCCACACTGTGCCTGTGTGCTGCAGCTTGCATCTTCGCCTTTGGGAAGCTGCCGCTCGCCGATTCTCCCGCAGGCGAAGAAGCGGCTTCTTCGCACACAGAGCATTGTGGCGAGCGCAGGGAGCTCCTGAGAGCGGTTTGTGCCGAAAGAAGCCCGGGACCGGCACTTAGCTTCGGAGAGCTGCGTATCTGCGTCTTCTGCGTGTCTTGCCGCTCTACACTCAGCCAAAAGCTTTTCCACCATATCTTGCAAGGAGAAACTCTGCCAGGAAAGAAAACATCCAAAATCTTGTTCTAAAGCTTGCACGGGGGTCTGCAAAGAGTTTGGCAAGAATGAAAGGTAGTTGTCCAAAACTCGTTCTTTTCCAATAGAATAACCATGGAAAAGGCAGGAGAGTGGTAAAGTACTGTTTTCTCTAAGTCTGAATGCTGCCCACACTGTGCCTGCGTGCTGCAGCTTGCATCTTCGCCTTTGGGAAGCTGCCGCTCGCCGATTCTCCCGGAGGCGAAGAAGCGGCTTCTTCGCACACAGAGCATTGTGGCGAGCGCAGGGAGCTCCTGAGAGCGGTTTGTGCCGAAAGAAGCCCGGGACCGGCACTTAGCTTCGGAGAGCTGCGTATCTGCGTCTTCTGCGTGTCTTGCCGCTCTACACTCAGCAAAAAGCTTTTCCACCATATCTTGCAAGGAGAAACTCTGCCAGGGAAGAAAACATCCAAAATCTTGTTCTAAAGCTTGCACGGGGGTCTGCAAAGAGTTTGGCAAGAATGAAAGGTAGTTGTCCAAAACTCGTTCTTTTCCAATAGAATAACCATGGATAAGGCAGGAGAGTGGTAAAGTACTGTTTTCTCTAAGTCTGAATGCTGCCCACACTGTGCCTGTGTGCTGCAGCTTGCATCTTCGCCTTTGGCAAGCTGCCGCTCGCCGATTCTCCCGGAGGCGAAGAAGCGGCTTCTTCGCACACAGAGCATTGTGGCGAGCGCAGGGAGCTCCTGAGAGCGGTTTGTGCCGAAAGAAGCCCGGGACCGGCACTTAGCTTCGGAGAGCTGCGTATCTGCGTCTTCTGCGTGTCTTGCCGCTCTACACTCAGCAAAAAGCTTTTCCACCATATCTTGCAAGGAGAAACTCTGCCAGGAAAGAAAACATCCAAAATCTTGTTCTAAAGCTTGCACGGGGGTCTGCAAAGAGTTTGGCAAGAATGAAAGGTAGTTGTCCAAAACTCGTTCTTTTCCAATAGAATAACCATGGAAAAGGCAGGAGAGTGGTAAAGTACTGTTTTCTCTAAGTCTGAAGGCTGCCCACACTGTGCCTGTGTGCTGCAGCTTGCATCTTCGCCTTTGGGAAGCTGCCGCTCGCCGATTCTCCCGCAGGCGAAGAAGCGGCTTCTTCGCACACAGAGCATTGTGGCGAGCGCAGGGAGCTCCTGAGAGCGGTTTGTGCCGAAAGAAGCCCGGGACCGGCACTTAGCTTCGGAGAGCTGCGTATCTGCGTCTTCTGCGTGTCTTGCCGCTCTACACTCAGCCAAAAGCTTTTCCACCATATCTTGCAAGGAGAAACTCTGCCAGGAAAGAAAACATCCAAAATCTTGTTCTAAAGCTTGCACGGGGGTCTGCAAAGAGTTTGGCAAGAATGAAAGGTAGTTGTCCAAAACTCGTTCTTTTCCAATAGAATAACCATGGAAAAGGCAGGAGAGTGGTAAAGTACTGTTTTCTCTAAGTCTGAATGCTGCCCACACTGTGCCTGTGTGCTGCAGCTTGCATCTTCGCCTTTGGGAAGCTGCCGCTCGCCGATTCTCCCGGAGGCGAAGAAGCGGCTTCTTCGCACACAGAGCATTGTGGCGAGCGCAGGGAGCTCCTGAGAGCGGTTTGTGCCGAAAGAAGCCCGGGACCGGCACTTAGCTTCGGAGAGCTGCGTATCTGCGTCTTCTGCGTGTCTTGCCGCTCTACACTCAGCAAAAAGCTTTTCCACCATATCTTGCAAGGAGAAACTCTGCCAGGAAAGAAAACATCCAAAATCTTGTTCTAAAGCTTGCACGGGGGTCTGCAAAGAGTTTGGCAAGAATGAAAGGTAGTTGTCCAAAACTCGTTCTTTTCCAATAGAATAACCATGGAAAAGGCAGGAGAGTGGTAAAGTACTGTTTTCTCTAAGTCTGAATGCTGCCCACACTGTGCCTGTGTGCTGCAGCTTGCATCTTCGCCTTTGGCAAGCTGCCGCTCGCCGATTCTCCCGGAGGCGAAGAAGCGGCTTCTTCGCACACAGAGCATTGTGGCGAGCGCAGGGAGCTCCTGAGAGCGGTTTGTGCCGAAAGAAGCCCGGGACCGGCACTTAGCTTCGGAGAGCTGCGTATCTGCGTCTTCTGCGTGTCTTGCCGCTCTACACTCAGCAAAAAGCTTTTCCACCATATCTTGCAAGGAGAAACTCTGCCAGGAAAGAAAACATCCAAAATCTTGTTCTAAAGCTTGCACGGGGGTCTGCAAAGAGTTTGGCAAGAATGAAAGGTAGTTGTCCAAAACTCGTTCTTTTCCAATAGAATAACCATGGAAAAGGCAGGAGAGTGGTAAAGTACTGTTTTCTCTAAGTCTGAATGCTGCCCACACTGTGCCTGTGTGCTGCAGCTTGCATCTTCGCCTTTGGGAAGCTGCCGCTCGCCGATTCTCCCGGAGGCGAAGAAGCGGCTTCTTCGCACACAGAGCATTGTGGCGAGCGCAGGGAGCTCCTGAGAGCGGTTTGTGCCGAAAGAAGCCCGGGACCGGCACTTAGCTTCGGAGAGCTGCGTATCTGCGTCTTCTGCGTGTCTTGCCGCTCTACACTCAGCCAAAAGCTTTTCCAGCATATCTTGCAAGGAGAAACTCTGCCAGGAAAGAAAACATCCAAAATCTTGTTCTAAAGCTTGCACGGGGGTCTGCAAAGAGTTTGGCAAGAATGAAAGGTAGTTGTCCAAACCTCGTTCTTTTCCAATAGAATAAACATGGATAAGGCAGGAGAGTGGTAAAGTACTGTTTTCTCTAAGTCTGAATGCTGCCCACACTGTGCCTGTGTGCTGCAGCTGGCATCTTCGCCTTTGGGAAGCTGCCGCTCGCCGATTCTCCCGGAGGCGAAGAAGCGGCTTCTTCACACACAGAGCATTGTGGCGAGCGCAGGGAGCTCCTGAGAGCGGTTTGTGCCGAAAGAAGCCCGGGACCGGCACTTAGCTTCGGAGAGCTGCGTATCTGCGTCTTCTGCGTGTCTTGCCGCTCTACACTCAGCCAAAAGCTTTTCCACCATATCTTGCAAGGAGAAACTCTGCCAGGAAAGAAAACATCCAAAATCTTGTTCTAAAGCTTGCACGGGGGTCTGCAAAGAGTTTGGCAAGAATGAAAGGTAGTTGTCCAAAACTCGTTCTTTTCCAATAGAATAACCATGGATAAGGCAGGAGAGTGGTAAAGTACTGTTTTCTCTAAGTCTGAAGGCTGCCCACACTGTGCCTGTGTGCTGCAGCTTGCATCTTCGCCTTTGGGAAGCTGCCGCTCGCCGATTCTCCCGGAGGCGAAGAAGCGGCTTCTTCGCACACAGAGCATTGTGGCGAGCGCAGGGAGCTCCTGAGAGCGGTTTGTGCCGAAAGAAGCCCGGGACCGGCACTTAGCTTCGGAGAGCTGCGTATCTGCGTCTTCTGCGTGTCTTGCCGCTCTACACTCAGCAAAAAGCTTTTCCACCATATCTTGCAAGGAGAAACTCTGCCAGGAAAGAAAACATCCAAAATCTTGTTCTAAAGCTTGCACGGGGGTCTGCAAAGAGTTTGGCAAGAATGAAAGGTAGTTGTCCAAAACTCGTTCTTTTCCAATAGAATAACCATGGAAAAGGCAGGAGAGTGGTAAAGTACTGTTTTCTCTAAGTCTGAAGGCTGCCCACACTGTGCCTGTGTGCTGCAGCTTGCATCTTCGCCTTTGGGAAGCTGCCGCTCGCCGATTCTCCCGCAGGCGAAGAAGCGGCTTCTTCGCACACAGAGCATTGTGGCGAGCGCGGGGAGCTCCTGAGAGCGGTTTGTGCCGAAAGAAGCCCGGGACCGGCACTTAGCTTCGGAGAGCTGCGTATCTGCGTCTTCTGCGTGTCTTGCCGCTCTACACTCAGCAAAAAGCTTTTCCACCATATCTTGCAAGGAGAAACTCTGCCAGGAAAGAAAACATCCAAAATCTTGTTCTAAAGCTTGCACGGGGGTCTGCAAAGAGTTTGGCAAGAATGAAAGGTAGTTGTCCAAACCTCGTTCTTTTCCAATAGAATAACCATGGAAAAGGCAGGAGAGTGGTAAAGTACTGTTTTCTCTAAGTCTGAATGCTGCCCACACTGTGCCTGTTTGCTGCAGCTTGCATCTTCGCCTTTGGGAAGCTGCCGCTCGCCGATTCTCCCGCAGGCGAAGAAGCGGCTTCTTCGCACACAGAGCATTGTGGCGAGCGCAGGGAGCTCCTGAGAGCGGTTTGTGCCGAAAGAAGCCCGGGACCGGCACTTAGCTTCGGAGAGCTGCGTATCTGCGTCTTCTGCGTGTCTTGCCGCTCTACACTCAGCCAAAAGCTTTTCCACCATATCTTGCAAGGAGAAACTCTGCCAGGAAAGAAAACATCCAAAAACTTGTTCTAAAGCTTGCACGGGGGTCTGCAAAGAGTTTGGCAAGAATGAAAGGTAGTTGTCCAAAACTCGTTCTTTTCCAATAGAATAACCATGGAAAAGGCAGGAGAGTGGTAAAGTACTGTTTTCTCTAAGTCTGAAGGCTGCCCACACTGTGCCTGTGTGCTGCAGCTTGCATCTTCGCCTTTGGGAAGCTGCCGCTCGCCGATTCTCCCGGAGGCGAAGAAGCGGCTTCTTCGCACACAGAGCATTGTGGCGAGCGCAGGGAGCTCCTGAGAGCGGTTTGTGCCGAAAGAAGCCCGGGACCGGCACTTAGCTTCGGAGAGCTGCGTATCTGCGTCTTCTGCGTGTCTTGCCGCTCTACACTCAGCCAAAAGCTTTTCCACCATATCTTGCAAGGAGAAACTCTGCCAGGAAAGAAAACATCCAAAATCTTGTTCTAAAGCTTGCACGGGGGTCTGCAAAGAGTTTGGCAAGAATGAAAGGTAGTTGTCCAAAACTCGTTCTTTTCCAATAGAATAACCATGGAAAAGGCAGGAGAGTGGTAAAGTACTGTTTTCTCTAAGTCTGAAGGCTGCCCACACTGTGCCTGTGTGCTGCAGCTTGCATCTTCGCCTTTGGGAAGCTGCCGCTCGCCGATTCTCCCGGAGGAGAAGAAGCGGCTTCTTCGCACACAGAGCATTGTGGCGAGCGCAGGGAGCTCCTGAGAGCGGTTTGTGCCGAAAGAAGCCCGGGACCGGCACTTAGCTTCGGAGAGCTGCGTATCTGCGTCTTCTGCGTGTCTTGCCGCTCTACACTCAGCAAAAAGCTTTTCCACCATATCTTGCAAGGAGAAACTCTGCTAGGAAAGAAAACATCCAAAATCTTGTTCTAAAGCTTGCACGGGGGTCTGCAAAGAGTTTGGCAAGAATGAAAGGTAGTTGTCCAAAACTCGTTCTTTTCCAATAGAATAACCATGGAAAAGGCAGGAGAGTGGTAAAGTACTGTTTTCTCTAAGTCTGAATGCTGCCCACACTGTGCCTGTGTGCTGCAGCTTGCATCTTTGCCTTTGGGAAGCTGCCGCTCGCCGATTCTCCCGCAGGCGAAGAAGCGGCTTCTTCGCACACAGAGCATTGTGGCGAGCGCAGGGAGCTCCTGAGAGCGGTTTGTGCCGAAAGAAGCCCGGGACCGGCACATAGCTTCGGAGAGCTGCGTATCTGCGTCTTCTGCGTGTCTTGCCGCTCTACACTCAGCCAAAAGCTTTTCCACCATATCTTGCAAGGAGAAACTCTGCCAGGAAAGAAAACATCCAAAATCTTGTTCTAAAGCTTGCACGGGGGTCTGCAAAGAGTTTGGCAAGAATGAAAGGTAGTTGTCCAAAACTCGTTCTTTTCCAATAGAATAACCATGGATAAGGCAGGAGAGTGGTAAAGTACTGTTTTCTCTAAGTCTGAAGGCTGCCCACACTGTGCCTGTGTGCTGCAGCTTGCATCTTCGCCTTTGGGAAGCTGCCGCTCGCCGATTCTCCCGGAGGCGAAGAAGCGGCTTCTTCGCACACAGAGCATTGTGGCGAGCGCAGGGAGCTCCTGAGAGCGGTTTGTGCCGAAAGAAGCCCGGGACCGGCACTTAGCTTCGGAGAGCTGCGTATCTGCGTCTTCTGCGTGTCTTGCCGCTCTACACTCAGCCAAAAGCTTTTCCACCATATCTTGCAAGGAGAAACTCTGCCAGGAAAGAAAACATCCAAAAACTTGTTCTAAAGCTTGCACGGGGGTCTGCAAAGAGTTTGGCAAGAATGAAAGGTAGTTGTCCAAAACTCGTTCTTTTCCAATAGAATAACCATGGAAAAGGCAGGAGAGTGGTAAAGTACTGTTTTCTCTAAGTCTGAAGGCTGCCCACACTGTGCCTGTGTGCTGCAGCTTGCATCTTCGCCTTTGGGAAGCTGCCGCTCGCCGATTCTCCCGCAGGCGAAGAAGCGGCTTCTTCGCACACAGAGCATTGTGGCGAGCGCAGGGAGCTCCTGAGAGCGGTTTGTGCCGAAAGAAGCCCGGGACCGGCACTTAGCTTCGGAGAGCTGCGTATCTGCGTCTTCTGCGTGTCTTGCCGCTCTACACTCAGCCAAAAGCTTTTCCACCATATCTTGCAAGGAGAAACTCTGCCAGGAAAGAAAACATCCAAAATCTTGTTCTAAAGCTTGCACGGGGGTCTGCAAAGAGTTTGGCAAGAATGAAAGGTAGTTGTCCAAAACTCGTTCTTTTCCAATAGAATAACCATGGAAAAGGCAGGAGAGTGGTAAAGTACTGTTTTCTCTAAGTCTGAATGCTGCCCACACTGTGCCTGCGTGCTGCAGCTTGCATCTTCGCCTTTGGGAAGCTGCCGCTCGCCGATTCTCCCGGAGGCGAAGAAGCGGCTTCTTCGCACACAGAGCATTGTGGCGAGCGCAGGGAGCTCCTGAGAGCGGTTTGTGCCGAAAGAAGCCCGGGACCGGCACTTAGCTTCGGAGAGCTGCGTATCTGCGTCTTCTGCGTGTCTTGCCGCTCTACACTCAGCAAAAAGCTTTTCCACCATATCTTGCAAGGAGAAACTCTGCCAGGGAAGAAAACATCCAAAATCTTGTTCTAAAGCTTGCACGGGGGTCTGCAAAGAGTTTGGCAAGAATGAAAGGTAGTTGTCCAAAACTCGTTCTTTTCCAATAGAATAACCATGGATAAGGCAGGAGAGTGGTAAAGTACTGTTTTCTCTAAGTCTGAATGCTGCCCACACTGTGCCTGTGTGCTGCAGCTTGCATCTTCGCCTTTGGCAAGCTGCCGCTCGCCGATTCTCCCGGAGGCGAAGAAGCGGCTTCTTCGCACACAGAGCATTGTGGCGAGCGCAGGGAGCTCCTGAGAGCGGTTTGTGCCGAAAGAAGCCCGGGACCGGCACTTAGCTTCGGAGAGCTGCGTATCTGCGTCTTCTGCGTGTCTTGCCGCTCTACACTCAGCAAAAAGCTTTTCCACCATATCTTGCAAGGAGAAACTCTGCCAGGAAAGAAAACATCCAAAATCTTGTTCTAAAGCTTGCACGGGGGTCTGCAAAGAGTTTGGCAAGAATGAAAGGTAGTTGTCCAAAACTCGTTCTTTTCCAATAGAATAACCATGGAAAAGGCAGGAGAGTGGTAAAGTACTGTTTTCTCTAAGTCTGAAGGCTGCCCACACTGTGCCTGTGTGCTGCAGCTTGCATCTTCGCCTTTGGGAAGCTGCCGCTCGCCGATTCTCCCGCAGGCGAAGAAGCGGCTTCTTCGCACACAGAGCATTGTGGCGAGCGCAGGGAGCTCCTGAGAGCGGTTTGTGCCGAAAGAAGCCCGGGACCGGCACTTAGCTTCGGAGAGCTGCGTATCTGCGTCTTCTGCGTGTCTTGCCGCTCTACACTCAGCCAAAAGCTTTTCCACCATATCTTGCAAGGAGAAACTCTGCCAGGAAAGAAAACATCCAAAATCTTGTTCTAAAGCTTGCACGGGGGTCTGCAAAGAGTTTGGCAAGAATGAAAGGTAGTTGTCCAAAACTCGTTCTTTTCCAATAGAATAACCATGGAAAAGGCAGGAGAGTGGTAAAGTACTGTTTTCTCTAAGTCTGAATGCTGCCCACACTGTGCCTGTGTGCTGCAGCTTGCATCTTTGCCTTTGGGAAGCTGCCGCTCGCCGATTCTCCCGGAGGCGAAGAAGCGGCTTCTTCGCACACAGAGCATTGTGGCGAGCGCAGGGAGCTCCTGAGAGCGGTTTGTGCCGAAAGAAGCCCGGGACCGGCACTTAGCTTCGGAGAGCTGCGTATCTGCGTCTTCTGCGTGTCTTGCCGCTCTACACTCAGCAAAAAGCTTTTCCACCATATCTTGCAAGGAGAAACTCTGCCAGGAAAGAAAACATCCAAAATCTTGTTCTAAAGCTTGCACGGGGGTCTGCAAAGAGTTTGGCAAGAATGAAAGGTAGTTGTCCAAAACTCGTTCTTTTCCAATAGAATAACCATGGAAAAGGCAGGAGAGTGGTAAAGTACTGTTTTCTCTAAGTCTGAATGCTGCCCACACTGTGCCTGTGTGCTGCAGCTTGCATCTTCGCCTTTGGCAAGCTGCCGCTCGCCGATTCTCCCGGAGGCGAAGAAGCGGCTTCTTCGCACACAGAGCATTGTGGCGAGCGCAGGGAGCTCCTGAGAGCGGTTTGTGCCGAAAGAAGCCCGGGACCGGCACTTAGCTTCGGAGAGCTGCGTATCTGCGTCTTCTGCGTGTCTTGCCGCTCTACACTCAGCAAAAAGCTTTTCCACCATATCTTGCAAGGAGAAACTCTGCCAGGAAAGAAAACATCCAAAATCTTGTTCTAAAGCTTGCACGGGGGTCTGCAAAGAGTTTGGCAAGAATGAAAGGTAGTTGTCCAAAACTCGTTCTTTTCCAATAGAATAACCATGGAAAAGGCAGGAGAGTGGTAAAGTACTGTTTTCTCTAAGTCTGAATGCTGCCCACACTGTGCCTGTGTGCTGCAGCTTGCATCTTCGCCTTTGGGAAGCTGCCGCTCGCCGATTCTCCCGGAGGCGAAGAAGCGGCTTCTTCGCACACAGAGCATTGTGGCGAGCGCAGGGAGCTCCTGAGAGCGGTTTGTGCCGAAAGAAGCCCGGGACCGGCACTTAGCTTCGGAGAGCTGCGTATCTGCGTCTTCTGCGTGTCTTGCCGCTCTACACTCAGCCAAAAGCTTTTCCAGCATATCTTGCAAGGAGAAACTCTGCCAGGAAAGAAAACATCCAAAATCTTGTTCTAAAGCTTGCACGGGGGTCTGCAAAGCGTTTGGCAAGAATGAAAGGTAGTTGTCCAAACCTCGTTCTTTTCCAATAGAATAAACATGGATAAGGCAGGAGAGTGGTAAAGTACTGTTTTCTCTAAGTCTGAATGCTGCCCACACTGTGCCTGTGTGCTGCAGCTGGCATCTTCGCCTTTGGGAAGCTGCCGCTCGCCGATTCTCCCGGAGGCGAAGAAGCGGCTTCTTCACACACAGAGCATTGTGGCGAGCGCAGGGAGCTCCTGAGAGCGGTTTGTGCCGAAAGAAGCCCGGGACCGGCACTTAGCTTCGGAGAGCTGCGTATCTGTGTCTTCTGCGTGTCTTGCCGCTCAACACTCAGCAAAAAGCTTTTTCACCATATCTTGCAAGGAGAAACTCTGCCAGGGAAGAAAACATCCAAAATCTTGTTCTAAAGCTTGCACGGGGGTCTGCAAAGAGTTTGGCAAGAATGAAAGGTAGTTGTCCAAAACTCGTTCTTTTCCAATAGAATAACCATGGATAAGGCAGGAGAGTGGTAAAGTACTGTTTTCTCTAAGTCTGAAGGCTGCCCACACTGTGCCTGTGTGCTGCAGCTTGCATCTTCGCCTTTGGGAAGCTGCCGCTCGCCGATTCTCCCGCAGGCGAAGAAGCGGCTTCTTCGCACACAGAGCATTGTGGCGAGCGCGGGGAGCTCCTGAGAGCGGTTTGTGCCGAAAGAAGCCCGGGACCGGCACTTAGCTTCGGAGAGCTGCGTATCTGCGTCTTCTGCGTGTCTTGCCGCTCTACACTCAGCAAAAAGCTTTTCCACCATATCTTGCAAGAAGAAACTCTGCCAGGAAAGAAAACATCCAAAATCTTGTTCTAAAGGCACGGGGGTCTGCAAAGAGTTTGGCAAGAATGAAAGGTAGTTGTCCAAACTCGTTCTTTTCCAATAGAATAACCATGGAAAAGGCAGGAGAGTGGTAAAGTACTGTTTTCTCTAAGTCTGAAGGCTGCCCACACTGTGCCTGTGTGCTGCAGCTTGCATCTTCGCCTTTGGGAAGCTGCCGCTCGCCGATTCTCCCGGAGGCGAAGAAGCGGCTTCTTCGCACACAGAGCATTGTGGCGAGCGCAGGGAGCTCCTGAGAGCGGTTTGTGCCGAAAGAAGCCCGGGACCGGCACTTAGCTTCGGAGAGCTGCGTATCTGCGTCTTCTGCGTGTCTTGCCGCTCTACACTCAGCAAAAAGCTTTTCCACCATATCTTGCAAGGAGAAACTCTGCCAGGAAAGAAAACATCCAAAATCTTGTTCTAAAGCTTGCACGGGGGTCTGCAAAGAGTTTGGCAAGAATGAAAGGTAGTTGTCCAAAACTCGTTCTTTTCCAATAGAATAACCATGGAAAAGGCAGGAGAGTGGTAAAGTACTGTTTTCTTTAAGTCTGAATGCTGCCCACACTGTGCCTGTGTGCCGCAGCTTGCATCTTCGCCTTTGGGAAGCTGCCGCTCGCCGATTCTCCCGGAGGCGAAGAAGCGGCTTCTTCGCACACAGAGCATTGTGGCGAGCGCAGGGAGCTCCTGAGAGCGGTTTGTGCCGAAAGAAGCCCGGGACCGGCACTTAGCTTCGGAGAGCTGCGTATCTGCGTCTTCTGCGTGTCTTGCCGCTCTACACTCAGCAAAAAGCTTTTCCACCATATCTTGCAAGGAGAAACTCTGCCAGGAAAGAAAACATCCAAAATCTTGTTCTAAAGCTTGCACGGGGGTCTGCAAAGAGTTTGGCAAGAATGAAAGGTAGTTGTCCAAAACTCGTTCTTTTCCAATAGAATAACCATGGAAAAGGCAGGAGAGTGGTAAAGTACTGTTTTCTCTAAGTCTGAAGGCTGCCCACACTGTGCCTGTGTGCTGCAGCTTGCATCTTCGCCTTTGGGAAGCTGCCGCTCGCCGATTCTCCCGGAGGCGAAGAAGCGGCTTCTTCGCACACAGAGCATTGTGGCGAGCGCAGGGAGCTCCTGAGAGCGGTTTGTGCCGAAAGAAGCCCGGGACCGGCACTTAGCTTCGGAGAGCTGCGTATCTGCGTCTTCTGCGTGTCTTGCCGCTCTACACTCAGCAAAAAGCTTTTCCACCATATCTTGCAAGGAGAACCTCTGCCAGGAAAGAAAACATCCAAAATCTTGTTCTAAAGCTTGCACGGGGGTCTGCAAAGAGTTTGGCAAGAATGAAAGGTAGTTGTCCAAAACTCGTTCTTTTCCAATAGAATAACCATGGATAAGGCAGGAGAGTGGTAAAGTACTGTTTTCTCTAAGTCTGAAGGCTGCCCACACTGTGCCTGTGTGCTGCAGCTTGCATCTTCGCCTTTGGGAAGCTGCCGCTCGCCGATTCTCCCGGAGGCGAAGAAGCGGCTTCTTCGCACACAGAGCATTGTGGCGAGCGCAGGGAGCTCCTGAGAGCGGTTTGTGCCGAAAGAAGCCCGGGACCGGCACTTAGCTTCGGAGAGCTGCGTATCTGCGTCTTCTGCGTGTCTTGCCGCTCTACACTCAGCCAAAAGCTTTTCCACCATATCTTGCAAGGAGAAACTCTGCCAGGAAAGAAAACATCCAAAATCTTGTTCTAAAGCTTGCACGGAGGTCTGCAAAGAGTTTGGCAAGAATGAAAGGTAGTTGTCCAAAACTCGTTCTTTTCCAATAGAATAACCATGGAAAAGGCAGGAGAGTGGTAAAGTACTGTTTTCTCTAAGTCTGAAGGCTGCCCACACTGTGCCTGTGTGCCGCAGCTTGCATCTTCGCCTTTGGGAAGCTGCCGCTCGCCGATTCTCCCGGAGGCGAAGAAGCGGCTTCTTCGCACACAGAGCATTGTGGCGAGCGCAGGGAGCTCCTGAGAGCGGTTTGTGCCGAAAGAAGCCCGGGACCGGCACTTAGCTTCGGAGAGCTGCGTATCTGCGTCTTCTGCGTGTCTTGCCGCTCTACACTCAGCCAAAAGCTTTTCCACCATATCTTGCAAGGAGAAACTCTGCCAGGAAAGAAAACATCCAAAATCTTGTTCTAAAGCTTGCACGGGGGTCTGCAAAGAGTTTGGCAAGAATGAAAGGTAGTTGTCCAAACTCGTTCTTTTCCAATAGAATAACCATGGAAAAGGCAGGAGAGTGGTAAAGTACTGTTTTCTCTAAGTCTGAAGGCTGCCCACACTGTGCCTGTGTGCTGCAGCTTGCATCTTCGCCTTTGGGAAGCTGCCGCTCGCCGATTCTCCCGGAGGCGAAGAAGCGGCTTCTTCGCACACAGAGCATTGTGGCGAGCGCAGGGAGCTCCTGAGAGCGGTTTGTGCCGAAAGAAGCCCGGGACCGGCACTTAGCTTCGGAGAGCTGCGTATCTGCGTCTTCTGCGTGTCTTGCCGCTCTACACTCAGCAAAAAGCTTTT
Organism: Molothrus aeneus; assembly: GCF_037042795.1. NCBI lineage: Eukaryota > Metazoa > Chordata > Aves > Passeriformes > Icteridae > Molothrus > Molothrus aeneus. Next base: position 89,043 of record NW_027099237.1, read on the forward strand.
CCACCATATCTTGCAAGGAGAAACTCTGCCAGGAAAGAAAACATCCAAAATCTTGTTCTAAAGCTTGCACGGGGGTCTGCAAAGAGTTTGGCAAGAATGAAAGGTAGTTGTCCAAAACTCGTTCTTTTCCAATAGAATAACCATGGAAAAGGCAGGAGAGTGGTAAAGTACTGTTTTCTCTAAGTCTGAAGGCTGCCCACACTGTGCCTGCGTGCTGCAGCTTGCATCTTTGCCTTTGGGAAGCTGCCGCTCGCCGATTCTCCCGGAGGAGAAGAAGCGGCTTCTTCGCACACAGAGCATTGTGGCGAGCGCAGGGAGCTCCTGAGAGCGGTTTGTGCCGAAAGAAGCCCGGGACCGGCACTTAGCTTCGGAGAGCTGCGTATCTGCGTCTTCTGCGTGTCTTGCCGCTCTACACTCAGCCAAAAGCTTTTCCACCATATCTTGCAAGGAGAAACTCTGCCAGGAAAGAAAACATCCAAAATCTTGTTCTAAAGCTTGCACGCAGGTCTGCAAAGAGTTTGGCAAGAATGAAAGGTAGTTGTCCAAAACTCGTTCTTTTCCAATAGAATAACCATGGATAAGGCAGGAGAGTGGTAAAGTACTGTTTTCTCTAAGTCTGAATGCTGCCCACACTGTGCCTGTGTGCTGCAGCTTGCATCTTCGCCTTTGGGAAGCTGCCGCTCGCCGATTCTCCCGGAGGCGAAGAAGCGGCTTCTTCGCACACAGAGCATTGTGGCGAGCGCAGGGAGCTCCTGAGAGCGGTTTGTGCCGAAAGAAGCCCGGGACCGGCACTTAGCTTCGGAGAGCTGCGTATCTGCGTCTTCTGCGTGTCTTGCCGCTCTACACTCAGCAAAAAGCTTTTCCACCATATCTTGCAAGGAGAAACTCTGCCAGGAAAGAAAACATCTAAAATCTTGTTCTAAAGCTTGCACGGGGGTCTGCAAAGAGTTTGGCAAGAATGAAAGGTAGTTGTCCAAAACTCGTTCTTTTCCAATAGAATAACCATGGATAAGGCAGGAGAGTGGTAAAGTACTGTTTTCTCTAAGTCTGAAGGCTGCCCACACTGTGCCTGTGTGCTGCAGCTTGCATCTTCGCCTTTGGGAAGCTGCCGCTCGCCGATTCTCCCGGAGGCGAAGAAGCGGCTTCTTCACACACAGAGCATTGTGGTGAGCGCAGGGAGCTCCTGAGAGCGGTTTGTGCTGAAAGAAGCCCGGGACCGGCACTTAGCTTCGGAGAGCTGCGTATCTGCGTCTTCTGCGTGTCTTGCCGCTCTACACTCAGCAAAAAGCTTTTCCACCATATCTTGCAAGGAGAAACTCTGCCAGGAAAGAAAACATCCAAAATCTTGTTCTAAAGCTTGCACGCGGGTCTGCAAAGAGTTTGGCAAGAATGAAAGGTAGTTGTCCAAAACTCGTTCTTTTCCAATAGAATAACCATGGAAAAGGCAGGAGAGTGGTAAAGTACTGTTTTCTCTAAGTCTGAAGGCTGCCCACACTGTGCCTGTGTGCTGCAGCTTGCATCTTCGCCTTTGGGAAGCTGCCGCTCGCCGATTCTCCCGGAGGCGAAGAAGCGGCTTCTTCGCACACAGAGCATTGTGGCGAGCGCAGGGAGCTCCTGAGAGCGGTTTGTGCCGAAAGAAGCCCGGGACCGGCACTTAGCTTCGGAGAGCTGCGTATCTGCGTCTTCTGCGTGTCTTGCCGCTCTACACTCAGCAAAAAGCTTTTCCACCATATCTTGCAAGGAGAAACTCTGCCAGGAAAGAAAACATCCAAAATCTTGTTCTAAAGCTTGCACGGAGGTCTGCAAAGAGTTTGGCAAGAATGAAAGGTAGTTGTCCAAAACTCGTTCTTTTCCAATAGAATAACCATGGAAAAGGCAGGAGAGTGGTAAAGTACTGTTTTCTCTAAGTCTGAAGGCTGCCCACACTGTGCCTGTGTGCCGCAGCTTGCATCTTCGCCTTTGGGAAGCTGCCGCTCGCCGATTCTCCCGCAGGCGAAGAAGCGGCTTCTTCGCACACAGAGCATTGTGGCGAGCGCAGGGAGCTCCTGAGAGCGGTTTGTGCCGAAAGAAGCCCGGGACCGGCACTTAGCTTCGGAGAGCTGCGTATCTGCGTCTTCTGCGTGTCTTGCCGCTCTACACTCAGCCAAAAGCTTTTCCACCATATCTTGCAAGGAGAAACTCTGCCAGGAAAGAAAACATCCAAAATCTTGTTCTAAAGCTTGCACGGGGGTCTGCAAAGAGTTTGGCAAGAATGAAAGGTAGTTGTCCAAAACTCGTTCTTTTCCAATAGAATAACCATGGAAAAGGCAGGAGAGTGGTAAAGTACTGTTTTCTCTAAGTCTGAAGGCTGCCCACACTGTGCCTGTGTGCCGCAGCTTGCATCTTCGCCTTTGGGAAGCTGCCGCTCGCCGATTCTCCCGCAGGCGAAGAAGCGGCTTCTTCGCACACAGAGCATTGTGGCGAGCGCAGGGAGCTCCTGAGAGCGGTTTGTGCCGAAAGAAGCCCGGGACCGGCACTTAGCTTCGGAGAGCTGCGTATCTGCGTCTTCTGCGTGTCTTGCCGCTCTACACTCAGCAAAAAGCTTTTCCACCATATCTTGCAAGGAGAAACTCTGCCAGGAAAGAAAACATCCAAAATCTGGTTCTAAAGCTTGCACGGGGGTCTGCAAAGAGTTTGGCAAGAATGAAAGGTAGTTGTCCAAAACTCGTTCTTTTCCAATAGAATAACCATGGAAAAGGCAGGAGAGTGGTAAAGTACTGTTTTCTCTAAGTCTGAAGGCTGCCCACACTGTGCCTGTGTGCCGCAGCTTGCATCTTCGCCCTTGGGAAGCTGCCGCTCGCCGATTCTCCCGGAGGCGAAGAAGCGGCTTCTTCGCACACAGAGCATTGTGGCGAGCGCAGGGAGCTCCTGAGAGCGGTTTGTGCCGAAAGAAGCCCGGGACCGGCACTTAGCTTCGGAGAGCTGCGTATCTGCGTCTTCTGCGTGTCTTGCCGCTCTACACTCAGCAAAAAGCTTTTCCACCATATCTTGCAAGGAGAAACTCTGCCAGGAAAGAAAACATCCAAAATCTGGTTCTAAAGCTTGCACGGGGGTCTGCAAAGAGTTTGGCAAGAATGAAAGGTAGTTGTCCAAACTCGGTCTTTTCCAATAGAATAACCATGGAAAAGGCAGGAGAGTGGTAAAGTACTGTTTTCTCTAAGTCTGAAGGCTGCCCACACTGTGCCTGTGTGCTGCAGCTTGCATCTTCGCCTTTGGGAAGCTGCCGCTCGCCGATTCTCCCGGAGGCGAAGAAGCGGCTTCTTCGCACACAGAGCATTGTGGCGAGCGCAGGGAGCTCCTGAGAGCGGTTTGTGCCGAAAGAAGCCCGGGACCGGCACTTAGCTTCGGAGAGCTGCGTATCTGCGTCTTCTGCGTGTCTTGCCGCTCTACACTCAGCAAAAAGCTTTTCCACCATATCTTGCAAGGAGAAACTCTGCCAGGAAAGAAAACATCCAAAATCTTGTTCTAAAGCTTGCACGGGGGTCTGCAAAGAGTTTGGCAAGAATGAAAGGTAGTTGTCCAAAACTCGTTCTTTTCCAATAGAATAACCATGGAAAAGGCAGGAGAGTGGTAAAGTACTGTTTTCTCTAAGTCTGAAGGCTGCCCACACTGTGCCTGTGTGCCGCAGCTTGCATCTTCGCCTTTGGGAAGCTGCCGCTCGCCGATTCTCCCGGAGGCGAAGAAGCGGCTTCTTCGCACACAGAGCATTGTGGCGAGCGCAGGGAGCTCCTGAGAGCGGTTTGTGCCGAAAGAAGCCCGGGACCGGCACTTAGCTTCGGAGAGCTGCGTATCTGCGTCTTCTGCGTGTCTTGCCGCTCTACACTCAGCAAAAAGCTTTTCCACCATATCTTGCAAGGAGAAACTCTGCCAGGAAAGAAAACATCCAAAATCTTGTTCTAAAGCTTGCACGGAGGTCTGCAAAGAGTTTGGCAAGAATGAAAGGTAGTTGTCCAAAACTCGTTCTTTTCCAATAGAATAACCATGGAAAAGGCAGGAGAGTGGTAAAGTACTGTTTTCTCTAAGTCTGAAGGCTGCCCACACTGTGCCTGTGTGCTGCAGCTTGCATCTTCGCCTTTGGGAAGCTGCCGCTCGCCGATTCTCCCGCAGGCGAAGAAGCGGCTTCTTCGCACACAGAGCATTGTGGCGAGCGCAGGGAGCTCCTGAGAGCGGTTTGTGCCGAAAGAAGCCTGGGACCGGCACTTAGCTTCGGAGAGCTGCGTATCTGCGTCTTCTGCGTGTCTTGCCGCTCTACACTCAGCAAAAAGCTTTTCCACCATATCTTGCAAGGAGAAACTCTGCCAGGAAAGAAAACATCCAAAATCTTGTTCTAAAGCTTGCACGGGGGTCTGCAAAGAGTTTGGCAAGAATGAAAGGTAGTTGTCCAAAACTCGTTCTTTTCCAATAGAATAACCATGGAAAAGGCAGGAGAGTGGTAAAGTACTGTTTTCTCTAAGTCTGAAGGCTGCCCACACTGTGCCTGTGTGCCGCAGCTTGCATCTTCGCCTTTGGGAAGCTGCCGCTCGCCGATTCTCCCGGAGGCGAAGAAGCGGCTTCTTCGCACACAGAGCATTGTGGCGAGCGCAGGGAGCTCCTGAGAGCGGTTTGTGCCGAAAGAAGCCCGGGACCGGCACTTAGCTTCGGAGAGCTGCGTATCTGCGTCTTCTGCGTGTCTTGCCGCTCTACACTCAGCAAAAAGCTTTTCCACCATATCTTGCAAGGAGAAACTCTGCCAGGAAAGAAAACATCCAAAATCTTGTTCTAAAGCTTGCACGGGGGTCTGCAAAGAGTTTGGCAAGAATGAAAGGTAGTTGTCCAAAACTCGTTCTTTTCCAATAGAATAACCATGGAAAAGGCAGGAGAGTGGTAAAGTACTGTTTTCTCTAAGTCTGAAGGCTGCCCACACTGTGCCTGTGTGCCGCAGCTTGCATCTTCGCCTTTGGGAAGCTGCCGCTCGCCGATTCTCCCGGAGGCGAAGAAGCGGCTTCTTCGCACACAGAGCATTGTGGCGAGCGCAGGGAGCTCCTGAGAGCGGTTTGTGCCGAAAGAAGCCCGGGACCGGCACTTAGCTTCGGAGAGCTGCGTATCTGCGTCTTCTGCGTGTCTTGCCGCTCTACACTCAGCAAAAAGCTTTTCCACCATATCTTGCAAGGAGAAACTCTGCCAGGAAAGAAAACATCCAAAATCTTGTTCTAAAGCTTGCACGGGGGTCTGCAAAGAGTTTGGCAAGAATGAAAGGTAGTTGTCCAAAACTCGTTCTTTTCCAATAGAATAACCATGGAAAAGGCAGGAGAGTGGTAAAGTACTGTTTTCTCTAAGTCTGAAGGCTGCCCACACTGTGCCTGTGTGCTGCAGCTTGCATCTTCGCCTTTGGGAAGCTGCCGCTCGCCGATTCTCCCGGAGGCGAAGAAGCGGCTTCTTCGCACACAGAGCATTGTGGCGAGCGCAGGGAGCTCCTGAGAGCGGTTTGTGCCGAAAGAAGCCCGGGACCGGCACTTAGCTTCGGAGAGCTGCGTATCTGCGTCTTCTGCGTGTCTTGCCGCTCTACACTCAGCAAAAAGCTTTTCCACCATATCTTGCAAGGAGAAACTCTGCCAGGAAAGAAAACATCCAAAATCTTGTTCTAAAGCTTGCACGGAGGTCTGCAAAGAGTTTGGCAAGAATGAAAGGTAGTTGTCCAAAACTCGTTCTTTTCCAATAGAATAACCATGGAAAAGGCAGGAGAGTGGTAAAGTACTGTTTTCTCTAAGTCTGAATGCTGCCCACACTGTGCCTGTGTGCTGCAGCTTGCATCTTCGCCTTTGGGAAGCTGCCGCTCGCCGATTCTCCCGCAGGCGAAGAAGCGGCTTCTTCGCACACAGAGCATTGTGGCGAGCGCAGGGAGCTCCTGAGAGCGGTTTGTGCCGAAAGAAGCCTGGGACCGGCACTTAGCTTCGGAGAGCTGCGTATCTGCGTCTTCTGCGTGTCTTGCCGCTCTACACTCAGCAAAAAGCTTTTCCACCATATCTTGCAAGGAGAAACTCTGCCAGGAAAGAAAACATCCAAAATCTTGTTCTAAAGCTTGCACGGGGGTCTGCAAAGAGTTTGGCAAGAATGAAAGGTAGTTGTCCAAAACTCGTTCTTTTCCAATAGAATAACCATGGAAAAGGCAGGAGAGTGGTAAAGTACTGTTTTCTCTAAGTCTGAAGGCTGCCCACACTGTGCCTGTGTGCCGCAGCTTGCATCTTCGCCTTTGGGAAGCTGCCGCTCGCCGATTCTCCCGGAGGCGAAGAAGCGGCTTCTTCGCACACAGAGCATTGTGGCGAGCGCAGGGAGCTCCTGAGAGCGGTTTGTGCCGAAAGAAGCCCGGGACCGGCACTTAGCTTCGGAGAGCTGCGTATCTGCGTCTTCTGCGTGTCTTGCCGCTCTACACTCAGCAAAAAGCTTTTCCACCATATCTTGCAAGGAGAAACTCTGCCAGGAAAGAAAACATCCAAAATCTGGTTCTAAAGCTTGCACGGGGGTCTGCAAAGAGTTTGGCAAGAATGAAAGGTAGTTGTCCAAAACTCGTTCTTTTCCAATAGAATAACCATGGAAAAGGCAGGAGAGTGGTAAAGTACTGTTTTCTCTAAGTCTGAAGGCTGCCCACACTGTGCCTGTGTGCCGCAGCTTGCATCTTCGCCTTTGGGAAGCTGCCGCTCGCCGATTCTCCCGGAGGCGAAGAAGCGGCTTCTTCGCACACAGAGCATTGTGGCGAGCGCAGGGAGCTCCTGAGAGCGGTTTGTGCCGAAAGAAGCCCGGGACCGGCACTTAGCTTCGGAGAGCTGCGTATCTGCGTCTTCTGCGTGTCTTGCCGCTCTACACTCAGCAAAAAGCTTTTCCACCATATCTTGCAAGGAGAAACTCTGCCAGGAAAGAAAACATCCAAAATCTTGTTCTAAAGCTTGCACGGGGGTCTGCAAAGAGTTTGGCAAGAATGAAAGGTAGTTGTCCAAAACTCGTTCTTTTCCAATAGAATAACCATGGAAAAGGCAGGAGAGTGGTAAAGTACTGTTTTCTCTAAGTCTGAAGGCTGCCCACACTGTGCCTGTGTGCCGCAGCTTGCATCTTCGCCTTTGGGAAGCTGCCGCTCGCCGATTCTCCCGGAGGCGAAGAAGCGGCTTCTTCGCACACAGAGCATTGTGGCGAGCGCAGGGAGCTCCTGAGAGCGGTTTGTGCCGAAAGAAGCCCGGGACCGGCACTTAGCTTCGGAGAGCTGCGTATCTGCGTCTTCTGCGTGTCTTGCCGCTCTACACTCAGCAAAAAGCTTTTCCACCATATCTTGCAAGGAGAAACTCTGCCAGGAAAGAAAACATCCAAAATCTTGTTCTAAAGCTTGCACGGGGGTCTGCAAAGAGTTTGGCAAGAATGAAAGGTAGTTGTCCAAAACTCGTTCTTTTCCAATAGAATAACCATGGAAAAGGCAGGAGAGTGGTAAAGTACTGTTTTCTCTAAGTCTGAAGGCTGCCCACACTGTGCCTGTGTGCTGCAGCTTGCATCTTCGCCTTTGGGAAGCTGCCGCTCGCCGATTCTCCTGCAGGCGAAGAAGCGGCTTCTTCGCACACAGAGCATTGTGGCGAGCGCAGGGAGCTCCTGAGAGCGGTTTGTGCCGAAAGAAGCCCGGGACCGGCACTTAGCTTCGGAGAGCTGCGTATCTGCGTCTTCTGCGTGTCTTGCCGCTCTACACTCAGCAAAAAGCTTTTCCACCATATCTTGCAAGGAGAAACTCTGCCAGGAAAGAAAACATCCAAAATCTGGTTCTAAAGCTTGCACGGGGGTCTGCAAAGAGTTTGGCAAGAATGAAAGGTAGTTGTCCAAACTCGTTCTTTTCCAATAGAATAACCATGGAAAAGGCAGGAGAGTGGTAAAGTACTGTTTTCTCTAAGTCTGAAGGCTGCCCACACTGTGCCTGTGTGCTGCAGCTTGCATCTTCGCCTTTGGGAAGCTGCCGCTCGCCGATTCTCCCGGAGGCGAAGAAGCGGCTTCTTCGCACACAGAGCATTGTGGCGAGCGCAGGGAGCTCCTGAGAGCGGTTTGTGCCGAAAGAAGCCTGGGACCGGCACTTAGCTTCGGAGAGCTGCGTATCTGCGTCTTCTGCGTGTCTTGCCGCTCTACACTCAGCAAAAAGCTTTTCCACCATATCTTGCAAGGAGAAACTCTGCCAGGAAAGAAAACATCCAAAATCTTGTTCTAAAGCTTGCACGGGGGTCTGCAAAGAGTTTGGCAAGAATGAAAGGTAGTTGTCCAAAACTCGTTCTTTTCCAATAGAATAACCATGGAAAAGGCAGGAGAGTGGTAAAGTACTGTTTTCTCTAAGTCTGAAGGCTGCCCACACTGTGCCTGTGTGCCGCAGCTTGCATCTTCGCCTTTGGGAAGCTGCCGCTCGCCGATTCTCCCGGAGGCGAAGAAGCGGCTTCTTCGCACACAGAGCATTGTGGCGAGCGCAGGGAGCTCCTGAGAGCGGTTTGTGCCGAAAGAAGCCCGAGACCGGCACTTAGCTTCGGAGAGCTGCGTATCTGCGTCTTCTGCGTGTCTTGCCGCTCTACACTCAGCAAAAAGCTTTTCCACCATATCTTGCAAGGAGAAACTCTGCCAGGAAAGAAAACATCCAAAATCTGGTTCTAAAGCTTGCACGGGGGTCTGCAAAGAGTTTGGCAAGAATGAAAGGTAGTTGTCCAAACTCGTTCTTTTCCAATAGAATAACCATGGAAAAGGCAGGAGAGTGGTAAAGTACTGTTTTCTCTAAGTCTGAAGGCTGCCCACACTGTGCCTGTGTGCTGCAGCTTGCATCTTCGCCTTTGGGAAGCTGCCGCTCGCCGATTCTCCCGGAGGCGAAGAAGCGGCTTCTTCGCACACAGAGCATTGTGGCGAGCGCAGGGAGCTCCTGAGAGCGGTTTGTGCCGAAAGAAGCCCGGGACCGGCACTTAGCTTCGGAGAGCTGCGTATCTGCGTCTTCTGCGTGTCTTGCCGCTCTACACTCAGCAAAAAGCTTTTCCACCATATCTTGCAAGGAGAAACTCTGCCAGGAAAGAAAACATCCAAAATCTTGTTCTAAAGCTTGCACGGGGGTCTGCAAAGAGTTTGGCAAGAATGAAAGGTAGTTGTCCAAAACTCGTTCTTTTCCAATAGAATAACCATGGAAAAGGCAGGAGAGTGGTAAAGTACTGTTTTCTCTAAGTCTGAAGGCTGCCCACACTGTGCCTGCGTGCTGCAGCTTGCATCTTTGCCTTTGGGAAGCTGCCGCTCGCCGATTCTCCCGGAGGAGAAGAAGCGGCTTCTTCGCACACAGAGCATTGTGGCGAGCGCAGGGAGCTCCTGAGAGCGGTTTGTGCCGAAAGAAGCCCGGGACCGGCACTTAGCTTCGGAGAGCTGCGTATCTGCGTCTTCTGCGTGTCTTGCCGCTCTACACTCAGCAAAAAGCTTTTCCACCATATCTTGCAAGGAGAAACTCTGCCAGGAAAGAAAACATCCAAAATCTGGTTCTAAAGCTTGCACGGGGGTCTGCAAAGAGTTTGGCAAGAATGAAAGGTAGTTGTCCAAACTCGTTCTTTTCCAATAGAATAACCATGGAAAAGGCAGGAGAGTGGTAAAGTACTGTTTTCTCTAAGTCTGAAGGCTGCCCACACTGTGCCTGTGTGCTGCAGCTTGCATCTTCGCCTTTGGGAAGCTGCCGCTCGCCGATTCTCCCGGAGGCGAAGAAGCGGCTTCTTCGCACACAGAGCATTGTGGCGAGCGCAGGGAGCTCCTGAGAGCGGTTTGTGCCGAAAGAAGCCCGGGACCGGCACTTAGCTTCGGAGAGCTGCGTATCTGCGTCTTCTGCGTGTCTTGCCGCTCTACACTCAGCAAAAAGCTTTTCCACCATATCTTGCAAGGAGAAACTCTGCCAGGAAAGAAAACATCCAAAATCTTGTTCTAAAGCTTGCACGGGGGTCTGCAAAGAGTTTGGCAAGAATGAAAGGTAGTTGTTGTCCAAAACTCGTTCTTTTCCAATAGAATAACCATGGAAAAGGCAGGAGAGTGGTAAAGTACTGTTTTCTCTAAGTCTGAAGGCTGCCCACACTGTGCCTGCGTGCTGCAGCTTGCATCTTTGCCTTTGGGAAGCTGCCGCTCGCCGATTCTCCCGGAGGAGAAGAAGCGGCTTCTTCGCACACAGAGCATTGTGGCGAGCGCAGGGAGCTCCTGAGAGCGGTTTGTGCCGAAAGAAGCCCGGGACCGGCACTTAGCTTCGGAGAGCTGCGTATCTGCGTCTTCTGCGTGTCTTGCCGCTCTACACTCAGCCAAAAGCTTTTCCACCATATCTTGCAAGGAGAAACTCTGCCAGGAAAGAAAACATCCAAAATCTTGTTCTAAAGCTTGCACGGGGGTCTGCAAAGAGTTTGGCAAGAATGAAAGGTAGTTGTCCAAAACTCGTTCTTTTCCAATAGAATAACCATGGAAAAGGCAGGAGAGTGGTAAAGTACTGTTTTCTCTAAGTCTGAAGGCTGCCCACACTGTGCCTGTGTGCTGCAGCTTGCATCTTCGCCTTTGGGAAGCTGCCGCTCGCCGATTCTCCCGCAGGCGAAGAAGCGGCTTCTTCGCACACAGAGCATTGTGGCGAGCGCAGGGAGCTCCTGAGAGCGGTTTGTGCCGAAAGAAGCCCGGGACCGGCACTTAGCTTCGGAGAGCTGCGTATCTGCGTCTTCTGCGTGTCTTGCCGCTCTACACTCAGCAAAAAGCTTTTCCACCAGATCTTGCAAGGAGAAACTCTGCCAGGAAAGAAAACATCCAAAATCTTGTTCTAAAGCTTGCACGGGGGTCTGCAAAGAGTTTGGCAAGAATGAAAGGTAGTTGTCCAAAACTCGTTCTTTTCCAATAGAATAACCATGGAAAAGGCAGGAGAGTGGTAAAGTACTGTTTTCTTTAAGTCTGAAGGCTGCCCACACTGTGCCTGTGTGCCGCAGCTTGCATCTTCGCCTTTGGGAAGCTGCCGCTCGCCGATTCTCCCGGAGGCGAAGAAGCGGCTTCTTCGCACACAGAGCATTGTGGCGAGCGCAGGGAGCTCCTGAGAGCGGTTTGTGCCGAAAGAAGCCCGGGACCGGCACTTAGCTTCGGAGAGCTGCGTATCTGCGTCTTCTGCGTGTCTTGCCGCTCTACACTCAGCAAAAAGCTTTTCCACCATATCTTGCAAGGAGAAACTCTGCCAGGAAAGAAAACATCCAAAATCTTGTTCTAAAGCTTGCACGGGGGTCTGCAAAGAGTTTGGCAAGAATGAAAGGTAGTTGTCCAAAACTCGTTCTTTTCCAATAGAATAACCATGGAAAAGGCAGGAGAGTGGTAAAGTACTGTTTTCTCTAAGTCTGAAGGCTGCCCACACTGTGCCTGTGTGCTGCAGCTTGCATCTTCGCCTTTGGGAAGCTGCCGCTCGCCGATTCTCCCGGAGGCGAAGAAGCGGCTTCTTCGCACACAGAGCATTGTGGCGAGCGCAGGGAGCTCCTGAGAGCGGTTTGTGCCGAAAGAAGCCCGGGACCGGCACTTAGCTTCGGAGAGCTGCGTATCTGCGTCTTCTGCGTGTCTTGCCGCTCTACACTCAGCCAAAAGCTTTTCCACCATATCTTGCAAGGAGAAACTCTGCCAGGAAAGAAAACATCCAAAATCTTGTTCTAAAGCTTGCACGGGGGTCTGCAAAGAGTTTGGCAAGAATGAAAGGTAGTTGTCCAAAACTCGTTCTTTTCCAATAGAATAACCATGGAAAAGGCAGGAGAGTGGTAAAGTACTGTTTTCTCTAAGTCTGAAGGCTGCCCACACTGTGCCTGTGTGCCGCAGCTTGCATCTTCGCCTTTGGGAAGCTGCCGCTCGCCGATTCTCCCGGAGGCGAAGAAGCGGCTTCTTCGCACACAGAGCATTGTGGCGAGCGCAGGGAGCTCCTGAGAGCGGTTTGTGCCGAAAGAAGCCCGGGACCGGCACTTAGCTTCGGAGAGCTGCGTATCTGCGTCTTCTGCGTGTCTTGCCGCTCTACACTCAGCCAAAAGCTTTTCCACCATATCTTGCAAGGAGAAACTCTGCCAGGAAAGAAAACATCCAAAATCTGGTTCTAAAGCTTGCACGGGGGTCTGCAAAGAGTTTGGCAAGAATGAAAGGTAGTTGTCCAAACTCGTTCTTTTCCAATAGAATAACCATGGAAAAGGCAGGAGAGTGGTAAAGTACTGTTTTCTCTAAGTCTGAAGGCTGCCCACACTGTGCCTGTGTGCTGCAGCTTGCATCTTCGCCTTTGGGAAGCTGCCGCTCGCCGATTCTCCCGGAGGCGAAGAAGCGGCTTCTTCGCACACAGAGCATTGTGGCGAGCGCAGGGAGCTCCTGAGAGCGGTTTGTGCCGAAAGAAGCCCGGGACCGGCACTTAGCTTCGGAGAGCTGCGTATCTGCGTCTTCTGCGTGTCTTGCCGCTCTACACTCAGCAAAAAGCTTTTCCACCATATCTTGCAAGGAGAAACTCTGCCAGGAAAGAAAACATCCAAAATCTTGTTCTAAAGCTTGCACGGGGGTCTGCAAAGAGTTTGGCAAGAATGAAAGGTAGTTGTCCAAAACTCGTTCTTTTCCAATAGAATAACCATGGAAAAGGCAGGAGAGTGGTAAAGTACTGTTTTCTCTAAGTCTGAAGGCTGCCCACACTGTGCCTGCGTGCTGCAGCTTGCATCTTTGCCTTTGGGAAGCTGCCGCTCGCCGATTCTCCCGGAGGAGAAGAAGCGGCTTCTTCGCACACAGAGCATTGTGGCGAGCGCAGGGAGCTCCTGAGAGCGGTTTGTGCCGAAAGAAGCCCGGGACCGGCACTTAGCTTCGGAGAGCTGCGTATCTGCGTCTTCTGCGTGTCTTGCCGCTCTACACTCAGCCAAAAGCTTTTCCACCATATCTTGCAAGGAGAAACTCTGCCAGGAAAGAAAACATCCAAAATCTTGTTCTAAAGCTTGCACGCAGGTCTGCAAAGAGTTTGGCAAGAATGAAAGGTAGTTGTCCAAAACTCGTTCTTTTCCAATAGAATAACCATGGATAAGGCAGGAGAGTGGTAAAGTACTGTTTTCTCTAAGTCTGAATGCTGCCCACACTGTGCCTGTGTGCTGCAGCTTGCATCTTCGCCTTTGGGAAGCTGCCGCTCGCCGATTCTCCCGCAGGCGAAGAAGCGGCTTCTTCGCACACAGAGCATTGTGGCGAGCGCAGGGAGCTCCTGAGAGCGGTTTGTGCCGAAAGAAGCCCGGGACCGGCACTTAGCTTCGGAGAGCTGCGTATCTGCGTCTTCTGCGTGTCTTGCCGCTCTACACTCAGCAAAAAGCTTTTCCACCATATCTTGCAAGGAGAAACTCTGCCAGGAAAGAAAACATCTAAAATCTTGTTCTAAAGCTTGCACGGGGGTCTGCAAAGAGTTTGGCAAGAATGAAAGGTAGTTGTCCAAAACTCGTTCTTTTCCAATAGAATAACCATGGATAAGGCAGGAGAGTGGTAAAGTACTGTTTTCTCTAAGTCTGAAGGCTGCCCACACTGTGCCTGTGTGCTGCAGCTTGCATCTTCGCCTTTGGGAAGCTGCCGCTCGCCGATTCTCCCGGAGGCGAAGAAGCGGCTTCTTCACACACAGAGCATTGTGGCGAGCGCAGGGAGCTCCTGAGAGCGGTTTGTGCTGAAAGAAGCCCGGGACCGGCACTTAGCTTCGGAGAGCTGCGTATCTGCGTCTTCTGCGTGTCTTGCCGCTCTACACTCAGCAAAAAGCTTTTCCACCATATCTTGCAAGGAGAAACTCTGCCAGGAAAGAAAACATCCAAAATCTTGTTCTAAAGCTTGCACGGGGGTCTGCAAAGAGTTTGGCAAGAATGAAAGGTAGTTGTCCAAAACTCGTTCTTTTCCAATAGAATAACCATGGATAAGGCAGGAGAGTGGTAAAGTACTGTTTTCTCTAAGTCTGAAGGCTGCCCACACTGTGCCTGCGTGCTGCAGCTTGCATCTTCGCCTTTGGGAAGCTGCCGCTCGCCGATTCTCCCGGAGGCGAAGAAGCGGCTTCTTCGCACACAGAGCATTGTGGCGAGCGCAGGGAGCTCCTGAGAGCGGTTTGTGCCGAAAGAAGCCCGGGACCGGCACTTAGCTTCGGAGAGCTGCGTATCTGCGTCTTCTGCGTGTCTTGCCGCTCTACACTCAGCCAAAAGCTTTTCCACCATATCTTGCAAGGAGAAACTCTGCCAGGAAAGAAAACATCCAAAATCTTGTTCTAAAGCTTGCACGGGGGTCTGCAAAGAGTTTGGCAAGAATGAAAGGTAGTTGTCCAAAACTCGTTCTTTTCCAATAGAATAACCATGGATAAGGCAGGAGAGTGGTAAAGTACTGTTTTCTCTAAGTCTGAAGGCTGCCCACACTGTGCCTGTGTGCTGCAGCTTGCATCTTCGCCTTTGGGAAGCTGCCGCTCGCCGATTCTCCCGCAGGCGAAGAAGCGGCTTCTTCACACACAGAGCATTGTGGCGAGCGCAGGGAGCTCCTGAGAGCGGTTTGTGCCGAAAGAAGCCCGGGACCGGCACTTAGCTTCGGAGAGCTGCGTATCTGCGTCTTCTGCGTGTCTTGCCGCTCTACACTCAGCAAAAAGCTTTTCCACCATATCTTGCAAGGAGAAACTCTGCCAGGAAAGAAAACATCCAAAATCTTGTTCTAAAGCTTGCACGGGGGTCTGCAAAGAGTTTGGCAAGAATGAAAGGTAGTTGTCCAAAACTCGTTCTTTTCCAATAGAATAACCATGGATAAGGCAGGAGAGTGGTAAAGTACTGTTTTCTCTAAGTCTGAAGGCTGCCCACACTGTGCCTGCGTGCTGCAGCTTGCATCTTCGCCTTTGGGAAGCTGCCGCTCGCCGATTCTCCCGGAGGCGAAGAAGCGGCTTCTTCGCACACAGAGCATTGTGGCGAGCGCAGGGAGCTCCTGAGAGCGGTTTGTGCCGAAAGAAGCCCGGGACCGGCACTTAGCTTCGGAGAGCTGCGTATCTGCGTCTTCTGCGTGTCTTGCCGCTCTACACTCAGCCAAAAGCTTTTCCACCATATCTTGCAAGGAGAAACTCTGCCAGGAAAGAAAACATCCAAAATCTTGTTCTAAAGCTTGCACGCAGGTCTGCAAAGAGTTTGGCAAGAATGAAAGGTAGTTGTCCAAAACTCGTTCTTTTCCAATAGAATAACCATGGATAAGGCAGGAGAGTGGTAAAGTACTGTTTTCTCTAAGTCTGAAGGCTGCCCACACTGTGCCTGTGTGCTGCAGCTTGCATCTTCGCCTTTGGGAAGCTGCCGCTCGCCGATTCTCCTGCAGGCGAAGAAGCGGCTTCTTCGCACACAGAGCATTGTGGCGAGCGCAGGGAGCTCCTGAGAGCGGTTTGTGCCGAAAGAAGCCCGGGACCGGCACTTAGCTTCGGAGAGCTGCGTATCTGCGTCTTCTGCGTGTCTTGCCGCTCTACACTCAGCAAAAAGCTTTTCCACCATATCTTGCAAGGAGAAACTCTGCCAGGAAAGAAAACATCCAAAATCTTGTTCTAAAGCTTGCACGGGGGTCTGCAAAGAGTTTGGCAAGAATGAAAGGTAGTTGTCCAAAACTCGTTCTTTTCCAATAGAATAACCATGGAAAAGGCAGGAGAGTGGTAAAGTACTGTTTTCTCTAAGTCTGAAGGCTGCCCACACTGTGCCTGTGTGCTGCAGCTTGCATCTTCGCCTTTGGGAAGCTGCCGCTCGCCGATTCTCCCGCAGGCGAAGAAGCGGCTTCTTCGCACACAGAGCATTGTGGCGAGCGCAGGGAGCTCCTGAGAGCGGTTTGTGCCGAAAGAAGCCCGGGACCGGCACTTAGCTTCGGAGAGCTGCGTATCTGCGTCTTCTGCGTGTCTTGCCGCTCTACACTCAGCCAAAAGCTTTTCCACCATATCTTGCAAGGAGAAACTCTGCCAGGAAAGAAAACATCCAAAATCTTGTTCTAAAGCTTGCACGGGGGTCTGCAAAGAGTTTGGCAAGAATGAAAGGTAGTTGTCCAAAACTCGTTCTTTTCCAATAGAATAACCATGGAAAAGGCAGGAGAGTGGTAAAGTACTGTTTTCTCTAAGTCTGAAGGCTGCCCACACTGTGCCTGTGTGCCGCAGCTTGCATCTTCGCCTTTGGGAAGCTGCCGCTCGCCGATTCTCCCGGAGGCGAAGAAGCGGCTTCTTCGCACACAGAGCATTGTGGCGAGCGCAGGGAGCTCCTGAGAGTTTGTGCCGAAAGAAGCCCGGGACCGGCACTTAGCTTCGGAGAGCTGCGTATCCGCGTCTTCTGCGTGTCTTGCCGCTCTACACTCAGCAAAAAGCTTTTCCACCATATCTTGCAAGGAGAAACTCTGCCAGGAAAGAAAACATCCAAAATCTTGTTCTAAAGCTTGCACGGGGGTCTGCAAAGAGTTTGGCAAGAATGAAAGGTAGTTGTCCAAAACTCGTTCTTTTCCAATAGAATAACCATGGAAAAGGCAGGAGAGTGGTAAAGTACTGTTTTCTCTAAGTCTGAATGCTGCCCACACTGTGCCTGTGTGCTGCAGCTTGCATCTTCGCCTTTGGGAAGCTGCCGCTCGCCGATTCTCCCGCAGGCGAAGAAGCGGCTTCTTCGCACACAGAGCATTGTGGCGAGCGCAGGGAGCTCCTGAGAGCGGTTTGTGCCGAAAGAAGCCCGGGACCGGCACTTAGCTTCGGAGAGCTGCGTATCTGCATCTTCTGCGTGTCTTGCCGCTCTACACTCAGCAAAAAGCTTTTCCACCATATCTTGCAAGGAGAAACTCTGCCAGGAAAGAAAACATCCAAAATCTTGTTCTAAAGCTTGCACGGGGGTCTGCAAAGAGTTTGGCAAGAATGAAAGGTAGTTGTCCAAAACTCGTTCTTTTCCAATAGAATAACCATGGAAAAGGCAGGAGAGTGGTAAAGTACTGTTTTCTCTAAGTCTGAAGGCTGCCCACACTGTGCCTGTGTGCTGCAGCTTGCATCTTCGCCTTTGGGAATCTGCCGCTCGCCGATTCTCCCGGAGGAGAAGAAGCGGCTTCTTCGCACACAGAGCATTGTGGCGAGCGCAGGGAGCTCCTGAGAGCGGTTTGTGCCGAAAGAAGCCCGGGACCGGCACTTAGCTTCGGAGAGCTGCGTATCCGCGTCTTCTGCGTGTCTTGCCGCTCTACACTCAGCAAAAAGCTTTTCCACCATATCTTGCAAGGAGAAACTCTGCCAGGAAAGAAAACATCCAAAATCTTGTTCTAAAGCTTGCACGGGGGTCTGCAAAGAGTTTGGCAAGAATGAAAGGTAGTTGTCCAAAACTCGTTCTTTTCCAATAGAATAACCATGGAAAAGGCAGGAGAGTGGTAAAGTACTGTTTTCTCTAAGTCTGAATGCTGCCCACACTGTGCCTGTGTGCTGCAGCTTGCATCTTCGCCTTTGGGAAGCTGCCGCTCGCCGATTCTCCCGGAGGCGAAGAAGCGGCTTCTTCGCACACAGAGCATTGTGGCGAGCGCAGGGAGCTGCTGAGAGCGGTTTGTGCCGAAAGAAGCCCGGGACCGGCACTTAGCTTCGGAGAGCTGCGTATCTGCGTCTTCTGCGTGTCTTGCCACTCTACACTCAGCCAAAAGCTTTTCCACCATATCTTGCAAGGAGAAACTCTGCCAGGAAAGAAAACATCCAAAATCTTGTTCTAAAGCTTGCACGGGGGTCTGCAAAGAGTTTGGCAAGAATGAAAGGTAGTTGTCCAAAACTCGTTCTTTTCCAATAGAATAACCATGGAAAAGGCAGGAGAGTGGTAAAGTACTGTTTTCTCTAAGTCTGAAGGCTGCCCACACTGTGCCTGTGTGCTGCAGCTTGCATCTTCGCCTTTGGGAAGCTGCCGCTCGCCGATTCTCCCGCAGGCGAAGAAGCGGCTTCTTCGCACACAGAGCATTGTGGCGAGCGCAGGGAGCTCCTGAGAGCGGTTTGTGCCGAAAGAAGCCCGGGACCGGCACTTAGCTTCGGAGAGCTGCGTATCCGCGTCTTCTGCGTGTCTTGCCGCTCTACACTCAGCCAAAAGCTTTTCCACCATATCTTGCAAGGAGAAACTCTGCCAGGAAAGAAAACATCCAAAATCTTGTTCTAAAGCTTGCACGGGGGTCTGCAAAGAGTTTGGCAAGAATGAAAGGTAGTTGTCCAAAACTCGTTCTTTTCCAATAGAATAACCATGGAAAAGGCAGGAGAGTGGTAAAGTACTGTTTTCTCTAAGTCTGAAGGCTGCCCACACTGTGCCTGTGTGCTGCAGCTTGCATCTTCGCCTTTGGGAAGCTGCCGCTCGCCGATTCTCCCGGAGGCGAAGAAGCGGCTTCTTCGCACACAGAGCATTGTGGCGAGCGCAGGGAGCTCCTGAGAGCGGTTTGTGCCGAAAGAAGCCCGGGACCGGCACTTAGCTTCGGAGAGCTGCGTATCTGCGTCTTCTGCGTGTCTTGCCGCTCTACACTCAGCAAAAAGCTTTTCCACCATATCTTGCAAGGAGAAACTCTGCCAGGAAAGAAAACATCCAAAATCTTGTTCTAAAGCTTGCACGGGGGTCTGCAAAGAGTTTGGCAAGAATGAAAGGTAGTTGTCCAAAACTCGTTCTTTTCCAATAGACTAACCATGGAAAGGCAGGAGAGTGGTAAAGTACTGTTTTCTCTAAGTCTGAATGCTGCCCACACTGTGCCTGTGTGCTGCAGCTTGCATCTTCGCCTTTGGGAAGCTGCCGCTCGCCGATTCTCCCGCAGGCGAAGAAGCGGCTTCTTCGCACACAGAGCATTGTGGCGAGCGCAGGGGAGCTCCTGAGAGCGGTTTGTGCCGAAAGAAGCCCGGGACCGGCACTTAGCTTCGGAGAGCTGCGTATCCGCGTCTTCTGCGTGTCTTGCCGCTCTACACTCAGCAAAAAGCTTTTCCACCATATCTTGCAAGGAGAAACTCTGCCAGGAAAGAAAACATCCAAAATCTTGTTCTAAAGCTTGCACGGGGTCTGCAAAGAGTTTGGCAAGAATGAAAGGTAGTTGTCCAAAACTCGTTCTTTTCCAATAGAATAACCATGGAAAAGGCAGGAGAGTGGTAAAGTACTGTTTTCTCTAAGTCTGAAGGCTGCCCACACTGTGCCTGTGTGCTGCAGCTTGCATCTTCGCCTTTGGGAAGCTGCCGCTCGCCGATTCTCCCGCAGGCGAAGAAGCGGCTTCTTCGCACACAGAGCATTGTGGCGAGCGCAGGGAGCTCCTGAGAGCGGTTTGTGCCGAAAGAAGCCCGGGACCGGCACTTAGCTTCGGAGAGCTGCGTATCTGCGTCTTCTGCGTGTCTTGCCGCTCTACACTCAGCAAAAAGCTTTTTCACCATATCTTGCAAGGAGAATCTCTGCCAGGAAAGAAAACATCCAAAATCTTGTTCTAAAGCTTGCACGGGGGTCTGCAAAGAGTTTGGCAAGAATGAAAGGTAGTTGTCCAAAACTCGTTCTTTTCCAATAGAATAACCATGGAAAAGGCAGGAGAGTGGTAAAGTACTGTTTTCTCTAAGTCTGAATGCTGCCCACACTGTGCCTGTGTGCTGCAGCTTGCATCTTCGCCTTTGGGAAGCTGCCGCTCGCCGATTCTCCCGCAGGCGAAGAAGCGGCTTCTTCGCACACAGAGCATTGTGGCGAGCGCAGGGAGCTCCTGAGAGCGGTTTGTGCCGAAAGAAGCCCGGGACCGGCACTTAGCTTCGGAGAGCTGCGTATCTGCGTCTTCTGCGTGTCTTGCCGCTCTACACTCAGCCAAAAGCTTTTCCACCATATCTTGCAAGGAGAAACTCTGCCAGGAAAGAAAACATCCAAAATCTTGTTCTAAAGCTTGCACGGGGGTCTGCAAAGAGTTTGGCAAGAATGAAAGGTAGTTGTCCAAAACTCGTTCTTTTCCAATAGAATAACCATGGAAAAGGCAGGAGAGTGGTAAAGTACTGTTTTCTCTAAGTCTGAAGGCTGCCCACACTGTGCCTGTGTGCTGCAGCTTGCATCTTCGCCTTTGGGAAGCTGCCGCTCGCCGATTCTCCCGCAGGCGAAGAAGCGGCTTCTTCGCACACAGAGCATTGTGGCGAGCGCAGGGAGCTCCTGAGAGCGGTTTGTGCCGAAAGAAGCCCGGGACCGGCACTTAGCTTCGGAGAGCTGCGTATCCGCGTCTTCTGCGTGTCTTGCCGCTCTACACTCAGCAAAAAGCTTTTCCACCATATCTTGCAAGGAGAAACTCTGCCAGGAAAGAAAACATCCAAAATCTTGTTCTAAAGCTTGCACGGGGGTCTGCAAAGAGTTTGGCAAGAATGAAAGGTAGTTGTCCAAAACTCGTTCTTTTCCAATAGAATAACCATGGAAAAGGCAGGAGAGTGGTAAAGTACTGTTTTCTCTAAGTCTGAATGCTGCCCACACTGTGCCTGTGTGCTGCAGCTTGCATCTTCGCCTTTGGGAAGCTGCCGCTCGCCGATTCTCCCGCAGGCGAAGAAGCGGCTTCTTCGCACACAGAGCATTGTGGCGAGCGCAGGGAGCTCCTGAGAGCGGTTTGTGCCGAAAGAAGCCCGGGACCGGCACTTAGCTTCGGAGAGCTGCGTATCTGCGTCTTCTGCGTGTCTTGCCGCTCTACACTCAGCAAAAAGCTTTTCCACCATATCTTGCAAGGAGAAACTCTGCCAGGAAAGAAAACATCCAAAAACTTGTTCTAAAGCTTGCACGGGGGTCTGCAAAGAGTTTGGCAAGAATGAAAGGTAGTTGTCCAAAACTCGTTCTTTTCCAATAGAATAACCATGGAAAAGGCAGGAGAGTGGTAAAGTACTGTTTTCTCTAAGTCTGAAGGCTGCCCACACTGTGCCTGTGTGCTGCAGCTTGCATCTTCGCCTTTGGGAAGCTGCCGCTCGCCGATTCTCCCGCAGGCGAAGAAGCGGCTTCTTCGCACACAGAGCATTGTGGCGAGCGCAGGGAGCTGCTGAGAGCGGTTTGTGCCGAAAGAAGCCCGGGACCGGCACTTAGCTTCGGAGAGCTGCGTATCTGCGTCTTCTGCGTGTCTTGCCGCTCTACACTCAGCCAAAAGCTTTTCCACCATATCTTGCAAGGAGAAACTCTGCCAGGAAAGAAAACATCCAAAATCTTGTTCTAAAGCTTGCACGGGGGTCTGCAAAGAGTTTGGCAAGAATGAAAGGTAGTTGTCCAAAACTCGTTCTTTTCCAATAGAATAACCATGGAAAAGGCAGGAGAGTGGTAAAGTACTGTTTTCTCTAAGTCTGAATGCTGCCCACACTGTGCCTGTGTGCTGCAGCTTGCATCTTCGCCTTTGGGAAGCTGCCGCTCGCCGATTCTCCCGGAGGCGAAGAAGCGGCTTCTTCGCACACAGAGCATTGTGGCGAGCGCAGGGAGCTCCTGAGAGCGGTTTGTGCCGAAAGAAGCCCGGGACCGGCACTTAGCTTCGGAGAGCTGCGTATCTGCGTCTTCTGCGTGTCTTGCCACTCTACACTCAGCAAAAAGCTTTTCCACCATATCTTGCAAGGAGAAACTCTGCCAGGAAAGAAAACATCCAAAATCTTGTTCTAAAGCTTGCACGGGGGTCTGCAAAGAGTTTGGCAAGAATGAAAGGTAGTTGTCCAAAACTCGTTCTTTTCCAATAGAATAACCATGGAAAAGGCAGGAGAGTGGTAAAGTACTGTTTTCTCTAAGTCTGAAGGCTGCCCACACTTGCCTGTGTGCTGCAGCTTGCATCTTCGCCTTTGGGAAGCTGCCGCTCGCCGATTCTCCCGCAGGCGAAGAAGCGGCTTCTTCGCACACAGAGCATTGTGGCGAGCGCAGGGAGCTCCTGAGAGCGGTTTGTGCCGAAAGAAGCCCGGGACCGGCACTTAGCTTCGGAGAGCTGCGTATCTGCGTCTTCTGCGTGTCTTGCCGCTCTACACTCAGCAAAAAGCTTTTCCACCATATCTTGCAAGGAGAAACTCTGCCAGGAAAGAAAACATCCAAAATCTTGTTCTAAAGCTTGCACGGGGGTCTGCAAAGAGTTTGGCAAGAATGAAAGGTAGTTGTCCAAAACTCGTTCTTTTCCAATAGAATAACCATGGAAAAGGCAGGAGAGTGGTAAAGTACTGTTTTCTCTAAGTCTGAAGGCTGCCCACACTGTGCCTGTGTGCTGCAGCTTGCATCTTCGCCTTTGGCAAGCTGCCGCTCGCCGATTCTCCCGGAGGCGAAGAAGCGGCTTCTTCGCACACAGAGCATTGTGGCGAGCGCAGGGAGCTCCTGAGAGCGGTTTGTGCCGAAAGAAGCCCGGGACCGGCACTTAGCTTCGGAGAGCTGCGTATCTGTGTCTTCTGCGTGTCTTGCCGCTCTACACTCAGCAAAAAGCTTTTCCACCATATCTTGCAAGGAGAAACTCTGCCAGGAAAGAAAACATCCAAAATCTTGTTCTAAAGCTTGCACGGGGGTCTGCAAAGAGTTTGGCAAGAATGAAAGGTAGTTGTCCAAAACTCGTTCTTTTCCAATAGAATAACCATGGAAAAGGCAGGAGAGTGGTAAAGTACTGTTTTCTCTAAGTCTGAAGGCTGCCCACACTGTGCCTGTGTGCTGCAGCTTGCATCTTCGCCTTTGGGAAGCTGCCGCTCGCCGATTCTCCCGGAGGCGAAGAAGCGGCTTCTTCGCACACAGAGCATTGTGGCGAGCGCAGGGAGCTCCTGAGAGCGGTTTGTGCCGAAAGAAGCCCGGGACCGGCACTTAGCTTCGGAGAGCTGCGTATCTGCGTCTTCTGCGTGTCTTGCCGCTCTACACTCAGCAAAAAGCTTTTCCACCATATCTTGCAAGGAGAAACTCTGCCAGGAAAGAAAACATCCAAAATCTTGTTCTAAAGCTTGCACGGGGGTCTGCAAAGAGTTTGGCAAGAATGAAAGGTAGTTGTCCAAAACTCGTTCTTTTCCAATAGAATAACCATGGAAAAGGCAGGAGAGTGGTAAAGTACTGTTTTCTCTAAGTCTGAAGGCTGCCCACACTGTGCCTGTGTGCTGCAGCTTGCATCTTCGCCTTTGGGAAGCTGCCGCTCGCCGATTCTCCCGGAGGCGAAGAAGCGGCTTCTTCGCACACAGAGCATTGTGGCGAGCGCAGGGAGCTCCTGAGAGCGGTTTGTGCCGAAAGAAGCCCGGGACCGGCACTTAGCTTCGGAGAGCTGCGTATCTGCGTCTTCTGCGTGTCTTGCCACTCTACACTCAGCAAAAAGCTTTTCCACCATATCTTGCAAGGAGAAACTCTGCCAGGAAAGAAAACATCCAAAATCTTGTTCTAAAGCTTGCACGGAGGTCTGCAAAGAGTTTGGCAAGAATGAAAGGTAGTTGTCCAAAACTCGTTCTTTTCCAATAGAATAACCATGGAAAAGGCAGGAGAGTGGTAAAGTACTGTTTTCTCTAAGTCTGAAGGCTGCCCACACTTGCCTGTGTGCTGCAGCTTGCATCTTCGCCTTTGGGAAGCTGCTGCTCGCCGATTCTCCCGCAGGCGAAGAAGCGGCTTCTTCGCACACAGAGCATTGTGGCGAGCGCAGGGAGCTCCTGAGAGCGGTTTGTGCCGAAAGAAGCCCGGGACCGGCACTTAGCTTCGGAGAGCTGCGTATCTGCGTCTTCTGCGTGTCTTGCCGCTCTACACTCAGCCAAAAGCTTTTCCACCATATCTTGCAAGGAGAAACTCTGCCAGGAAAGAAAACATCCAAAATCTTGTTCTAAAGCTTGCACGGGGGTCTGCAAAGAGTTTGGCAAGAATGAAAGGTAGTTGTCCAAAACTCGTTCTTTTCCAATAGAATAACCATGGAAAAGGCAGGAGAGTGGTAAAGTACTGTTTTCTCTAAGTCTGAAGGCTGCCCACACTGTGCCTGTGTGCTGCAGCTTGCATCTTCGCCTTTGGGAAGCTGCCGCTCGCCAATTCTCCCGCAGGCGAAGAAGCGGCTTCTTCGCACACAGAGCATTGTGGCGAGCGCAGGGAGCTCCTGAGAGCGGTTTGTGCCGAAAGAAGCCCGGGATCGGCACTTAGCTTCGGAGAGCTGCGTATCTGCGTCTTCTGCGTGTCTTGCCGCTCTACACTCAGCAAAAAGCTTTTCCACCATATCTTGCAAGGAGAAACTCTGCCAGGAAAGAAAACATCCAAAATCTTGTTCTAAAGCTTGCACGGGGGTCTGCAAAGAGTTTGGCAAGAATGAAAGGTAGTTGTCCAAAACTCCTTCTTTTCCAATAGAATAACCATGGAAAAGGCAGGAGAGTGGTAAAGTACTGTTTTCTCTAAGTCTGAAGGCTGCCCACACTGTGCCTGTGTGCTGCAGCTTGCATCTTCGCCTTTGGGAAGCTGCCGCTCGCCGATTCTCCCGGAGGCGAAGAAGCGGCTTCTTCGCACACAGAGCATTGTGGCGAGCGCAGGGAGCTCCTGAGAGCGGTTTGTGCCGAAAGAAGCCCGGGACCGGCACTTAGCTTCGGAGAGCTGCGTATCTGCGTCTTCTGCGTGTCTTGCCGCTCTACACTCAGCAAAAAGCTTTTCCACCATATCTTGCAAGGAGAAACTCTGCCAGGAAAGAAAACATCCAAAATCTTGTTCTAAAGCTTGCACGGGGGTCTGCAAAGAGTTTGGCAAGAATGAAAGGTAGTTGTCCAAAACTCGTTCTTTTCCAATAGAATAACCATGGAAAAGGCAGGAGAGTGGTAAAGTACTGTTTTCTCTAAGTCTGAAGGCTGCCCACACTGTGCCTGTGTGCTGCAGCTTGCATCTTCGCCTTTGGGAAGCTGCCGCTCGCCGATTCTCCCGCAGGCGAAGAAGCGGCTTCTTCGCACACAGAGCATTGTGGCGAGCGCAGGGAGCTCCTGAGAGCGGTTTGTGCCGAAAGAAGCCCGGGACCGGCACTTAGCTTCGGAGAGCTGCGTATCTGCGTCTTCTGCGTGTCTTGCCGCTCTACACTCAGCAAAAAGCTTTTCCACCATATCTTGCAAGGAGAAACTCTGCCAGGAAAGAAAACATCCAAAATCTTGTTCTAAAGCTTGCACGGGGTCTGCAAAGAGTTTGGCAAGAATGAAAGGTAGTTGTCCAAAACTCGTTCTTTTCCAATAGAATAACCATGGAAAAGGCAGGAGAGTGGTAAAGTACTGTTTTCTCTAAGTCTGAAGGCTGCCCACACTGTGCCTGTGTGCTGCAGCTTGCATCTTCGCCTTTGGGAAGCTGCCGCTCGCCGATTCTCCCGCAGGCGAAGAAGCGGCTTCTTCGCACACAGAGCATTGTGGCGAGCGCAGGGAGCTCCTGAGAGCGGTTTGTGCCGAAAGAAGCCCGGGACCGGCACTTAGCTTCGGAGAGCTGCGTATCTGCGTCTTCTGCGTGTCTTGCCGCTCTACACTCAGCAAAAGCTTTTCCACCATATCTTGCAAGGAGAAACTCTGCCAGGAAAGAAAACATCCAAAATCTTGTTCTAAAGCTTGCACGGGGGTCTGCAAAGAGTTTGGCAAGAATGAAAGGTAGTTGTCCAAAACTCGTTCTTTTCCAATAGAATAACCATGGATAAGGCAGGAGAGTGGTAAAGTACTGTTTTCTCTAAGTCTGAAGGCTGCCCACACTGTGCCTGTGTGCTGCAGCTTGCATCTTCGCCTTTGGGAAGCTGCCGCTCGCCGATTCTCCCGGAGGCGAAGAAGCGGCTTCTTCGCACACAGAGCATTGTGGCGAGCGCAGGGAGCTCCTGAGAGCGGTTTGTGCCGAAAGAAGCCCAGGTCCGGCACTTAGCTTCGGAGAGCTGCGTATCTGTGTCTTCTGCGTGTCTTGCCGCTCAACACTCAGCCAAAAGCTTTTTCACCATATCTTGCAAGGAGAAACTCTGCCAGGGAAGAAAACATCCAAAATCTTGTTCTAAAGCTTGCACGGGGGTCTGCAAAGAGTTTGGCAAGAATGAAAGGTAGTTGTCCAAAACTCGTTCTTTTCCAATAGAATAACCATGGAAAAGGCAGGAGAGTGGTAAAGTACTGTTTTCTCTAAGTCTGAAGGCTGCCCACACTGTGCCTGTGTGCTGCAGCTTGCATCTTCGCCTTTGGGAAGCTGCCGCTCGCCGATTCTCCCGGAGGCGAAGAAGCGGCTTCTTCGCACACAGAGCATTGTGGCGAGCGCAGGGAGCTCCTGAGAGCGGTTTGTGCCGAAAGAAGCCCGGGACCGGCACTTAGCTTCGGAGAGCTGCGTATCTGCGTCTTCTGCGTGTCTTGCCGCTCTACACTCAGCAAAAAGCTTTTCCACCATATCTTGCAAGGAGAAACTCTGCCAGGAAAGAAAACATCCAAAATCTTGTTCTAAAGCTTGCACGGGGGTCTGCAAAGAGTTT
Source organism: Molothrus aeneus (assembly GCF_037042795.1). Classification (NCBI taxonomy): domain Eukaryota; kingdom Metazoa; phylum Chordata; class Aves; order Passeriformes; family Icteridae; genus Molothrus; species Molothrus aeneus. Next base: position 115,413 of record NW_027099237.1, read on the forward strand.
GGCAAGAATGAAAGGTAGTTGTCCAAAACTCGTTCTTTTCCAATAGAATAACCATGGAAAAGGCAGGAGAGTGGTAAAGTACTGTTTTCTCTAAGTCTGAAGGCTGCCCACACTGTGCCTGCGTGCTGCAGCTTGCATCTTCGCCTTTGGGAAGCTGCCGCTCGCCGATTCTCCCGGAGGAGAAGAAGCGGCTTCTTCGCACACAGAGCATTGTGGCGAGCGCAGGGAGCTCCTGAGAGCGGTTTGTGCCGAAAGAAGCCCGGGACCGGCACTTAGCTTCGGAGAGCTGCGTATCTGCGTCTTCTGCGTGTCTTGCCGCTCTACACTCAGCAAAAAGCTTTTCCACCATATCTTGCAAGGAGAAACTCTGCCAGGAAAGAAAACATCCAAAATCTTGTTCTAAAGCTTGCACGGGGGTCTGCAAAGAGTTTGGCAAGAATGAAAGGTAGTTGTCCAAAACTCGTTCTTTTCCAATAGAATAACCATGGAAAAGGCAGGAGAGTGGTAAAGTACTGTTTTCTCTAAGTCTGAAGGCTGCCCACACTGTGCCTGCGTGCTGCAGCTTGCATCTTCGCCTTTGGGAAGCTGCCGCTCGCCGATTCTCCCGGAGGAGAAGAAGCGGCTTCTTCGCACACAGAGCATTGTGGCGAGCGCAGGGAGCTCCTGAGAGCGGTTTGTGCCGAAAGAAGCCCGGGACCGGCACTTAGCTTCGGAGAGCTGCGTATCTGCGTCTTCTGCGTGTCTTGCCGCTCTACACTCAGCAAAAAGCTTTTCCACCATATCTTGCAAGGAGAAACTCTGCCAGGAAAGAAAACATCCAAAATCTTGTTCTAAAGCTTGCACGGGGGTCTGCAAAGAGTTTGGCAAGAATGAAAGGTAGTTGTCCAAAACTCGTTCTTTTCCAATAGAATAACCATGGAAAAGGCAGGAGAGTGGTAAAGTACTGTTTTTTCTAAGTCTGAAGGCTGCCCACACTGTGCCTGTGTGCTGCAGCTTGCATCTTCGCCTTTGGGAAGCTGCCGCTCGCCGATTCTCCCGCAGGCGAAGAAGCGGCTTCTTCGCACACAGAGCATTGTGGCGAGCGCAGGGAGCTCCTGAGAGCGGTTTGTGCCGAAAGAAGCCCGGGACCGGCACTTAGCTTCGGAGAGAGCTGCGTATCTGCGTCTTCTGCGTGTCTTGCCGCTCTACACTCAGCCAAAAGCTTTTCCACCATATCTTGCAAGGAGAAACTCTGCCAGGAAAGAAAACATCCAAAATCTTGTTCTAAAGCTTGCACGGGGGTCTGCAAAGAGTTTGGCAAGAATGAAAGGTAGTTGTCCAAAACTCGTTCTTTTCCAATAGAATAACCATGGAAAAGGCAGGAGAGTGGTAAAGTACTGTTTTCTCTAAGTCTGAAGGCTGCCCACACTGTGCCTGCGTGCTGCAGCTTGCATCTTCGCCTTTGGGAAGCTGCCGCTCGCCGATTCTCCCGGAGGAGAAGAAGCGGCTTCTTCGCACACAGAGCATTGTGGCGAGCGCAGGGAGCTCCTGAGAGCGGTTTGTGCCGAAAGAAGCCCGGGACCGGCACTTAGCTTCGGAGAGCTGCGTATCTGCGTCTTCTGCGTGTCTTGCCGCTCTACACTCAGCAAAAAGCTTTTCCACCATATCTTGCAAGGAGAAACTCTGCCAGGAAAGAAAACATCCAAAATCTTGTTCTAAAGCTTGCACGGGGGTCTGCAAAGAGTTTGGCAAGAATGAAAGGTAGTTGTCCAAAACTCGTTCTTTTCCAATAGAATAACCATGGAAAAGGCAGGAGAGTGGTAAAGTACTGTTTTCTCTAAGTCTGAAGGCTGCCCACACTGTGCCTGTGTGCTGCAGCTTGCATCTTCGCCTTTGGGAAGCTGCCGCTCGCCGATTCTCCCGGAGGCGAAGAAGCGGCTTCTTCGCACACAGAGCATTGTGGCGAGCGCAGGGAGCTCCTGAGAGCGGTTTGTGCCGAAAGAAGCCCGGGACCGGCACTTAGCTTCGGAGAGCTGCGTATCTGCGTCTTCTGCGTGTCTTGCCGCTCTACACTCAGCCAAAAGCTTTTCCACCATATCTTGCAAGGAGAAACTCTGCCAGGAAAGAAAACATCCAAAATCTTGTTCTAAAGCTTGCACGGGGGTCTGCAAAGAGTTTGGCAAGAATGAAAGGTAGTTGTCCAAAACTCGTTCTTTTCCAATAGAATAACCATGGAAAAGGCAGGAGAGTGGTAAAGTACTGTTTTCTCTAAGTCTGAAGGCTGCCCACACTGTGCCTGCGTGCTGCAGCTTGCATCTTCGCCTTTGGGAAGCTGCCGCTCGCCGATTCTCCCGGAGGCGAAGAAGCGGCTTCTTCGCACACAGAGCATTGTGGCGAGCGCAGGGAGCTCCTGAGAGCGGTTTGTGCCGAAAGAAGCCCGGGACCGGCACTTAGCTTCGGAGAGCTGCGTATCTGCGTCTTCTGCGTGTCTTGCCGCTCTACACTCAGCAAAAAGCTTTTCCACCATATCTTGCAAGGAGAAACTCTGCCAGGAAAGAAAACATCCAAAATCTTGTTCTAAAGCTTGCACGGGGGTCTGCAAAGAGTTTGGCAAGAATGAAAGGTAGTTGTCCAAAACTCGTTCTTTTCCAATAGAATAACCATGGAAAAGGCAGGAGAGTGGTAAAGTACTGTTTTTTCTAAGTCTGAAGGCTGCCCACACTGTGCCTGTGTGCTGCAGCTTGCATCTTCGCCTTTGGGAAGCTGCCGCTCGCCGATTCTCCCGGAGGCGAAGAAGCGGCTTCTTCGCACACAGAGCATTGTGGCGAGCGCAGGGAGCTCCTGAGAGCGGTTTGTGCCGAAAGAAGCCCGGGACCGGCACTTAGCTTCGGAGAGCTGCGTATCTGCGTCTTCTGCGTGTCTTGCCGCTCTACACTCAGCAAAAAGCTTTTCCACCATATCTTGCAAGGAGAAACTCTGCCAGGAAAGAAAACATCCAAAATCTTGTTCTAAAGCTTGCACGGGGGTCTGCAAAGAGTTTGGCAAGAATGAAAGGTAGTTGTCCAAAACTCGTTCTTTTCCAATAGAATAACCATGGAAAAGGCAGGAGAGTGGTAAAGTACTGTTTTCTCTAAGTCTGAAGGCTGCCCACACTGTGCCTGTGTGCTGCAGCTTGCATCTTCGCCTTTGGGAAGCTGCCGCTCGCCGATTCTCCCGCAGGCGAAGAAGCGGCTTCTTCGCACACAGAGCATTGTGGCGAGCGCAGGGAGCTCCTGAGAGCGGTTTGTGCCGAAAGAAGCCCGGGACCGGCACTTAGCTTCGGAGAGCTGCGTATCTGCGTCTTCTGCGTGTCTTGCCGCTCTACACTCAGCCAAAAGCTTTTCCACCATATCTTGCAAGGAGAAACTCTGCCAGGAAAGAAAACATCCAAAATCTTGTTCTAAAGCTTGCACGGGGGTCTGCAAAGAGTTTGGCAAGAATGAAAGGTAGTTGTCCAAAACTCGTTCTTTTCCAATAGAATAACCATGGATAAGGCAGGAGAGTGGTAAAGTACTGTTTTCTCTAAGTCTGAAGGCTGCCCACACTGTGCCTGTGTGCTGCAGCTTGCATCTTCGCCTTTGGGAAGCTGCCGCTCGCCGATTCTCCCGCAGGCGAAGAAGCGGCTTCTTCGCACACAGAGCATTGTGGCGAGCGCAGGGAGCTCCTGAGAGCGGTTTGTGCCGAAAGAAGCCCAGGTCCGGCACTTAGCTTCGGAGAGCTGCGTATCTGTGTCTTCTGCGTGTCTTGCCGCTCAACACTCAGCCAAAAGCTTTTTCACCATATCTTGCAAGGAGAAACTCTGCCAGGGAAGAAAACATCCAAAATCTTGTTCTAAAGCTTGCACGGGGGTCTGCAAAGAGTTTGGCAAGAATGAAAGGTAGTTGTCCAAAACTCGTTCTTTTCCAATAGAATAACCATGGAAAAGGCAGGAGAGTGGTAAAGTACTGTTTTCTCTAAGTCTGAAGGCTGCCCACACTGTGCCTGTGTGCTGCAGCTTGCATCTTCGCCTTTGGGAAGCTGCCGCTCGCCGATTCTCCCGGAGGCGAAGAAGCGGCTTCTTCGCACACAGAGCATTGTGGCGAGCGCAGGGAGCTCCTGAGAGCGGTTTGTGCCGAAAGAAGCCCGGGACCGGCACTTAGCTTCGGAGAGCTGCGTATCTGCGTCTTCTGCGTGTCTTGCCGCTCTACACTCAGCAAAAAGCTTTTCCACCATATCTTGCAAGGAGAAACTCTGCCAGGAAAGAAAACATCCAAAATCTTGTTCTAAAGCTTGCACGGGGGTCTGCAAAGAGTTTGGCAAGAATGAAAGGTAGTTGTCCAAAACTCGTTCTTTTCCAATAGAATAACCATGGAAAAGGCAGGAGAGTGGTAAAGTACTGTTTTCTCTAAGTCTGAAGGCTGCCCACACTGTGCCTGCGTGCTGCAGCTTGCATCTTCGCCTTTGGGAAGCTGCCGCTCGCCGATTCTCCCGGAGGAGAAGAAGCGGCTTCTTCGCACACAGAGCATTGTGGCGAGCGCAGGGAGCTCCTGAGAGCGGTTTGTGCCGAAAGAAGCCCGGGACCGGCACTTAGCTTCGGAGAGCTGCGTATCTGCGTCTTCTGCGTGTCTTGCCGCTCTACACTCAGCAAAAAGCTTTTCCACCATATCTTGCAAGGAGAAACTCTGCCAGGAAAGAAAACATCCAAAATCTTGTTCTAAAGCTTGCACGGGGGTCTGCAAAGAGTTTGGCAAGAATGAAAGGTAGTTGTCCAAAACTCGTTCTTTTCCAATAGAATAACCATGGAAAAGGCAGGAGAGTGGTAAAGTACTGTTTTCTCTAAGTCTGAAGGCTGCCCACACTGTGCCTGCGTGCTGCAGCTTGCATCTTCGCCTTTGGGAAGCTGCCGCTCGCCGATTCTCCCGGAGGAGAAGAAGCGGCTTCTTCGCACACAGAGCATTGTGGCGAGCGCAGGGAGCTCCTGAGAGCGGTTTGTGCCGAAAGAAGCCCGGGACCGGCACTTAGCTTCGGAGAGCTGCGTATCTGCGTCTTCTGCGTGTCTTGCCGCTCTACACTCAGCAAAAAGCTTTTCCACCATATCTTGCAAGGAGAAACTCTGCCAGGAAAGAAAACATCCAAAATCTTGTTCTAAAGCTTGCACGGGGGTCTGCAAAGAGTTTGGCAAGAATGAAAGGTAGTTGTCCAAAACTCGTTCTTTTCCAATAGAATAACCATGGAAAAGGCAGGAGAGTGGTAAAGTACTGTTTTTTCTAAGTCTGAAGGCTGCCCACACTGTGCCTGTGTGCTGCAGCTTGCATCTTCGCCTTTGGGAAGCTGCCGCTCGCCGATTCTCCCGGAGGCGAAGAAGCGGCTTCTTCGCACACAGAGCATTGTGGCGAGCGCAGGGAGCTCCTGAGAGCGGTTTGTGCCGAAAGAAGCCCGGGACCGGCACTTAGCTTCGGAGAGCTGCGTATCTGCGTCTTCTGCGTGTCTTGCCGCTCTACACTCAGCCAAAAGCTTTTCCACCATATCTTGCAAGGAGAAACTCTGCCAGGAAAGAAAACATCCAAAATCTTGTTCTAAAGCTTGCACGGGGGTCTGCAAAGAGTTTGGCAAGAATGAAAGGTAGTTGTCCAAAACTCGTTCTTTTCCAATAGAATAACCATGGAAAAGGCAGGAGAGTGGTAAAGTACTGTTTTCTCTAAGTCTGAAGGCTGCCCACACTGTGCCTGTGTGCTGCAGCTTGCATCTTCGCCTTTGGGAAGCTGCCGCTCGCCGATTCTCCCGCAGGCGAAGAAGCGGCTTCTTCGCACACAGAGCATTGTGGCGAGCGCAGGGAGCTCCTGAGAGCGGTTTGTGCCGAAAGAAGCCCGGGACCGGCACTTAGCTTCGGAGAGCTGCGTATCTGCGTCTTCTGCGTGTCTTGCCGCTCTACACTCAGCAAAAAGCTTTTCCACCATATCTTGCAAGGAGAAACTCTGCCAGGAAAGAAAACATCCAAAATCTTGTTCTAAAGCTTGCACGGGGGTCTGCAAAGAGTTTGGCAAGAATGAAAGGTAGTTGTCCAAAACTCGTTCTTTTCCAATAGAATAACCATGGAAAAGGCAGGAGAGTGGTAAAGTACTGTTTTCTCTAAGTCTGAAGGCTGCCCACACTGTGCCTGTGTGCTGCAGCTTGCATCTTCGCCTTTGGGAAGCTGCCGCTCGCCGATTCTCCCGGAGGCGAAGAAGCGGCTTCTTCGCACACAGAGCATTGTGGCGAGCGCAGGGAGCTCCTGAGAGCGGTTTGTGCCGAAAGAAGCCCGGGACCGGCACTTAGCTTCGGAGAGCTGCGTATCTGCGTCTTCTGCGTGTCTTGCCGCTCTACACTCAGCCAAAAGCTTTTCCACCATATCTTGCAAGGAGAAACTCTGCCAGGAAAGAAAACATCCAAAATCTTGTTCTAAAGCTTGCACGGGGGTCTGCAAAGAGTTTGGCAAGAATGAAAGGTAGTTGTCCAAAACTCGTTCTTTTCCAATAGAATAACCATGGAAAAGGCAGGAGAGTGGTAAAGTACTGTTTTCTCTAAGTCTGAAGGCTGCCCACACTGTGCCTGTGTGCTGCAGCTTGCATCTTCGCCTTTGGGAAGCTGCCGCTCGCCGATTCTCCCGGAGGCGAAGAAGCGGCTTCTTCGCACACAGAGCATTGTGGCGAGCGCAGGGAGCTCCTGAGAGCGGTTTGTGCCGAAAGAAGCCCGGGACCGGCACTTAGCTTCAGAGAGCTGCGTATCCGCGTCTTCTGCGTGTCTTGCCGCTCTACACTCAGCAAAAAGCTTTTCCACCATATCTTGCAAGGAGAAACTCTGCCAGGAAAGAAAACATCCAAAAACTTGTTCTAAAGCTTGCACGGGGGTCTGCAAAGAGTTTGGCAAGAATGAAAGGTAGTTGTCCAAACCTCGTTCTTTTCCAATAGAATAACCATGGAAAAGGCAGGAGAGTGGTAAAGTACTGTTTTCTCTAAGTCTGAAGGCTGCCCACACTGTGCCTGTGTGCTGCAGCTTGCATCTTCGCCTTTGGGAAGCTGCCGCTCGCCGATTCTCCCGGAGGCGAAGAAGCGGCTTCTTCGCACACAGAGCATTGTGGCGAGCGCAGGGAGCTCCTGAGAGCGGTTTGTGCCGAAAGAAGCCCGGGACCGGCACTTAGCTTCGGAGAGCTGCGTATCTGCGTCTTCTGCGTGTCTTGCCGCTCTACACTCAGCAAAAAGCTTTTTCACCATATCTTGCAAGGAGAAACTCTGCCAGGAAAGAAAACATCCAAAATCTTGTTCTAAAGCTTGCACGGGGGTCTGCAAAGAGTTTGGCAAGAATGAAAGGTAGTTGTCCAAAACTCGTTCTTTTCCAATAGAATAACCATGGAAAAGGCAGGAGAGTGGTAAAGTACTGTTTTCTCTAAGTCTGAAGGCTGCCCACACTGTGCCTGTGTGCTGCAGCTTGCATCTTCGCCTTTGGGAAGCTGCCGCTCGCCGATTCTCCCGGAGGCGAAGAAGCGGCTTCTTCGCACACAGAGCATTGTGGCGAGCGCAGGGAGCTCCTGAGAGCAGTTTGTGCCGAAAGAAGCCCGGGACCGGCACTTAGCTTCGGAGAGCTGCGTATCCGCGTCTTCTGCGTGTCTTGCCGCTCTACACTCAGCAAAAAGCTTTTCCACCATATCTTGCAAGGAGAAACTCTGCCAGGAAAGAAAACATCCAAAATCTTGTTCTAAAGCTTGCACGGGGGTCTGCAAAGAGTTTGGCAAGAATGAAAGGTAGTTGTCCAAAACTCGTTCTTTTCCAATAGAATAACCATGGAAAAGGCAGGAGAGTGGTAAAGTACTGTTTTCTCTAAGTCTGAAGGCTGCCCACACTGTGCCTGTGTGCTGCAGCTTGCATCTTCGCCTTTGGGAAGCTGCCGCTCGCCGATTCTCCCGGAGGCGAAGAAGCGGCTTCTTCGCACACAGAGCATTGTGGCGAGCGCAGGGAGCTCCTGAGAGCGGTTTGTGCCGAAAGAAGCCCGGGACCGGCACTTAGCTTCGGAGAGCTGCGTATCTGCGTCTTCTGCGTGTCTTGCCGCTCTACACTCAGCCAAAAGCTTTTCCACCATATCTTGCAAGGAGAAACTCTGCCAGGAAAGAAAACATCCAAAATCTTGTTCTAAAGCTTGCACGGGGGTCTGCAAAGAGTTTGGCAAGAATGAAAGGTAGTTGTCCAAAACTCGTTCTTTTCCAATAGAATAACCATGGAAAAGGCAGGAGAGTGGTAAAGTACTGTTTTCTCTAAGTCTGAAGGCTGCCCACACTGTGCCTGCGTGCTGCAGCTTGCATCTTCGCCTTTGGGAAGCTGCCGCTCGCCGATTCTCCCGGAGGCGAAGAAGCGGCTTCTTCGCACACAGAGCATTGTGGCGAGCGCAGGGAGCTCCTGAGAGCGGTTTGTGCCGAAAGAAGCCCGGGACCGGCACTTAGCTTCGGAGAGCTGCGTATCTGCGTCTTCTGCGTGTCTTGCCGCTCTACACTCAGCCAAAAGCTTTTCCACCATATCTTGCAAGGAGAAACTCTGCCAGGAAAGAAAACATCCAAAATCTTGTTCTAAAGCTTGCACGGGGGTCTGCAAAGAGTTTGGCAAGAATGAAAGGTAGTTTTCCAAAACTCGTTCTTTTCCAATAGAATAACCATGGAAAAGGCAGGAGAGTGGTAAAGTACTGTTTTCTCTAAGTCTGAAGGCTGCCCACACTGTGCCTGTGTGCTGCAGCTTGCATCTTCGCCTTTGCGAAGCTGCCGCTCGCCGATTCTCCCGGAGGCGAAGAAGCGGCTTCTTCGCACACAGAGCATTGTGGCGAGCGCAGGGAGCTCCTGAGAGCGGTTTGTGCCGAAAGAAGCCCGGGACCGGCACTTAGCTTCGGAGAGCTGCGTATCTGCGTCTTCTGCGTGTCTTGCCGCTCTACACTCAGCCAAAAGCTTTTCCACCATATCTTGCAAGGAGAAACTCTGCCAGGAAAGAAAACATCCAAAATCTTGTTCTAAAGCTTGCACGGGGGTCTGCAAAGAGTTTGGCAAGAATGAAAGGTAGTTGTCCAAAACTCGTTCTTTTCCAATAGAATAACCATGGAAAAGGCAGGAGAGTGGTAAAGTACTGTTTTCTCTAAGTCTGAAGGCTGCCCACACTGTGCCTGTGTGCTGCAGCTTGCATCTTCGCCTTTGGCAAGCTGCCGCTCGCCGATTCTCCCGCAGGCGAAGAAGCGGCTTCTTCGCACACAGAGCATTGTGGCGAGCGCAGGGAGCTCCTGAGAGCGGTTTGTGCCGAAAGAAGCCCGGGACCGGCACTTAGCTTCGGAGAGCTGCGTATCTGCGTCTTCTGCGTGTCTTGCCGCTCTACACTCAGCCAAAAGCTTTTCCACCATATCTTGCAAGGAGAAACTCTGCCAGGAAAGAAAACATCCAAAATCTTGTTCTAAAGCTTGCACGGGGGTCTGCAAAGAGTTTGGCAAGAATGAAAGGTAGTTGTCCAAAACTCGTTCTTTTCCAATAGAATAACCATGGAAAAGGCAGGAGAGTGGTAAAGTACTGTTTTCTCTAAGTCTGAAGGCTGCCCACACTGTGCCTGCGTGCTGCAGCTTGCATCTTCGCCTTTGGGAAGCTGCCGCTCGCCGATTCTCCCGGAGGAGAAGAAGCGGCTTCTTCGCACACAGAGCATTGTGGCGAGCGCAGGGAGCTCCTGAGAGCGGTTTGTGCCGAAAGAAGCCCGGGACCGGCACTTAGCTTCGGAGAGCTGCGTATCTGCGTCTTCTGCGTGTCTTGCCGCTCTACACTCAGCAAAAAGCTTTTCCACCATATCTTGCAAGGAGAAACTCTGCCAGGAAAGAAAACATCCAAAATCTTGTTCTAAAGCTTGCACGGGGGTCTGCAAAGAGTTTGGCAAGAATGAAAGGTAGTTGTCCAAAACTCGTTCTTTTCCAATAGAATAACCATGGAAAAGGCAGGAGAGTGGTAAAGTACTGTTTTTTCTAAGTCTGAAGGCTGCCCACACTGTGCCTGTGTGCTGCAGCTTGCATCTTCGCCTTTGGGAAGCTGCCGCTCGCCGATTCTCCCGCAGGCGAAGAAGCGGCTTCTTCGCACACAGAGCATTGTGGCGAGCGCAGGGAGCTCCTGAGAGCGGTTTGTGCCGAAAGAAGCCCGGGACCGGCACTTAGCTTCGGAGAGCTGCGTATCTGCGTCTTCTGCGTGTCTTGCCGCTCTACACTCAGCCAAAAGCTTTTCCACCATATCTTGCAAGGAGAAACTCTGCCAGGAAAGAAAACATCCAAAATCTTGTTCTAAAGCTTGCACGGGGGTCTGCAAAGAGTTTGGCAAGAATGAAAGGTAGTTGTCCAAAACTCGTTCTTTTCCAATAGAATAACCATGGAAAAGGCAGGAGAGTGGTAAAGTACTGTTTTCTCTAAGTCTGAAGGCTGCCCACACTGTGCCTGTGTGCTGCAGCTTGCATCTTCGCCTTTGGGAAGCTGCCGCTCGCCGATTCTCCCGCAGGCGAAGAAGCGGCTTCTTCGCACACAGAGCATTGTGGCGAGCGCAGGGAGCTCCTGAGAGCGGTTTGTGCCGAAAGAAGCCCGGGACCGGCACTTAGCTTCGGAGAGCTGCGTATCTGCGTCTTCTGCGTGTCTTGCCGCTCTACACTCAGCAAAAAGCTTTTCCACCATATCTTGCAAGGAGAAACTCTGCCAGGAAAGAAAACATCCAAAATCTTGTTCTAAAGCTTGCACGGGGGTCTGCAAAGAGTTTGGCAAGAATGAAAGGTAGTTGTCCAAAACTCGTTCTTTTCCAATAGAATAACCATGGAAAAGGCAGGAGAGTGGTAAAGTACTGTTTTCTCTAAGTCTGAAGGCTGCCCACACTGTGCCTGTGTGCTGCAGCTTGCATCTTCGCCTTTGGGAAGCTGCCGCTCGCCGATTCTCCCGGAGGCGAAGAAGCGGCTTCTTCGCACACAGAGCATTGTGGCGAGCGCAGGGAGCTCCTGAGAGCGGTTTGTGCCGAAAGAAGCCCGGGACCGGCACTTAGCTTCGGAGAGCTGCGTATCTGCGTCTTCTGCGTGTCTTGCCGCTCTACACTCAGCCAAAAGCTTTTCCACCATATCTTGCAAGGAGAAACTCTGCCAGGAAAGAAAACATCCAAAATCTTGTTCTAAAGCTTGCACGGGGGTCTGCAAAGAGTTTGGCAAGAATGAAAGGTAGTTGTCCAAAACTCGTTCTTTTCCAATAGAATAACCATGGAAAAGGCAGGAGAGTGGTAAAGTACTGTTTTCTCTAAGTCTGAAGGCTGCCCACACTGTGCCTGCGTGCTGCAGCTTGCATCTTCGCCTTTGGGAAGCTGCCGCTCGCCGATTCTCCCGGAGGCGAAGAAGCGGCTTCTTCGCACACAGAGCATTGTGGCGAGCGCAGGGAGCTCCTGAGAGCGGTTTGTGCCGAAAGAAGCCCGGGACCGGCACTTAGCTTCGGAGAGCTGCGTATCTGCGTCTTCTGCGTGTCTTGCCGCTCTACACTCAGCCAAAAGCTTTTCCACCATATCTTGCAAGGAGAAACTCTGCCAGGAAAGAAAACATCCAAAATCTTGTTCTAAAGCTTGCACGGGGGTCTGCAAAGAGTTTGGCAAGAATGAAAGGTAGTTGTCCAAAACTCGTTCTTTTCCAATAGAATAACCATGGAAAAGGCAGGAGAGTGGTAAAGTACTGTTTTCTCTAAGTCTGAAGGCTGCCCACACTGTGCCTGTGTGCTGCAGCTTGCATCTTCGCCTTTGGGAAGCTGCCGCTCGCCGATTCTCCCGCAGGCGAAGAAGCGGCTTCTTCGCACACAGAGCATTGTGGCGAGCGCAGGGAGCTCCTGAGAGCGGTTTGTGCCGAAAGAAGCCCGGGACCGGCACTTAGCTTCAGAGAGCTGCGTATCCGCGTCTTCTGCGTGTCTTGCCGCTCTACACTCAGCCAAAAGCTTTTCCACCATATCTTGCAAGGAGAAACTCTGCCAGGAAAGAAAACATCCAAAAACTTGTTCTAAAGCTTGCACGGGGGTCTGCAAAGAGTTTGGCAAGAATGAAAGGTAGTTGTCCAAACCTCGTTCTTTTCCAATAGAATAACCATGGAAAAGGCAGGAGAGTGGTAAAGTACTGTTTTCTCTAAGTCTGAAGGCTGCCCACACTGTGCCTGTGTGCTGCAGCTTGCATCTTCACCTTTGGGAAGCTGCCGCTCGCCGATTCTCCCGGAGGCGAAGAAGCGGCTTCTTCGCACACAGAGCATTGTGGCGAGCGCAGGGAGCTCCTGAGAGCGGTTTGTGCCGAAAGAAGCCCGGGACCGGCACTTAGCTTCGGAGAGCTGCGTATCTGCGTCTTCTGCGTGTCTTGCCGCTCTACACTCAGCAAAAAGCTTTTTCACCATATCTTGCAAGGAGAAACTCTGCCAGGAAAGAAAACATCCAAAATCTTGTTCTAAAGCTTGCACGGGGGTCTGCAAAGAGTTTGGCAAGAATGAAAGGTAGTTGTCCAAAACTCGTTCTTTTCCAATAGAATAACCATGGAAAAGGCAGGAGAGTGGTAAAGTACTGTTTTCTCTAAGTCTGAAGGCTGCCCACACTGTGCCTGTGTGCTGCAGCTTGCATCTTCGCCTTTGGGAAGCTGCCGCTCGCCGATTCTCCCGGAGGCGAAGAAGCGGCTTCTTCGCACACAGAGCATTGTGGCGAGCGCAGGGAGCTCCTGAGAGCGGTTTGTGCCGAAAGAAGCCCGGGACCGGCACTTAGCTTCGGAGAGCTGCGTATCCGCGTCTTCTGCGTGTCTTGCCGCTCTACACTCAGCAAAAAGCTTTTCCACCATATCTTGCAAGGAGAAACTCTGCCAGGAAAGAAAACATCCAAAATCTTGTTCTAAAGCTTGCACGGGGGTCTGCAAAGAGTTTGGCAAGAATGAAAGGTAGTTGTCCAAAACTCGTTCTTTTCCAATAGAATAACCATGGAAAAGGCAGGAGAGTGGTAAAGTACTGTTTTCTCTAAGTCTGAAGGCTGCCCACACTGTGCCTGTGTGCTGCAGCTTGCATCTTCGCCTTTGCGAAGCTGCCGCTCGCCGATTCTCCCGCAGGCGAAGAAGCGGCTTCTTCGCACACAGAGCATTGTGGCGAGCGCAGGGAGCTCCTGAGAGCGGTTTGTGCCGAAAGAAGCCCGGGACCGGCACTTAGCTTCGGAGAGCTGCGTATCTGCGTCTTCTGCGTGTCTTGCCGCTCTACACTCAGCCAAAAGCTTTTCCACCATATCTTGCAAGGAGAAACTCTGCCAGGAAAGAAAACATCCAAAATCTTGTTCTAAAGCTTGCACGGGGGTCTGCAAAGAGTTTGGCAAGAATGAAAGGTAGTTGTCCAAAACTCGTTCTTTTCCAATAGAATAACCATGGAAAAGGCAGGAGAGTGGTAAAGTACTGTTTTCTCTAAGTCTGAAGGCTGCCCACACTGTGCCTGCGTGCTGCAGCTTGCATCTTCGCCTTTGGGAAGCTGCCGCTCGCCGATTCTCCCGGAGGCGAAGAAGCGGCTTCTTCGCACACAGAGCATTGTGGCGAGCGCAGGGAGCTCCTGAGAGCGGTTTGTGCCGAAAGAAGCCCGGGACCGGCACTTAGCTTCGGAGAGCTGCGTATCTGCGTCTTCTGCGTGTCTTGCCGCTCTACACTCAGCCAAAAGCTTTTCCACCATATCTTGCAAGGAGAAACTCTGCCAGGAAAGAAAACATCCAAAATCTTGTTCTAAAGCTTGCACGGGGGTCTGCAAAGAGTTTGGCAAGAATGAAAGGTAGTTGTCCAAAACTCGTTCTTTTCCAATAGAATAACCATGGAAAAGGCAGGAGAGTGGTAAAGTACTGTTTTCTCTAAGTCTGAAGGCTGCCCACACTGTGCCTGTGTGCTGCAGCTTGCATCTTCGCCTTTGGCAAGCTGCCGCTCGCCGATTCTCCCGGAGGCGAAGAAGCGGCTTCTTCGCACACAGAGCATTGTGGCGAGCGCAGGGAGCTCCTGAGAGCGGTTTGTGCCGAAAGAAGCCCGGGACCGGCACTTAGCTTCGGAGAGCTGCGTATCTGCGTCTTCTGCGTGTCTTGCCGCTCTACACTCAGCCAAAAGCTTTTCCACCATATCTTGCAAGGAGAAACTCTGCCAGGAAAGAAAACATCCAAAATCTTGTTCTAAAGCTTGCACGGGGGTCTGCAAAGAGTTTGGCAAGAATGAAAGGTAGTTGTCCAAAACTCGTTCTTTTCCAATAGAATAACCATGGAAAAGGCAGGAGAGTGGTAAAGTACTGTTTTCTCTAAGTCTGAAGGCTGCCCACACTGTGCCTGCGTGCTGCAGCTTGCATCTTCGCCTTTGGCAAGCTGCCGCTCGCCGATTCTCCCGGAGGCGAAGAAGCGGCTTCTTCGCACACAGAGCATTGTGGAGAGCGCAGGGAGCTCCTGAGAGCGGTTTGTGCCGAAAGAAGCCCGGGACCGGCACTTAGCTTCGGAGAGCTGCGTATCTGCGTCTTCTGCGTGTCTTGCCGCTCTACACTCAGCCAAAAGCTTTTCCACCATATCTTGCAAGGAGAAACTCTGCCAGGAAAGAAAACATCCAAAATCTTGTTCTAAAGCTTGCACGGGGGTCTGCAAAGAGTTTGGCAAGAATGAAAGGTAGTTGTCCAAAACTCGTTCTTTTCCAATAGAATAACCATGGAAAAGGCAGGAGAGTGGTAAAGTACTGTTTTCTCTAAGTCTGAAGGCTGCCCACACTGTGCCTGTGTGCTGCAGCTTGCATCTTCGCCTTTGGCAAGCTGCCGCTCGCCGATTCTCCCGGAGGCGAAGAAGCGGCTTCTTCGCACACAGAGCATTGTGGCGAGCGCAGGGAGCTCCTGAGAGCGGTTTGTGCCGAAAGAAGCCCGGGACCGGCACTTAGCTTCGGAGAGCTGCGTATCTGCGTCTTCTGCGTGTCTTGCCGCTCTACACTCAGCCAAAAGCTTTTCCACCATATCTTGCAAGGAGAAACTCTGCCAGGAAAGAAAACATCCAAAATCTTGTTCTAAAGCTTGCACGGGGGTCTGCAAAGAGTTTGGCAAGAATGAAAGGTAGTTGTCCAAAACTCGTTCTTTTCCAATAGAATAACCATGGAAAAGGCAGGAGAGTGGTAAAGTACTGTTTTCTCTAAGTCTGAAGGCTGCCCACACTGTGCCTGTGTGCTGCAGCTTGCATCTTCGCCTTTGGCAAGCTGCCGCTCGCCGATTCTCCCGGAGGCGAAGAAGCGGCTTCTTCGCACACAGAGCATTGTGGCGAGCGCAGGGAGCTCCTGAGAGCGGTTTGTGCCGAAAGAAGCCCGGGACCGGCACTTAGCTTCGGAGAGCTGCGTATCTGCGTCTTCTGCGTGTCTTGCCGCTCTACACTCAGCCAAAAGCTTTTCCACCATATCTTGCAAGGAGAAACTCTGCCAGGAAAGAAAACATCCAAAATCTTGTTCTAAAGCTTGCACGGGGGTCTGCAAAGAGTTTGGCAAGAATGAAAGGTAGTTGTCCAAAACTCGTTCTTTTCCAATAGAATAACCATGGAAAAGGCAGGAGAGTGGTAAAGTACTGTTTTCTCTAAGTCTGAAGGCTGCCCACACTGTGCCTGCGTGCTGCAGCTTGCATCTTCGCCTTTGGCAAGCTGCCGCTCGCCGATTCTCCCGGAGGCGAAGAAGCGGCTTCTTCGCACACAGAGCATTGTGGCGAGCGCAGGGAGCTCCTGAGAGCGGTTTGTGCCGAAAGAAGCCCGGGACCGGCACTTAGCTTCGGAGAGCTGCGTATCTGCGTCTTCTGCGTGTCTTGCCGCTCTACACTCAGCAAAAAGCTTTTCCACCATATCTTGCAAGGAGAAACTCTGCCAGGAAAGAAAACATCCAAAATCTTGTTCTAAAGCTTGCACGGGGGTCTGCAAAGAGTTTGGCAAGAATGAAAGGTAGTTGTCCAAAACTCGTTCTTTTCCAATAGAATAACCATGGAAAAGGCAGGAGAGTGGTAAAGTACTGTTTTTTCTAAGTCTGAAGGCTGCCCACACTGTGCCTGTGTGCTGCAGCTTGCATCTTCGCCTTTGGGAAGCTGCCGCTCGCCGATTCTCCCGGAGGCGAAGAAGCGGCTTCTTCGCACACAGAGCATTGTGGCGAGCGCAGGGAGCTCCTGAGAGCGGTTTGTGCCGAAAGAAGCCCGGGACCGGCACTTAGCTTCGGAGAGCTGCGTATCTGCGTCTTCTGCGTGTCTTGCCGCTCTACACTCAGCCAAAAGCTTTTCCACCATATCTTGCAAGGAGAAACTCTGCCAGGAAAGAAAACATCCAAAATCTTGTTCTAAAGCTTGCACGGGGGTCTGCAAAGAGTTTGGCAAGAATGAAAGGTAGTTGTCCAAAACTCGTTCTTTTCCAATAGAATAACCATGGAAAAGGCAGGAGAGTGGTAAAGTACTGTTTTCTCTAAGTCTGAAGGCTACCCACACTGTGCCTGTGTGCTGCAGCTTGCATCTTCGCCTTTGGGAAGCTGCCGCTCGCCGATTCTCCCGGAGGCGAAGAAGCGGCTTCTTCGCACACAGAGCATTGTGGCGAGCGCAGGGAGCTCCTGAGAGCGGTTTGTGCCGAAAGAAGCCCGGGACCGGCACTTAGCTTCGGAGAGCTGCGTATCTGTGTCTTCTGCGTGTCTTGCCGCTCTACACTCAGCAAAAAGCTTTTCCACCATATCTTGCAAGGAGAAACTCTGCCAGGAAAGAAAACATCCAAAATCTTGTTCTAAAGCTTGCACGGGGGTCTGCAAAGAGTTTGGCAAGAATGAAAGGTAGTTGTCCAAAACTCGTTCTTTTCCAATAGAATAACCATGGAAAAGGCAGGAGAGTGGTAAAGTACTGTTTTCTCTAAGTCTGAATGCTGCCCACACTGTGCCTGTGTGCTGCAGCTTGCATCTTCGCCTTTGGGAAGCTGCCGCTCGCCGATTCTCCCGCAGGCGAAGAAGCGGCTTCTTCGCACACAGAGCATTGTGGCGAGCGCAGGGAGCTCCTGAGAGCGGTTTGTGCCGAAAGAAGCCCGGGACCGGCACTTAGCTTCGGAGAGCTGCGTATCTGCGTCTTCTGCGTGTCTTGCCGCTCTACACTCAGCAAAAAGCTTTTCCACCATATCTTGCAAGGAGAAACTCTGCCAGGAAAGAAAACATCCAAAATCTTGTTCTAAAGCTTGCACGGGGGTCTGCAAAGAGTTTGGCAAGAATGAAAGGTAGTTGTCCAAAACTCGTTCTTTTCCAATAGAATAACCATGGAAAAGGCAGGAGAGTGGTAAAGTACTGTTTTCTCTAAGTCTGAAGGCTGCCCACACTGTGCCTGTGTGCTGCAGCTTGCATCTTCGCCTTTGGGAAGCTGCCGCTCGCCGATTCTCCCGCAGGCGAAGAAGCGGCTTCTTCGCACACAGAGCATTGTGGCGAGCGCAGGGAGCTCCTGAGAGCGGTTTGTGCCGAAAGAAGCCCGGGACCGGCACTTAGCTTCGGAGAGCTGCGTATCTGCGTCTTCTGCGTGTCTTGCCGCTCTACACTCAGCAAAAAGCTTTTCCACCATATCTTGCAAGGAGAAACTCTGCCAGGAAAGAAAACATCCAAAATCTTGTTCTAAAGCTTGCACGGGGGTCTGCAAAGAGTTTGGCAAGAATGAAAGGTAGTTGTCCAAAACTCGTTCTTTTCCAATAGAATAACCATGGAAAAGGCAGGAGAGTGGTAAAGTACTGTTTTCTCTAAGTCTGAAGGCTGCCCACACTGTGCCTGTGTGCTGCAGCTTGCATCTTCGCCTTTGGGAAGCTGCCGCTCGCCGATTCTCCCGCAGGCGAAGAAGCGGCTTCTTCGCACACAGAGCATTGTGGCGAGCGCAGGGAGCTCCTGAGAGCGGTTTGTGCCGAAAGAAGCCCGGGACCGGCACTTAGCTTCGGAGAGCTGCGTATCCGCGTCTTCTGCGTGTCTTGCCGCTCTACACTCAGCAAAAAGCTTTTCCACCATATCTTGCAAGGAGAAACTCTGCCAGGAAAGAAAACATCCAAAAACTTGTTCTAAAGCTTGCACGGGGGTCTGCAAAGAGTTTGGCAAGAATGAAAGGTAGTTGTCCAAACCTCGTTCTTTTCCAATAGAATAACCATGGAAAAGGCAGGAGAGTGGTAAAGTACTGTTTTCTCTAAGTCTGAATGCTGCCCACACTGTGCCTGTGTGCTGCAGCTTGCATCTTCGCCTTTGGGAAGCTGCCGCTCGCCGATTCTCCCGCAGGCGAAGAAGCGGCTTCTTCGCACACAGAGCATTGTGGCGAGCGCAGGGAGCTCCTGAGAGCGGTTTGTGCCGAAAGAAGCCCGGGACCGGCACTTAGCTTCGGAGAGCTGCGTATCTGCGTCTTCTGCGTGTCTTGCCGCTCTACACTCAGCCAAAAGCTTTTCCACCATATCTTGCAAGGAGAAACTCTGCCAGGAAAGAAAACATCCAAAATCTTGTTCTAAAGCTTGCACGGGGGTCTGCAAAGAGTTTGGCAAGAATGAAAGGTAGTTGTCCAAAACTCGTTCTTTTCCAATAGAATAACCATGGAAAAGGCAGGAGAGTGGTAAAGTACTGTTTTCTCTAAGTCTGAAGGCTGCCCACACTGTGCCTGTGTGCTGCAGCTTGCATCTTCGCCTTTGGGAAGCTGCCGCTCGCCGATTCTCCCGCAGGCGAAGAAGCGGCTTCTTCGCACACAGAGCATTGTGGCGAGCGCAGGGAGCTCCTGAGAGCGGTTTGTGCCGAAAGAAGCCCGGGACCGGCACTTAGCTTCGGAGAGCTGCGTATCTGCGTCTTCTGCGTGTCTTGCCGCTCTACACTCAGCCAAAAGCTTTTCCACCATATCTTGCAAGGAGAAACTCTGCCAGGAAAGAAAACATCCAAAATCTTGTTCTAAAGCTTGCACGGGGGTCTGCAAAGAGTTTGGCAAGAATGAAAGGTAGTTGTCCAAAACTCGTTCTTTTCCAATAGAATAACCATGGAAAAGGCAGGAGAGTGGTAAAGTACTGTTTTCTCTAAGTCTGAAGGCTGCCCACACTGTGCCTGCGTGCTGCAGCTTGCATCTTCGCCTTTGGGAAGCTGCCGCTCGCCGATTCTCCCGGAGGCGAAGAAGCGGCTTCTTCGCACACAGAGCATTGTGGAGAGCGCAGGGAGCTCCTGAGAGCGGTTTGTGCCGAAAGAAGCCCGGGACCGGCACTTAGCTTCGGAGAGCTGCGTATCTGCGTCTTCTGCGTGTCTTGCCGCTCTACACTCAGCCAAAAGCTTTTCCACCATATCTTGCAAGGAGAAACTCTGCCAGGAAAGAAAACATCCAAAATCTTGTTCTAAAGCTTGCACGGGGGTCTGCAAAGAGTTTGGCAAGAATGAAAGGTAGTTGTCCAAAACTCGTTCTTTTCCAATAGAATAACCATGGAAAAGGCAGGAGAGTGGTAAAGTACTGTTTTCTCTAAGTCTGAAGGCTGCCCACACTGTGCCTGCGTGCTGCAGCTTGCATCTTCGCCTTTGGCAAGCTGCCGCTCGCCGATTCTCCCGGAGGCGAAGAAGCGGCTTCTTCGCACACAGAGCATTGTGGCGAGCGCAGGGAGCTCCTGAGAGCGGTTTGTGCCGAAAGAAGCCCGGGACCGGCACTTAGCTTCGGAGAGCTGCGTATCTGCGTCTTCTGCGTGTCTTGCCGCTCTACACTCAGCAAAAAGCTTTTCCACCATATCTTGCAAGGAGAAACTCTGCCAGGAAAGAAAACATCCAAAATCTTGTTCTAAAGCTTGCACGGGGGTCTGCAAAGAGTTTGGCAAGAATGAAAGGTAGTTGTCCAAAACTCGTTCTTTTCCAATAGAATAACCATGGAAAAGGCAGGAGAGTGGTAAAGTACTGTTTTTTCTAAGTCTGAAGGCTGCCCACACTGTGCCTGTGTGCTGCAGCTTGCATCTTCGCCTTTGGGAAGCTGCCGCTCGCCGATTCTCCCGGAGGCGAAGAAGCGGCTTCTTCGCACACAGAGCATTGTGGCGAGCGCAGGGAGCTCCTGAGAGCGGTTTGTGCCGAAAGAAGCCCGGGACCGGCACTTAGCTTCGGAGAGCTGCGTATCTGCGTCTTCTGCGTGTCTTGCCGCTCTACACTCAGCCAAAAGCTTTTCCACCATATCTTGCAAGGAGAAACTCTGCCAGGAAAGAAAACATCCAAAATCTTGTTCTAAAGCTTGCACGGGGGTCTGCAAAGAGTTTGGCAAGAATGAAAGGTAGTTGTCCAAAACTCGTTCTTTTCCAATAGAATAACCATGGAAAAGGCAGGAGAGTGGTAAAGTACTGTTTTCTCTAAGTCTGAAGGCTGCCCACACTGTGCCTGTGTGCTGCAGCTTGCATCTTCGCCTTTGGGAAGCTGCCGCTCGCCGATTCTCCCGGAGGCGAAGAAGCGGCTTCTTCGCACACAGAGCATTGTGGCGAGCGCAGGGAGCTCCTGAGAGCGGTTTGTGCCGAAAGAAGCCCGGGACCGGCACTTAGCTTCGGAGAGCTGCGTATCTGTGTCTTCTGCGTGTCTTGCCGCTCTACACTCAGCAAAAAGCTTTTCCACCATATCTTGCAAGGAGAAACTCTGCCAGGAAAGAAAACATCCAAAATCTTGTTCTAAAGCTTGCACGGGGGTCTGCAAAGAGTTTGGCAAGAATGAAAGGTAGTTGTCCAAAACTCGTTCTTTTCCAATAGAATAACCATGGAAAAGGCAGGAGAGTGGTAAAGTACTGTTTTCTCTAAGTCTGAATGCTGCCCACACTGTGCCTGTGTGCTGCAGCTTGCATCTTCGCCTTTGGGAAGCTGCCGCTCGCCGATTCTCCCGCAGGCGAAGAAGCGGCTTCTTCGCACACAGAGCATTGTGGCGAGCGCAGGGAGCTCCTGAGAGCGGTTTGTGCCGAAAGAAGCCCGGGACCGGCACTTAGCTTCGGAGAGCTGCGTATCTGCGTCTTCTGCGTGTCTTGCCGCTCTACACTCAGCAAAAAGCTTTTCCACCATATCTTGCAAGGAGAAACTCTGCCAGGAAAGAAAACATCCAAAATCTTGTTCTAAAGCTTGCACGGGGGTCTGCAAAGAGTTTGGCAAGAATGAAAGGTAGTTGTCCAAAACTCGTTCTTTTCCAATAGAATAACCATGGAAAAGGCAGGAGAGTGGTAAAGTACTGTTTTCTCTAAGTCTGAAGGCTGCCCACACTGTGCCTGTGTGCTGCAGCTTGCATCTTCGCCTTTGGGAAGCTGCCGCTCGCCGATTCTCCCGCAGGCGAAGAAGCGGCTTCTTCGCACACAGAGCATTGTGGCGAGCGCAGGGAGCTCCTGAGAGCGGTTTGTGCCGAAAGAAGCCCGGGACCGGCACTTAGCTTCGGAGAGCTGCGTATCTGCGTCTTCTGCGTGTCTTGCCGCTCTACACTCAGCAAAAAGCTTTTCCACCATATCTTGCAAGGAGAAACTCTGCCAGGAAAGAAAACATCCAAAATCTTGTTCTAAAGCTTGCACGGGGGTCTGCAAAGAGTTTGGCAAGAATGAAAGGTAGTTGTCCAAAACTCGTTCTTTTCCAATAGAATAACCATGGAAAAGGCAGGAGAGTGGTAAAGTACTGTTTTCTCTAAGTCTGAAGGCTGCCCACACTGTGCCTGTGTGCTGCAGCTTGCATCTTCGCCTTTGGGAAGCTGCCGCTCGCCGATTCTCCCGCAGGCGAAGAAGCGGCTTCTTCGCACACAGAGCATTGTGGCGAGCGCAGGGAGCTCCTGAGAGCGGTTTGTGCCGAAAGAAGCCCGGGACCGGCACTTAGCTTCGGAGAGCTGCGTATCCGCGTCTTCTGCGTGTCTTGCCGCTCTACACTCAGCAAAAAGCTTTTCCACCATATCTTGCAAGGAGAAACTCTGCCAGGAAAGAAAACATCCAAAAACTTGTTCTAAAGCTTGCACGGGGGTCTGCAAAGAGTTTGGCAAGAATGAAAGGTAGTTGTCCAAACCTCGTTCTTTTCCAATAGAATAACCATGGAAAAGGCAGGAGAGTGGTAAAGTACTGTTTTCTCTAAGTCTGAATGCTGCCCACACTGTGCCTGTGTGCTGCAGCTTGCATCTTCGCCTTTGGGAAGCTGCCGCTCGCCGATTCTCCCGCAGGCGAAGAAGCGGCTTCTTCGCACACAGAGCATTGTGGCGAGCGCAGGGAGCTCCTGAGAGCGGTTTGTGCCGAAAGAAGCCCGGGACCGGCACTTAGCTTCGGAGAGCTGCGTATCTGCGTCTTCTGCGTGTCTTGCCGCTCTACACTCAGCCAAAAGCTTTTCCACCATATCTTGCAAGGAGAAACTCTGCCAGGAAAGAAAACATCCAAAATCTTGTTCTAAAGCTTGCACGGGGGTCTGCAAAGAGTTTGGCAAGAATGAAAGGTAGTTGTCCAAAACTCGTTCTTTTCCAATAGAATAACCATGGAAAAGGCAGGAGAGTGGTAAAGTACTGTTTTCTCTAAGTCTGAAGGCTGCCCACACTGTGCCTGTGTGCTGCAGCTTGCATCTTCGCCTTTGGGAAGCTGCCGCTCGCCGATTCTCCCGCAGGCGAAGAAGCGGCTTCTTCGCACACAGAGCATTGTGGCGAGCGCAGGGAGCTCCTGAGAGCGGTTTGTGCCGAAAGAAGCCCGGGACCGGCACTTAGCTTCGGAGAGCTGCGTATCTGCGTCTTCTGCGTGTCTTGCCGCTCTACACTCAGCCAAAAGCTTTTCCACCATATCTTGCAAGGAGAAACTCTGCCAGGAAAGAAAACATCCAAAATCTTGTTCTAAAGCTTGCACGGGGGTCTGCAAAGAGTTTGGCAAGAATGAAAGGTAGTTGTCCAAAACTCGTTCTTTTCCAATAGAATAACCATGGAAAAGGCAGGAGAGTGGTAAAGTACTGTTTTCTCTAAGTCTGAAGGCTGCCCACACTGTGCCTGCGTGCTGCAGCTTGCATCTTCGCCTTTGGGAAGCTGCCGCTCGCCGATTCTCCCGCAGGCGAAGAAGCGGCTTCTTCGCACACAGAGCATTGTGGCGAGCGCAGGGAGCTCCTGAGAGCGGTTTGTGCCGAAAGAAGCCCGGGACCGGCACTTAGCTTCGGAGAGCTGCGTATCTGCGTCTTCTGCGTGTCTTGCCGCTCTACACTCAGCAAAAAGCTTTTCCAGCATATCTTGCAAGGAGAAACTCTGCCAGGAAAGAAAACATCCAAAATCTTGTTCTAAAGCTTGCACGGGGGTCTGCAAAGAGTTTGGCAAGAATGAAAGGTAGTTGTCCAAAACTCGTTCTTTTCCAATAGAATAACCATGGAAAAGGCAGGAGAGTGGTAAAGTACTGTTTTCTCTAAGTCTGAAGGCTGCCCACACTGTGCCTGTGTGCTGCAGCTTGCATCTTCGCCTTTGGGAAGCTGCCGCTCGCCGATTCTCCCGCAGGCGAAGAAGCGGCTTCTTCGCACACAGAGCATTGTGGCGAGCGCAGGGAGCTCCTGAGAGCGGTTTGTGCCGAAAGAAGCCCGGGACCGGCACTTAGCTTCGGAGAGCTGCGTATCTGCGTCTTCTGCGTGTCTTGCCGCTCTACACTCAGCAAAAAGCTTTTCCACCATATCTTGCAAGGAGAAACTCTGCCAGGAAAGAAAACATCCAAAATCTTGTTCTAAAGCTTGCACGGGGGTCTGCAAAGAGTTTGGCAAGAATGAAAGGTAGTTGTCCAAAACTCGTTCTTTTCCAATAGAATAACCATGGAAAAGGCAGGAGAGTGGTAAAGTACTGTTTTCTCTAAGTCTGAAGGCTGCCCACACTGTGCCTGTGTGCTGCAGCTTGCATCTTCGCCTTTGGGAAGCTGCCGCTCGCCGATTCTCCCGCAGGCGAAGAAGCGGCTTCTTCGCACACAGAGCATTGTGGCGAGCGCAGGGAGCTCCTGAGAGCGGTTTGTGCCGAAAGAAGCCCGGGACCGGCACTTAGCTTCGGAGAGCTGCGTATCCGCGTCTTCTGCGTGTCTTGCCGCTCTACACTCAGCAAAAAGCTTTTCCACCATATCTTGCAAGGAGAAACTCTGCCAGGAAAGAAAACATCCAAAAACTTGTTCTAAAGCTTGCACGGGGGTCTGCAAAGAGTTTGGCAAGAATGAAAGGTAGTTGTCCAAACCTCGTTCTTTTCCAATAGAATAACCATGGAAAAGGCAGGAGAGTGGTAAAGTACTGTTTTCTCTAAGTCTGAATGCTGCCCACACTGTGCCTGTGTGCTGCAGCTTGCATCTTCGCCTTTGGGAAGCTGCCGCTCGCCGATTCTCCCGCAGGCGAAGAAGCGGCTTCTTCGCACACAGAGCATTGTGGCGAGCGCAGGGAGCTCCTGAGAGCGGTTTGTGCCGAAAGAAGCCCGGGACCGGCACTTAGCTTCGGAGAGCTGCGTATCTGCGTCTTCTGCGTGTCTTGCCGCTCTACACTCAGCCAAAAGCTTTTCCACCATATCTTGCAAGGAGAAACTCTGCCAGGAAAGAAAACATCCAAAA
This sequence comes from Molothrus aeneus, assembly GCF_037042795.1. Taxonomy (NCBI): domain Eukaryota; kingdom Metazoa; phylum Chordata; class Aves; order Passeriformes; family Icteridae; genus Molothrus; species Molothrus aeneus. The sequence goes on from NW_027099237.1 coordinate 139,943, forward strand.
TCTTGTTCTAAAGCTTGCACGGGGGTCTGCAAAGAGTTTGGCAAGAATGAAAGGTAGTTGTCCAAAACTCGTTCTTTTCCAATAGAATAACCATGGAAAAGGCAGGAGAGTGGTAAAGTACTGTTTTCTCTAAGTCTGAAGGCTGCCCACACTGTGCCTGTGTGCTGCAGCTTGCATCTTCGCCTTTGGGAAGCTGCCGCTCGCCGATTCTCCCGCAGGCGAAGAAGCGGCTTCTTCGCACACAGAGCATTGTGGCGAGCGCAGGGAGCTCCTGAGAGCGGTTTGTGCCGAAAGAAGCCCGGGACCGGCACTTAGCTTCGGAGAGCTGCGTATCTGCGTCTTCTGCGTGTCTTGCCGCTCTACACTCAGCCAAAAGCTTTTCCACCATATCTTGCAAGGAGAAACTCTGCCAGGAAAGAAAACATCCAAAATCTTGTTCTAAAGCTTGCACGGGGGTCTGCAAAGAGTTTGGCAAGAATGAAAGGTAGTTGTCCAAAACTCGTTCTTTTCCAATAGAATAACCATGGAAAAGGCAGGAGAGTGGTAAAGTACTGTTTTCTCTAAGTCTGAAGGCTGCCCACACTGTGCCTGCGTGCTGCAGCTTGCATCTTCGCCTTTGGGAAGCTGCCGCTCGCCGATTCTCCCGGAGGCGAAGAAGCGGCTTCTTCGCACACAGAGCATTGTGGAGAGCGCAGGGAGCTCCTGAGAGCGGTTTGTGCCGAAAGAAGCCCGGGACCGGCACTTAGCTTCGGAGAGCTGCGTATCTGCGTCTTCTGCGTGTCTTGCCGCTCTACACTCAGCAAAAAGCTTTTCCACCATATCTTGCAAGGAGAAACTCTGCCAGGAAAGAAAACATCCAAAATCTTGTTCTAAAGCTTGCACGGGGGTCTGCAAAGAGTTTGGCAAGAATGAAAGGTAGTTGTCCAAAACTCGTTCTTTTCCAATAGAATAACCATGGAAAAGGCAGGAGAGTGGTAAAGTACTGTTTTTTCTAAGTCTGAAGGCTGCCCACACTGTGCCTGTGTGCTGCAGCTTGCATCTTCGCCTTTGGCAAGCTGCCGCTCGCCGATTCTCTCGGAGGCGAAGAAGCGGCTTCTTCACACACAGAGCATTGTGGCGAGCGCAGGGAGCTCCTGAGAGCGGTTTTTGCCGAAAGAAGCCCGGGACCGGCACTTAGCTTCGGAGAGCTGCGTATCTGCGTCTTCTGCGTGTCTTGCCGCTCTACACTCAGCCAAAAGCTTTTCCACCATATCTTGCAAGGAGAAACTCTGCCAGGAAAGAAAACATCCAAAATCTTGTTCTAAAGCTTGCACGGGGGTCTGCAAAGAGTTTGGCAAGAATGAAAGGTAGTTGTCCAAAACTCGTTCTTTTCCAATAGAATAACCATGGAAAAGGCAGGAGAGTGGTAAAGTACTGTTTTCTCTAAGTCTGAAGGCTACCCACACTGTGCCTGTGTGCTGCAGCTTGCATCTTCGCCTTTGGGAAGCTGCCGCTCGCCGATTCTCCCGCAGGCGAAGAAGCGGCTTCTTCGCACACAGAGCATTGTGGCGAGCGCAGGGAGCTCCTGAGAGCGGTTTGTGCCGAAAGAAGCCCGGGACCGGCACTTAGCTTCGGAGAGCTGCGTATCTGCGTCTTCTGCGTGTCTTGCCGCTCTACACTCAGCCAAAAGCTTTTCCACCATATCTTGCAAGGAGAAACTCTGCCAGGAAAGAAAACATCCAAAATCTTGTTCTAAAGCTTGCACGGGGGTCTGCAAAGAGTTTGGCAAGAATGAAAGGTAGTTGTCCAAAACTCGTTCTTTTCCAATAGAATAACCATGGAAAAGGCAGGAGAGTGGTAAAGTACTGTTTTCTCTAAGTCTGAAGGCTACCCACACTGTGCCTGTGTGCTGCAGCTTGCATCTTCGCCTTTGGGAAGCTGCCGCTCGCCGATTCTCCCGGAGGCGAAGAAGCGGCTTCTTCGCACACAGAGCATTGTGGCGAGCGCAGGGAGCTCCTGAGAGCGGTTTGTGCCGAAAGAAGCCCGGGACCGGCACTTAGCTTCGGAGAGCTGCGTATCTGTGTCTTCTGCGTGTCTTGCCGCTCTACACTCAGCAAAAAGCTTTTCCACCATATCTTGCAAGGAGAAACTCTGCCAGGAAAGAAAACATCCAAAATCTTGTTCTAAAGCTTGCACGGGGGTCTGCAAAGAGTTTGGCAAGAATGAAAGGTAGTTGTCCAAAACTCGTTCTTTTCCAATAGAATAACCATGGAAAAGGCAGGAGAGTGGTAAAGTACTGCTTTCTCTAAGTCTGAATGCTGCCCACACTGTGCCTGTGTGCTGCAGCTTGCATCTTCGCCTTTGGGAAGCTGCCGCTCGCCGATTCTCCCGCAGGCGAAGAAGCGGCTTCTTCGCACACAGAGCATTGTGGCGAGCGCAGGGAGCTCCTGAGAGCGGTTTGTGCCGAAAGAAGCCCGGGACCGGCACTTAGCTTCGGAGAGCTGCGTATCTGCGTCTTCTGCGTGTCTTGCCGCTCTACACTCAGCAAAAAGCTTTTCCACCATATCTTGCAAGGAGAAACTCTGCCAGGAAAGAAAACATCCAAAATCTTGTTCTAAAGCTTGCACGGGGGTCTGCAAAGAGTTTGGCAAGAATGAAAGGTAGTTGTCCAAAACTCGTTCTTTTCCAATAGAATAACCATGGAAAAGGCAGGAGAGTGGTAAAGTACTGTTTTCTCTAAGTCTGAAGGCTGCCCACACTGTGCCTGTGTGCTGCAGCTTGCATCTTCGCCTTTGGGAAGCTGCCGCTCGCCGATTCTCCCGCAGGCGAAGAAGCGGCTTCTTCGCACACAGAGCATTGTGGCGAGCGCAGGGAGCTCCTGAGAGCGGTTTGTGCCGAAAGAAGCCCGGGACCGGCACTTAGCTTCGGAGAGCTGCGTATCTGCGTCTTCTGCGTGTCTTGCCGCTCTACACTCAGCAAAAAGCTTTTCCACCATATCTTGCAAGGAGAAACTCTGCCAGGAAAGAAAACATCCAAAATCTTGTTCTAAAGCTTGCACGGGGGTCTGCAAAGAGTTTGGCAAGAATGAAAGGTAGTTGTCCAAAACTCGTTCTTTTCCAATAGAATAACCATGGAAAAGGCAGGAGAGTGGTAAAGTACTGTTTTCTCTAAGTCTGAAGGCTGCCCACACTGTGCCTGTGTGCTGCAGCTTGCATCTTCGCCTTTGGGAAGCTGCCGCTCGCCGATTCTCCCGCAGGCGAAGAAGCGGCTTCTTCGCACACAGAGCATTGTGGCGAGCGCAGGGAGCTCCTGAGAGCGGTTTGTGCCGAAAGAAGCCCGGGACCGGCACTTAGCTTCGGAGAGCTGCGTATCCGCGTCTTCTGCGTGTCTTGCCGCTCTACACTCAGCAAAAAGCTTTTCCACCATATCTTGCAAGGAGAAACTCTGCCAGGAAAGAAAACATCCAAAAACTTGTTCTAAAGCTTGCACGGGGGTCTGCAAAGAGTTTGGCAAGAATGAAAGGTAGTTGTCCAAACCTCGTTCTTTTCCAATAGAATAACCATGGAAAAGGCAGGAGAGTGGTAAAGTACTGTTTTCTCTAAGTCTGAATGCTGCCCACACTGTGCCTGTGTGCTGCAGCTTGCATCTTCGCCTTTGGGAAGCTGCCGCTCGCCGATTCTCCCGCAGGCGAAGAAGCGGCTTCTTCGCACACAGAGCATTGTGGCGAGCGCAGGGAGCTCCTGAGAGCGGTTTGTGCCGAAAGAAGCCCGGGACCGGCACTTAGCTTCGGAGAGCTGCGTATCTGCGTCTTCTGCGTGTCTTGCCGCTCTACACTCAGCCAAAAGCTTTTCCACCATATCTTGCAAGGAGAAACTCTGCCAGGAAAGAAAACATCCAAAATCTTGTTCTAAAGCTTGCACGGGGGTCTGCAAAGAGTTTGGCAAGAATGAAAGGTAGTTGTCCAAAACTCGTTCTTTTCCAATAGAATAACCATGGAAAAGGCAGGAGAGTGGTAAAGTACTGTTTTCTCTAAGTCTGAAGGCTGCCCACACTGTGCCTGTGTGCTGCAGCTTGCATCTTCGCCTTTGGGAAGCTGCCGCTCGCCGATTCTCCCGCAGGCGAAGAAGCGGCTTCTTCGCACACAGAGCATTGTGGCGAGCGCAGGGAGCTCCTGAGAGCGGTTTGTGCCGAAAGAAGCCCGGGACCGGCACTTAGCTTCGGAGAGCTGCGTATCTGCGTCTTCTGCGTGTCTTGCCGCTCTACACTCAGCCAAAAGCTTTTCCACCATATCTTGCAAGGAGAAACTCTGCCAGGAAAGAAAACATCCAAAATCTTGTTCTAAAGCTTGCACGGGGGTCTGCAAAGAGTTTGGCAAGAATGAAAGGTAGTTGTCCAAAACTCGTTCTTTTCCAATAGAATAACCATGGAAAAGGCAGGAGAGTGGTAAAGTACTGTTTTCTCTAAGTCTGAAGGCTGCCCACACTGTGCCTGCGTGCTGCAGCTTGCATCTTCGCCTTTGGGAAGCTGCCGCTCGCCGATTCTCCCGGAGGCGAAGAAGCGGCTTCTTCGCACACAGAGCATTGTGGCGAGCGCAGGGAGCTCCTGAGAGCGGTTTGTGCCGAAAGAAGCCCGGGACCGGCACTTAGCTTCGGAGAGCTGCGTATCTGCGTCTTCTGCGTGTCTTGCCGCTCTACACTCAGCAAAAAGCTTTTCCACCATATCTTGCAAGGAGAAACTCTGCCAGGAAAGAAAACATCCAAAATCTTGTTCTAAAGCTTGCACGGGGGTCTGCAAAGAGTTTGGCAAGAATGAAAGGTAGTTGTCCAAAACTCGTTCTTTTCCAATAGAATAACCATGGAAAAGGCAGGAGAGTGGTAAAGTACTGTTTTCTCTAAGTCTGAAGGCTGCCCACACTGTGCCTGTGTGCTGCAGCTTGCATCTTCGCCTTTGGCAAGCTGCCGCTCGCCGATTCTCTCGGAGGCGAAGAAGCGGCTTCTTCACACACAGAGCATTGTGGCGAGCGCAGGGAGCTCCTGAGAGCGGTTTGTGCCGAAAGAAGCCCGGGACCGGCACTTAGCTTCGGAGAGCTGCGTATCTGCGTCTTCTGCGTGTCTTGCCGCTCTACACTCAGCCAAAAGCTTTTCCACCATATCTTGCAAGGAGCAACTCTGCCAGGAAAGAAAACATCCAAAATCTTGTTCTAAAGCTTGCACGGGGGTCTGCAAAGAGTTTGGCAAGAATGAAAGGTAGTTGTCCAAAACTCGTTCTTTTCCAATAGAATAACCATGGAAAAGGCAGGAGAGTGGTAAAGTACTGTTTTCTCTAAGTCTGAAGGCTACCCACACTGTGACTGTGTGCTGCAGCTTGCATCTTCGCCTTTGGGAAGCTGCCGCTCGCCGATTCTCCCGCAGGCGAAGAAGCGGCTTCTTCGCACACAGAGCATTGTGGCGAGCGCAGGGAGCTCCTGAGAGCGGTTTGTGCCGAAAGAAGCCCGGGACCGGCACTTAGCTTCGGAGAGCTGCGTATCTGCGTCTTCTGCGTGTCTTGCCGCTCTACACTCAGCAAAAAGCTTTTCCACCATATCTTGCAAGGAGAAACTCTGCCAGGAAAGAAAACATCCAAAATCTTGTTCTAAAGCTTGCACGGGGGTCTGCAAAGAGTTTGGCAAGAATGAAAGGTAGTTGTCCAAAACTCGTTCTTTTCCAATAGAATAACCATGGAAAAGGCAGGAGAGTGGTAAAGTACTGTTTTCTCTAAGTCTGAATGCTGCCCACACTGTGCCTGTGTGCTGCAGCTTGCATCTTCGCCTTTGGGAAGCTGCCGCTCGCCGATTCTCCCGCAGGCGAAGAAGCAGCTTCTTCGCACACAGAGCATTGTGGCGAGCGCAGGGAGCTCCTGAGAGCGGTTTGTGCCGAAAGAAGCCCGGGACCGGCACTTAGCTTCGGAGAGCTGCGTATCTGCGTCTTCTGCGTGTCTTGCCGCTCTACACTCAGCAAAAAGCTTTTCCACCATATCTTGCAAGGAGAAACTCTGCCAGGAAAGAAAACATCCAAAATCTTGTTCTAAAGCTTGCACGGGGGTCTGCAAAGAGTTTGGCAAGAATGAAAGGTAGTTGTCCAAAACTCGTTCTTTTCCAATAGAATAACCATGGAAAAGGCAGGAGAGTGGTAAAGTACTGTTTTCTCTAAGTCTGAAGGCTGCCCACACTGTGCCTGTGTGCTGCAGCTTGCATCTTCGCCTTTGGGAAGCTGCCGCTCGCCGATTCTCCCGCAGGCGAAGAAGCGGCTTCTTCGCACACAGAGCATTGTGGCGAGCGCAGGGAGCTCCTGAGAGCGGTTTGTGCCGAAAGAAGCCCGGGACCGGCACTTAGCTTCGGAGAGCTGCGTATCTGCGTCTTCTGTGTGTCTTGCCGCTCTACACTCAGCAAAAAGCTTTTCCACCATATCTTGCAAGGAGAAACTCTGCCAGGAAAGAAAACATCCAAAATCTTGTTCTAAAGCTTGCACGGGGGTCTGCAAAGAGTTTGGCAAGAATGAAAGGTAGTTGTCCAAAACTCGTTCTTTTCCAATAGAATAACCATGGAAAAGGCAGGAGAGTGGTAAAGTACTGTTTTCTCTAAGTCTGAATGCTGCCCACACTGTGCCTGTGTGCTGCAGCTTGCATCTTCGCCTTTGGGAAGCTGCCGCTCGCCGATTCTCCCGGAGGCGAAGAAGCGGCTTCTTCGCACACAGAGCATTGTGGCGAGCGCAGGGAGCTCCTGAGAGCGGTTTGTGCCGAAAGAAGCCCGGGACCGGCACTTAGCTTCGGAGAGCTGCGTATCCGCGTCTTCTGCGTGTCTTGCCGCTCTACACTCAGCAAAAAGCTTTTCCACCATATCTTGCAAGGAGAAACTCTGCCAGGAAAGAAAACATCCAAAAACTTGTTCTAAAGCTTGCACGGGGGTCTGCAAAGAGTTTGGCAAGAATGAAAGGTAGTTGTCCAAACCTCGTTCTTTTCCAATAGAATAACCATGGAAAAGGCAGGAGAGTGGTAAAGTACTGTTTTCTCTAAGTCTGAAGGCTGCCCACACTGTGCCTGTGTGCTGCAGCTTGCATCTTCGCCTTTGGGAAGCTGCCGCTCGCCGATTCTCCCGCAGGCGAAGAAGCGGCTTCTTCGCACACAGAGCATTGTGGCGAGCGCAGGGAGCTCCTGAGAGCGGTTTGTGCCGAAAGAAGCCCGGGACCGGCACTTAGCTTCGGAGAGCTGCGTATCTGCGTCTTCTGCGTGTCTTGCCGCTCTACACTCAGCCAAAAGCTTTTCCACCATATCTTGCAAGGAGAAACTCTGCCAGGAAAGAAAACATCCAAAATCTTGTTCTAAAGCTTGCACGGGGGTCTGCAAAGAGTTTGGCAAGAATGAAAGGTAGTTGTCCAAAACTCGTTCTTTTCCAATAGAATAACCATGGAAAAGGCAGGAGAGTGGTAAAGTACTGTTTTCTCTAAGTCTGAAGGCTGCCCACACTGTGCCTGTGTGCTGCAGCTTGCATCTTCGCCTTTGGGAAGCTGCCGCTCGCCGATTCTCCCGCAGGCGAAGAAGCGGCTTCTTCGCACACAGAGCATTGTGGCGAGCGCAGGGAGCTCCTGAGAGCGGTTTGTGCCGAAAGAAGCCCGGGACCGGCACTTAGCTTCGGAGAGCTGCGTATCTGCGTCTTCTGCGTGTCTTGCCGCTCTACACTCAGCAAAAAGCTTTTCCACCATATCTTGCAAGGAGAAACTCTGCCAGGAAAGAAAACATCCAAAAACTTGTTCTAAAGCTTGCACGGGGGTCTGCAAAGAGTTTGGCAAGAATGAAAGGTAGTTGTCCAAACCTCGTTCTTTTCCAATAGAATAACCATGGAAAAGGCAGGAGAGTGGTAAAGTACTGTTTTCTCTAAGTCTGAAGGCTGCCCACACTGTGCCTGTGTGCTGCAGCTTGCATCTTCGCCTTTGGGAAGCTGCCGCTCGCCGATTCTCCCGCAGGCGAAGAAGCGGCTTCTTCGCACACAGAGCATTGTGGCGAGCGCAGGGAGCTCCTGAGAGCGGTTTGTGCCGAAAGAAGCCCGGGACCGGCACTTAGCTTCGGAGAGCTGCGTATCTGCGTCTTCTGCGTGTCTTGCCGCTCTACACTCAGCCAAAAGCTTTTCCACCATATCTTGCAAGGAGAAACTCTGCCAGGAAAGAAAACATCCAAAATCTTGTTCTAAAGCTTGCACGGGGGTCTGCAAAGAGTTTGGCAAGAATGAAAGGTAGTTGTCCAAAACTCGTTCTTTTCCAATAGAATAACCATGGAAAAGGCAGGAGAGTGGTAAAGTACTGTTTTCTCTAAGTCTGAATGCTGCCCACACTGTGCCTGTGTGCTGCAGCTTGCATCTTCGCCTTTGGGAAGCTGCCGCTCGCCGATTCTCCCGCAGGCGAAGAAGCGGCTTCTTCGCACACAGAGCATTGTGGCGAGCGCAGGGAGCTCCTGAGAGCGGTTTGTGCCGAAAGAAGCCCGGGACCGGCACTTAGCTTCGGAGAGCTGCGTATCCGCGTCTTCTGCGTGTCTTGCCGCTCTACACTCAGCAAAAAGCTTTTCCACCATATCTTGCAAGGAGAAACTCTGCCAGGAAAGAAAACATCCAAAAACTTGTTCTAAAGCTTGCACGGGGGTCTGCAAAGAGTTTGGCAAGAATGAAAGGTAGTTGTCCAAAACTCGTTCTTTTCCAATAGAATAACCATGGAAAAGGCAGGAGAGTGGTAAAGTACTGTTTTCTCTAAGTCTGAAGGCTGCCCACACTGTGCCTGTGTGCTGCAGCTTGCATCTTCGCCTTTGGGAAGCTGCCGCTCGCCGATTCTCCCGCAGGCGAAGAAGCGGCTTCTTCGCACACAGAGCATTGTGGCGAGCGCAGGGAGCTCCTGAGAGCGGTTTGTGCCGAAAGAAGCCCGGGACCGGCACTTAGCTTCGGAGAGCTGCGTATCTGCGTCTTCTGCGTGTCTTGCCGCTCTACACTCAGCCAAAAGCTTTTCCACCATATCTTGCAAGGAGAAACTCTGCCAGGAAAGAAAACATCCAAAATCTTGTTCTAAAGCTTGCACGGGGGTCTGCAAAGAGTTTGGCAAGAATGAAAGGTAGTTGTCCAAAACTCGTTCTTTTCCAATAGAATAACCATGGAAAAGGCAGGAGAGTGGTAAAGTACTGTTTTCTCTAAGTCTGAAGGCTGCCCACACTGTGCCTGTGTGCTGCAGCTTGCATCTTCGCCTTTGGGAAGCTGCCGCTCGCCGATTCTCCCGGAGGCGAAGAAGCGGCTTCTTCGCACACAGAGCATTGTGGCGAGCGCAGGGAGCTCCTGAGAGCGGTTTGTGCCGAAAGAAGCCCGGGACCGGCACTTAGCTTCGGAGAGCTGCGTATCTGCGTCTTCTGCGTGTCTTGCCGCTCTACACTCAGCCAAAAGCTTTTCCACCATATCTTGCAAGGAGAAACTCTGCCAGGAAAGAAAACATCCAAAATCTTGTTCTAAAGCTTGCACGGGGGTCTGCAAAGAGTTTGGCAAGAATGAAAGGTAGTTGTCCAAAACTCGTTCTTTTCCAATAGAATAACCATGGAAAAGGCAGGAGAGTGGTAAAGTACTGTTTTCTCTAAGTCTGAAGGCTGCCCACACTGTGCCTGTGTGCTGCAGCTTGCATCTTCGCCTTTGGGAAGCTGCCGCTCGCCGATTCTCCCGCAGGCGAAGAAGCGGCTTCTTCGCACACAGAGCATTGTGGCGAGCGCAGGGAGCTCCTGAGAGCGGTTTGTGCCGAAAGAAGCCCGGGACCGGCACTTAGCTTCGGAGAGCTGCGTATCCGCGTCTTCTGCGTGTCTTGCCGCTCTACACTCAGCAAAAAGCTTTTCCACCATATCTTGCAAGGAGAAACTCTGCCAGGAAAGAAAACATCCAAAAACTTGTTCTAAAGCTTGCACGGGGGTCTGCAAAGAGTTTGGCAAGAATGAAAGGTAGTTGTCCAAACCTCGTTCTTTTCCAATAGAATAACCATGGAAAAGGCAGGAGAGTGGTAAAGTACTGTTTTCTCTAAGTCTGAAGGCTGCCCACACTGTGCCTGTGTGCTGCAGCTTGCATCTTCGCCTTTGGGAAGCTGCCGCTCGCCGATTCTCCCGCAGGCGAAGAAGCGGCTTCTTCGCACACAGAGCATTGTGGCGAGCGCAGGGAGCTCCTGAGAGCGGTTTGTGCCGAAAGAAGCCCGGGACCGGCACTTAGCTTCGGAGAGCTGCGTATCTGCGTCTTCTGCGTGTCTTGCCGCTCTACACTCAGCCAAAAGCTTTTCCACCATATCTTGCAAGGAGAAACTCTGCCAGGAAAGAAAACATCCAAAATCTTGTTCTAAAGCTTGCACGGGGGTCTGCAAAGAGTTTGGCAAGAATGAAAGGTAGTTGTCCAAAACTCGTTCTTTTCCAATAGAATAACCATGGAAAAGGCAGGAGAGTGGTAAAGTACTGTTTTCTCTAAGTCTGAATGCTGCCCACACTGTGCCTGTGTGCTGCAGCTTGCATCTTCGCCTTTGGGAAGCTGCCGCTCGCCGATTCTCCCGCAGGCGAAGAAGCGGCTTCTTCGCACACAGAGCATTGTGGCGAGCGCAGGGAGCTCCTGAGAGCGGTTTGTGCCGAAAGAAGCCCGGGACCGGCACTTAGCTTCGGAGAGCTGCGTATCTGCGTCTTCTGCGTGTCTTGCCGCTCTACACTCAGCCAAAAGCTTTTCCACCATATCTTGCAAGGAGAAACTCTGCCAGGAAAGAAAACATCCAAAATCTTGTTCTAAAGCTTGCACGGGGGTCTGCAAAGAGTTTGGCAAGAATGAAAGGTAGTTGTCCAAAACTCGTTCTTTTCCAATAGAATAACCATGGAAAAGGCAGGAGAGTGGTAAAGTACTGTTTTCTCTAAGTCTGAAGGCTGCCCACACTGTGCCTGTGTGCTGCAGCTTGCATCTTCGCCTTTGGGAAGCTGCCGCTCGCCGATTCTCCCGCAGGCGAAGAAGCGGCTTCTTCGCACACAGAGCATTGTGGCGAGCGCAGGGAGCTCCTGAGAGCGGTTTGTGCTGAAAGAAGCCCGGGACCGGCACTTAGCTTCGGAGAGCTGCGTATCTGCGTCTTCTGCGTGTCTTGCCGCTCTACACTCAGCCAAAAGCTTTTCCACCATATCTTGCAAGGAGAAACTCTGCCAGGAAAGAAAACATCCAAAATCTTGTTCTAAAGCTTGCACGGGGGTCTGCAAAGAGTTTGGCAAGAATGAAAGGTAGTTGTCCAAAACTCGTTCTTTTCCAATAGAATAACCATGGAAAAGGCAGGAGAGTGGTAAAGTACTGTTTTCTCTAAGTCTGAAGGCTGCCCACACTGTGCCTGTGTGCTGCAGCTTGCATCTTCGCCTTTGGGAAGCTGCCGCTCGCCGATTCTCCCGGAGGCGAAGAAGCGGCTTCTTCGCACACAGAGCATTGTGGCGAGCGCAGGGAGCTCCTGAGAGCGGTTTGTGCCGAAAGAAGCCCGGGACCGGCACTTAGCTTCGGAGAGCTGCGTATCTGCGTCTTCTGCGTGTCTTGCCGCTCTACACTCAGCCAAAAGCTTTTCCACCATATCTTGCAAGGAGAAACTCTGCCAGGAAAGAAAACATCCAAAATCTTGTTCTAAAGCTTGCACGGGGGTCTGCAAAGAGTTTGGCAAGAATGAAAGGTAGTTGTCCAAAACTCGTTCTTTTCCAATAGACTAACCATGGAAAAGGCAGGAGAGTGGTAAAGTACTGTTTTCTCTAAGTCTGAAGGCTGCCCACACTGTGCCTGTGTGCTGCAGCTTGCATCTTCGCCTTTGGGAAGCTGCCGCTCGCCGATTCTCCCGGAGGCGAAGAAGCGGCTTCTTCGCACACAGAGCATTGTGGCGAGCGCAGGGAGCTCCTGAGAGCGGTTTGTGCCGAAAGAAGCCCGGGACCGGCACTTAGCTTCGGAGAGCTGCGTATCTGCGTCTTCTGCGTGTCTTGCCGCTCTACACTCAGCAAAAAGCTTTTCCACCATATCTTGCAAGGAGAAACTCTGCCAGGAAAGAAAACATCCAAAATCTTGTTCTAAAGCTTGCACGGGGGTCTGCAAAGAGTTTGGCAAGAATGAAAGGTAGTTGTCCAAAACTCGTTCTTTTCCAATAGAATAACCATGGATAAGGCAGGAGAGTGGTAAAGTACTGTTTTCTCTAAGTCTGAAGGCTGCCCACACTGTGCCTGCGTGCTGCAGCTTGCATCTTCGCCTTTGGCAAGCTGCCGCTCGCCGATTCTCCCGGAGGCGAAGAAGCGGCTTCTTCGCACACAGAGCATTGTGGCGAGCGCAGGGAGCTCCTGAGAGCGGTTTGTGCCGAAAGAAGCCCGGGACCGGCACTTAGCTTCGGAGAGCTGCGTATCTGCGTCTTCTGCGTGTCTTGCCGCTCTACACTCAGCAAAAAGCTTTTCCACCATATCTTGCAAGGAGAAACTCTGCCAGGAAAGAAAACATCCAAAATCTTGTTCTAAGGCTTGCACGGAGGTCTGCAAAGAGTTTGGCAAGAATGAAAGGTAGTTGTCCAAAACTCGTTCTTTTCCAATAGAATAACCATGGAAAAGGCAGGAGAGTGGTAAAGTACTGTTTTCTCTAAGTCTGAAGGCTGCCCACACTGTGCCTGTGTGCTGCAGCTTGCATCTTCGCCTTTGGGAAGCTGCCGCTCGCCGATTCTCCCGGAGGAGAAGAAGCGGCTTCTTTGCACACAGAGCATTGTGGCGAGCGCAGGGAGCTCCTGAGAGCGGTTTGTGCCGAAAGAAGCCCGGGACCGGCACTTAGCTTCGGAGAGCTGCGTATCTGCGTCTTCTGCGTGTCTTGCCGCTCTACACTCAGCAAAAAGCTTTTCCACCATATCTTGCAAGGAGAAACTCTGCCAGGAAAGAAAACATCCAAAATCTTGTTCTAAAGCTTGCACGGGGGTCTGCAAAGAGTTTGGCAAGAATGAAAGGTAGTTGTCCAAAACTCGTTCTTTTCCAATAGAATAACCATGGAAAAGGCAGGAGAGTGGTAAAGTACTGTTTTCTCTAAGTCTGAAGGCTGCCCACACTGTGCCTGTGTGCTGCAGCTTGCATCTTCGCCTTTGGGAAGCTGCCGCTCGCCGATTCTCCCGCAGGCGAAGAAGCGGCTTCTTCGCACACAGAGCATTGTGGCGAGCGCAGGGAGCTCCTGAGAGCGGTTTGTGCCGAAAGAAGCCCGGGACCGGCACTTAGCTTCGGAGAGCTGCGTATCTGCGTCTTCTGCGTGTCTTGCCGCTCTACACTCAGCAAAAAGCTTTTCCACCATATCTTGCAAGGAGAAACTCTGCCAGGAAAGAAAACATCCAAAATCTTGTTCTAAAGCTTGCACGGGGGTCTGCAAAGAGTTGGGCAAGAATGAAAGGTAGTTGTCCAAAACTCGTTCTTTTCCAATAGAATAACCATGGAAAAGGCAGGAGAGTGGTAAAGTACTGTTTTCTCTAAGTCTGAATGCTGCCCACACTGTGCCTGTGTGCTGCAGCTTGCATCTTCGCCTTTGGGAAGCTGCCGCTCGCCGATTCTCCCGGAGGCGAAGAAGCGGCTTCTTCGCACACAGAGCATTGTGGCGAGCGCAGGGAGCTCCTGAGAGCGGTTTGTGCCGAAAGAAGCCCGGGACCGGCACTTAGCTTCGGAGAGCTGCGTATCTGCGTCTTCTGCGTGTCTTGCCGCTCTACACTCAGCCAAAAGCTTTTCCACCATATCTTGCAAGGAGAAACTCTGCCAGGGAAGAAAACATCCAAAATCTTGTTCTAAAGCTTGCACGGGGGTCTGCAAAGAGTTTGGCAAGAATGAAAGGTAGTTGTCCAAAACTCGTTCTTTTCCAATAGAATAACCATGGAAAAGGCAGGAGAGTGGTAAAGTACTGTTTTCTCTAAGTCTGAAGGCTGCCCACACTGTGCCTGTGTGCTGCAGCTTGCATCTTCGCCTTTGGGAAGCTGCCGCTCGCCGATTCTCCCGCAGGCGAAGAAGCGGCTTCTTCGCACACAGAGCATTGTGGCGAGCGCAGGGAGCTCCTGAGAGCGGTTTGTGCCGAAAGAAGCCCAGGACCGGCACTTAGCTTCGGAGAGCTGCGTATCTGTGTCTTCTGCGTGTCTTGCCGCTCAACACTCAGCCAAAAGCTTTTTCACCATATCTTGCAAGGAGAAACTCTGCCAGGGAAGAAAACATCCAAAATCTTGTTCTAAAGCTTGCACGGGGGTCTGCAAAGAGTTTGGCAAGAATGAAAGGTAGTTGTCCAAAACTCGTTCTTTTCCAATAGAATAACCATGGAAAAGGCAGGAGAGTGGTAAAGTACTGTTTTCTCTAAGTCTGAAGGCTGCCCACACTGTGCCTGTGTGCTGCAGCTTGCATCTTCGCCTTTGGGAAGCTGCCGCTCGCCGATTCTCCCGGAGGCGAAGAAGCGGCTTCTTCGCACACAGAGCATTGTGGCGAGCGCAGGGAGCTCCTGAGAGCGGTTTGTGCCGAAAGAAGCCCGGGACCGGCACTTAGCTTCGGAGAGCTGCGTATCTGCGTCTTCTGCGTGTCTTGCCGCTCTACACTCAGCCAAAAGCTTTTCCACCATATCTTGCAAGGAGAAACTCTGCCAGGAAAGAAAACATCCAAAATCTTGTTCTAAAGCTTGCACGGGGGTCTGCAAAGAGTTTGGCAAGAATGAAAGGTAGTTGTCCAAAACACGTTCTTTTCCAATAGAATAACCATGGAAAAGGCAGGAGAGTGGTAAAGTACTGTTTTCTCTAAGTCTGAAGGCTGCCCACACTGTGCCTGCGTGCTGCAGCTTGCATCTTCGCCTTTGGGAAGCTGCCGCTCGCCGATTCTCCCGGAGGCGAAGAAGCGGCTTCTTCGCACACAGAGCATTGTGGCGAGCGCAGGGAGCTCCTGAGAGCGGTTTGTGCCGAAAGAAGCCCGGGACCGGCACTTAGCTTCGGAGAGCTGCGTATCTGCGTCTTCTGCGTGTCTTGCCGCTCTACACTCAGCAAAAAAGCTTTTCCACCATATCTTGCAAGGAGAAACTCTGCCAGGAAAGAAAACATCCAAAATCTTGTTCTAAAGCTTGCACGGGGGTCTGCAAAGAGTTTGGCAAGAATGAAAGGTAGTTGTCCAAAACTCGTTCTTTTCCAATAGAATAACCATGGAAAAGGCAGGAGAGTGGTAAAGTACTGTTTTCTCTAAGTCTGAATGCTGCCCACACTGTGCCTGTGTGCTGCAGCTTGCATCTTCGCCTTTGGGAAGCTGCCGCTCACCGATTCTCCCGGAGGCGAAGAAGCGGCTTCTTCGCACACAGAGCATTGTGGCGAGCGCAGGGAGCTCCTGAGAGCGGTTTGTGCCGAAAGAAGCCCGGGACCGGCACTTAGCTTCGGAGAGCTGCGTATCTGCGTCTTCTGCGTGTCTTGCCGCTCTACACTCAGCCAAAAGCTTTTCCACCATATCTTGCAAGGAGAAACTCTGCCAGGAAAGAAAACATCCAAAATCTTGTTCTAAAGCTTGCACGGGGGTCTGCAAAGAGTTTGGCAAGAATGAAAGGTAGTTGTCCAAAACTCGTTCTTTTCCAATAGAATAACCATGGAAAAGGCAGGAGAGTGGTAAAGTACTGTTTTCTCTAAGTCTGAAGGCTGCCCACACTGTGCCTGTGTGCTGCAGCTTGCATCTTCGCCTTTGGGAAGCTGCCGCTCGCCGATTCTCCCGGAGGCGAAGAAGCGGCTTCTTCGCACACAGAGCATTGTGGCGAGCGCAGGGAGCTCCTGAGAGCGGTTTGTGCCGAAAGAAGCCCGGGACCGGCACGTAGCTTCGGAGAGCTGCGTATCTGCGTCTTCTGCGTGTCTTGCCGCTCTACACTCAGCCAAAAGCTTTTCCACCATATCTTGCAAGGAGAAACTCTGCCAGGAAAGAAAACATCCAAAATCTTGTTCTAAAGCTTGCACGGGGGTCTGCAAAGAGTTTGGCAAGAATGAAAGGTAGTTGTCCAAAACTCGTTCTTTTCCAATAGAATAACCATGGAAAAGGCAGGAGAGTGGTAAAGTACTGTTTTCTCTAAGTCTGAAGGCTGCCCACACTTGCCTGTGTGCTGCAGCTTGCATCTTCGCCTTTGGGAAGCTGCCGCTCGCCGACTCTCCCGCAGGCGAAGAAGCGGCTTCTTCGCACACAGAGCATTGTGGCGAGCGCAGGGAGCTCCTGAGAGCGGTTTGTGCCGAAAGAAGCCCGGGACCGGCACTTAGCTTCGGAGAGCTGCGTATCTGCGTCTTCTGCGTGTCTTGCCCCTCTACACTCAGCCAAAAGCTTTTCCACCATATCTTGAAAGGAGAAACTCTGCCAGGAAAGAAAACATCCAAAATCTTGTTCTAAAGCTTGCACGGGGGTCTGCAAAGAGTTTGGCAAGAATGAAAGGCAGTTGTCCAAAACTCGTTCTTTTCCAATAGAATAACCATGGAAAAGGCAGGAGAGTGGTAAAGTACTGTTTTCTCTAAGTCTGAAGGCTGCCCACACTGTGCCTGTGTGCTGCAGCTTGCATCTTCGCCTTTGGGAAGCTGCCGCTCGCCGATTCTCCCGCAGGCGAAGAAGCGGCTTCTTCGCACACAGAGCATTGTGGCGAGCGCAGGGAGCTCCTGAGAGCGGTTTGTGCCGAAAGAAGCCCGGGACCGGCACTTAGCTTCGGAGAGCTGCGTATCTGCGTCTTCTGCGTGTCTTGCCGCTCTACACTCAGCCAAAAGCTTTTCCACCATATCTTGCAAGGAGAAACTCTGCCAGGAAAGAAAACATCCAAAATCTTGTTCTAAAGCTTGCACGGGGGTCTGCAAAGAGTTTGGCAAGAATGAAAGGTAGTTGTCCAAAACTCGTTCTTTTCCAATAGAATAACCATGGAAAAGGCAGGAGAGTGGTAAAGTACTGTTTTCTCTAAGTCTGAAGGCTGCCCACACTGTGCCTGTGTGCTGCAGCTTGCATCTTCGCCTTTGGGAAGCTGCCGCTCGCCGATTCTCCCGCAGGCGAAGAAGCGGCTTCTTCGCACACAGAGCATTGTGGCGAGCGCAGGGAGCTCCTGAGAGCGGTTTGTGCCGAAAGAAGCCCGGGACCGGCACTTAGCTTCGGAGAGCTGCGTATCTGCGTCTTCTGCGTGTCTTGCCGCTCTACACTCAGCAAAAAGCTTTTCCACCATATCTTGCAAGGAGAAACTCTGCCAGGAAAGAAAACATCCAAAATCTTGTTCTAAAGCTTGCACGGGGGTCTGCAAAGAGTTTGGCAAGAATGAAAGGTAGATGTCCAAAACTCGTTCTTTTCCAATAGAATAACCATGGAAAAGGCAGGAGAGTGGTAAAGTACTGTTTTCTCTAAGTCTGAATGCTGCCCACACTGTGCCTGTGTGCTGCAGCTTGCATCTTCGCCTTTGGGAAGCTGCCGCTCGCCGATTCTCCCGGAGGCGAAGAAGCGGCTTCTTCGCACACAGAGCATTGTGGCGAGCGCAGGGAGCTCCTGAGAGCGGTTTGTGCCGAAAGAAGCCCGGGACCGGCACATAGCTTCGGAGAGCTGCGTATCTGCGTCTTCTGCGTGTCTTGCCGCTCTACACTCAGCCAAAAGCTTTTCCACCATATCTTGCAAGGAGAAACTCTGCCAGGAAAGAAAACATCCAAAATCTTGTTCTAAAGCTTGCACGGGGGTCTGCAAAGAGTTTGGCAAGAATGAAAGGTAGTTGTCCAAAACTCGTTCTTTTCCAATAGAATAACCATGGATAAGGCAGGAGAGTGGTAAAGTACTGTTTTCTCTAAGTCTGAAGGCTGCCCACACTGTGCCTGTGTGCTGCAGCTTGCATCTTCGCCTTTGGGAAGCTGCCGCTCGCCGATTCTCCCGGAGGCGAAGAAGCGGCTTCTTCACACACAGAGCATTGTGGCGAGCGCAGGGAGCTCCTGAGAGCGGTTTGTGCCGAAAGAAGCCCAGGACCGGCACTTAGCTTCGGAGAGCTGCGTATCTGTGTCTTCTGCGTGTCTTGCCGCTCAACACTCAGCCAAAAGCTTTTTCACCATATCTTGCAAGGAGAAACTCTGCCAGGGAAGAAAACATCCAAAATCTTGTTCTAAAGCTTGCACGGGGGTCTGCAAAGAGTTTGGCAAGAATGAAAGGTAGTTGTCCAAAACTCGTTCTTTTCCAATAGAATAACCATGGAAAAGGCAGGAGAGTGGTAAAGTACTGTTTTCTCTAAGTCTGAAGGCTGCCCACACTGTGCCTGCGTGCTGCAGCTTGCATCTTCGCCTTTGGGAAGCTGCCGCTCGCCGATTCTCCCGGAGGCGAAGAAGCGGCTTCTTCGCACACAGAGCATTGTGGCGAGCGCAGGGAGCTCCTGAGAGCGGTTTGTGCCGAAAGAAGCCCGGGACCGGCACTTAGCTTCGGAGAGCTGCGTATCTGCGTCTTCTGCGTGTCTTGCCGCTCTACACTCAGCCAAAAGCTTTTCCACCATATCTTGCAAGGAGAAACTCTGCCAGGAAAGAAAACATCCAAAATCTTGTTCTAAAGCTTGCACGGGGGTCTGCAAAGAGTTTGGCAAGAATGAAAGGTAGTTGTCCAAAACTCGTTCTTTTCCAATAGAATAACCATGGAAAAGGCAGGAGAGTGGTAAAGTACTGTTTTCTCTAAGTCTGAAGGCTGCCCACACTGTGCCTGTGTGCTGCAGCTTGCATCTTCGCCTTTGGGAAGCTGCCGCTCGCCGATTCTCCCGGAGGCGAAGAAGCGGCTTCTTCGCACACAGAGCATTGTGGCGAGCGCAGGGAGCTCCTGAGAGCGGTTTGTGCCGAAAGAAGCCCGGGACCGGCACTTAGCTTCGGAGAGCTGCGTATCTGCGTCTTCTGCGTGTCTTGCCGCTCTACACTCAGCAAAAAGCTTTTCCACCATATCTTGCAAGGAGAAACTCTGCCAGGAAAGAAAACATCCAAAATCTTGTTCTAAAGCTTGCACGGGGGTCTGCAAAGAGTTTGGCAAGAATGAAAGGTAGTTGTCCAAAACTCGTTCTTTTCCAATAGAATAACCATGGAAAAGGCAGGAGAGTGGTAAAGTACTGTTTTCTCTAAGTCTGAATGCTGCCCACACTGTGCCTGTGTGCTGCAGCTTGCATCTTCGCCTTTGGGAAGCTGCCGCTCGCCGATTCTCCCGCAGGCGAAGAAGCGGCTTCTTCGCACACAGAGCATTGTGGCGAGTGCAGGGAGCTCCTGAGAGCGGTTTGTGCCGAAAGAAGCCCGGGACCGGCACTTAGCTTCGGAGAGCTGCGTATCTGCGTCTTCTGCGTGTCTTGCCGCTCTACACTCAGCCAAAAGCTTTTCCAGCATATCTTGCAAGGAGAAACTCTGCCAGGAAAGAAAACATCCAAAATCTTGTTCTAAAGCTTGCACGGGGGTCTGCAAAGAGTTTGGCAAGAATGAAAGGTAGTTGTCCAAAACTCGTTCTTTTCCAATAGAATAAACATGGATAAGGCAGGAGAGTGGTAAAGTACTGTTTTCTCTAAGTCTGAAGGCTGCCCACACTGTGCCTGTGTGCTGCAGCTTGCATCTTCGCCTTTGGGAAGCTGCCGCTCGCCGATTCTCCCGGAGGCGAAGAAGCGGCTTCTTCACACACAGAGCATTGTGGCGAGCGCAGGGAGCTCCTGAGAGCGGTTTGTGCCGAAAGAAGCCCAGGACCGGCACTTAGCTTCGGAGAGCTGCGTATCTGTGTCTTCTGCGTGTCTTGCCGCTCAACACTCAGCCAAAAGCTTTTTCACCATATCTTGCAAGGAGAAACTCTGCCAGGGAAGAAAACATCCAAAATCTTGTTCTAAAGCTTGCACGCAGGTCTGCAAAGAGTTTGGCAAGAATGAAAGGTAGTTGTCCAAAACTCGTTCTTTTCCAATAGAATAACCATGGAAAAGGCAGGAGAGTGGTAAAGTACTGTTTTCTCTAAGTCTGAAGGCTGCCCACATTGTGCCTGTGTGCTGCAGCTTGCATCTTCGCCTTTGGGAAGCTGCCGCTCGCCGATTCTCCCGCAGGCGAAGAAGCGGCTTCTTCGCACACAGAGCATTGTGGCGAGCGCAGGGAGCTCCTGAGAGCGGTTTGTGCCGAAAGAAGCCCGGGACCGGCACTTAGCTTCGGAGAGCTGCGTATCTGCGTCTTCTGCGTGTCTTGCCGCTCTACACTCAGCCAAAAGCTTTTCCACCATATCTTGCAAGGAGAAACTCTGCCAGGAAAGAAAACATCCAAAATCTTGTTCTAAAGCTTGCACGGAGGTCTGCAAAGAGTTTGGCAAGAATGAAAGGTAGTTGTCCAAAACTCGTTCTTTTCCAATAGAATAACCATGGAAAAGGCAGGAGAGTGGTAAAGTACTGTTTTCTCTAAGTCTGAAGGCTGCCCACACTGTGCCTGTGTGCTGCAGCTTGCATCTTCGCCTTTGGGAAGCTGCCGCTCGCCGATTCTCCCGCAGGCGAAGAAGCGGCTTCTTCGCACACAGAGCATTGTGGCGAGCGCAGGGAGCTCCTGAGAGCGGTTTGTGCCGAAAGAAGCCCGGGACCGGCACTTAGCTTCGGAGAGCTGCGTATCTGCGTCTTCTGCGTGTCTTGCCGCTCTACACTCAGCAAAAAGCTTTTCCACCATATCTTGCAAGGAGAAACTCTGCCAGGAAATAAAACATCCAAAATCTTGTTCTAAAGCTTGCACGGGGGTCTGCAAAGAGTTTGGCAAGAATGAAAGGTAGTTGTCCAAAACTCGTTCTTTTCCAATAGAATAACCATGGAAAAGGCAGGAGAGTGGTAAAGTACTGTTTTCTCTAAGTCTGAAGGCTGCCCACACTGTGCCTGTGTGCTGCAGCTTGCATCTTCGCCTTTGGGAAGCTGCCGCTCGCCGATTCTCCCGCAGGCGAAGAAGCGGCTTCTTCGCACACAGAGCATTGTGGCGAGCGCAGGGAGCTCCTGAGAGCGGTTTGTGCCGAAAGAAGCCCGGGACCGGCACTTAGCTTCGGAGAGCTGCGTATCTGCGTCTTCTGCGTGTCTTGCCGCTCTACACTCAGCAAAAAGCTTTTCCACCATATCTTGCAAGGAGAAACTCTGCCAGGAAAGAAAACATCCAAAATCTTGTTCTAAAGCTTGCACGGGGGTCTGCAAAGAGTTTGGCAAGAATGAAAGGTAGTTGTCCAAAACTCGTTCTTTTCCAATAGAATAACCATGGAAAAGGCAGGAGAGTGGTAAAGTACTGTTTTCTCTAAGTCTGAATGCTGCCCACACTGTGCCTGTGTGCTGCAGCTTGCATCTTCGCCTTTGGGAAGCTGCCGCTCGCCGATTCTCCCGCAGGCGAAGAAGCGGCTTCTTCGCACACAGAGCATTGTGGCGAGCGCGGGGAGCTCCTGAGAGCGGTTTGTGCCGAAAGAAGCCCGGGACCGGCACTTAGCTTCGGAGAGCTGCGTATCTGCGTCTTCTGCGTGTCTTGCCGCTCTACACTCAGCAAAAAGGTTTTCCACCATATCTTGCAAGAAGAAACTCTGCCAGGAAAGAAAACATCCAAAATCTTGTTCTAAAGCTTGCACGGGGGTCTGCAAAGAGTTTGGCAAGAATGAAAGGTAGTTGTCCAAAACTCGTTCTTTTCCAATAGAATAACCATGGATAAGGCAGGAGAGTGGTAAAGTACTGTTTTCTCTAAGTCTGAAGGCTGCCCACACTGTGCCTGTGTGCTGCAGCTTGCATCTTCGCCTTTGGGAAGCTGCCGCTCGCCGATTCTCCCGGAGGCGAAGAAGCGGCTTCTTCACACACAGAGCATTGTGGCGAGCGCAGGGAGCTCCTGAGAGCGGTTTGTGCCGAAAGAAGCCCGGGACCGGCACTTAGCTTCGGAGAGCTGCGTATCTGCGTCTTCTGCGTGTCTTGCCGCTCAACACTCAGCCAAAAGCTTTTTCACCATATCTTGCAAGGAGAAACTCTGCCAGGAAAGAAAACATCCAAAATCTTGTTCTAAAGCTTGCACGCAGGTCTGCAAAGAGTTTGGCAAGAATGAAAGGTAGTTGTCCAAAACTCGTTCTTTTCCAATATAATAACCATGGATAAGGCAGGAGAGTGGTAAAGTACTGTTTTCTCTAAGTCTGAAGGCTGCCCACATTGTGCCTGTGTGCTGCAGCTTGCATCTTCGCCTTTGGGAAGCTGCCGCTCGCCGATTCTCCCGCAGGCGAAGAAGCGGCTTCTTCGCACACAGAGCATTGTGGCGAGCGCAGGGAGCTCCTGAGAGCGGTTTGTGCCGAAAGAAGCCCGGGACCGGCACATAGCTTCGGAGAGCTGCGTATCTGCGTCTTCTGCGTGTCTTGCCGCTCTACACTCAGCCAAAAGCTTTTCCACCATATCTTGCAAGGAGAAACTCTGCCAGGAAAGAAAACATCCAAAATCTTGTTCTAAAGCTTGCACGGGGGTCTGCAAAGAGTTTGGCAAGAATGAAAGGTAGTTGTCCAAAACTCGTTCTTTTCCAATAGAATAACCATGGATAAGGCAGGAGAGTGGTAAAGTACTGTTTTCTCTAAGTCTGAAGGCTGCCCACACTGTGCCTGTGTGCTGCAGCTTGCATCTTCGCCTTTGGGAAGCTGCCGCTCGCCGATTCTCCCGGAGGCGAAGAAGCGGCTTCTTCGCACACAGAGCATTGTGGCGAGCGCAGGGAGCTCCTGAGAGCGGTTTGTGCCGAAAGAAGCCCGGGACCGGCACTTAGCTTCGGAGAGCTGCGTATCTGCGTCTTCTGCGTGTCTTGCCGCTCTACACTCAGCCAAAAGCTTTTCCACCATATCTTGCAAGGAGAAACTCTGCCAGGAAAGAAAACATCCAAAATCTTGTTCTAAAGCTTGCACGGGGGTCTGCAAAGAGTTTGGCAAGAATGAAAGGTAGTTGTCCAAAACTCGTTCTTTTCCAATAGAATAACCATGGAAAAGGCAGGAGAGTGGTAAAGTACTGTTTTCTCTAAGTCTGAATGCTGCCCACACTGTGCCTGTGTGCTGCAGCTTGCATCTTCGCCTTTGGGAAGCTGCCGCTCGCCGATTCTCCCGGAGGCGAAGAAGCGGCTTCTTCGCACACAGAGCATTGTGGCGAGCGCAGGGAGCTCCTGAGAGCGGTTTGTGCCGAAAGAAGCCCGGGACCGGCACTTAGCTTCGGAGAGCTGCGTATCTGCGTCTTCTGCGTGTCTTGCCGCTCTACACTCAGCCAAAAGCTTTTCCACCATATCTTGCAAGGAGAAACTCTGCCAGGAAAGAAAACATCCAAAATCTTGTTCTAAAGCTTGCACGGGGGTCTGCAAAGAGTTTGGCAAGAATGAAAGGTAGTTGTCCAAAACTCGTTCTTTTCCAATAGAATAACCATGGATAAGGCAGGAGAGTGGTAAAGTACTGTTTTCTCTAAGTCTGAAGGCTGCCCACACTGTGCCTGTGTGCTGCAGCTTGCATCTTCGCCTTTGGGAAGCTGCCGCTCGCCGATTCTCCCGCAGGCGAAGAAGCGGCTTCTTCGCACACAGAGCATTGTGGCGAGCGCAGGGAGCTCCTGAGAGCGGTTTGTGCCGAAAGAAGCCCGGGACCGGCACTTAGCTTCGGAGAGCTGCGTATCTGCGTCTTCTGCGTGTCTTGCCGCTCTACACTCAGCAAAAAGCTTTTCCACCATATCTTGCAAGGAGAAACTCTGCCAGGAAAGAAAACATCCAAAATCTTGTTCTAAAGCTTGCACGGGGGTCTGCAAAGAGTTTGGCAAGAATGAAAGGTAGTTGTCCAAAACTCGTTCTTTTCCAATAGAATAACCATGGAAAAGGCAGGAGAGTGGTAAAGTACTGTTTTCTCTAAGTCTGAAGGCTGCCCACACTGTGCCTGTGTGCTGCAGCTTGCATCTTCGCCTTTGGGAAGCTGCCGCTCGCCGATTCTCCCGGAGGCGAAGAAGCGGCTTCTTCGCACACAGAGCATTGTGGCGAGCGCAGGGAGCTCCTGAGAGCGGTTTGTGCCGAAAGAAGCCCGGGACCGGCACTTAGCTTCGGAGAGCTGCGTATCTGCGTCTTCTGCGTGTCTTGCCGCTCTACACTCAGCCAAAAGCTTTTCCACCATATCTTGCAAGGAGAAACTCTGCCAGGAAAGAAAACATCCAAAATCTTGTTCTAAAGCTTGCACGGGGGTCTGCAAAGAGTTTGGCAAGAATGAAAGGTAGTTGTCCAAAACTCGTTCTTTTCCAATAGAATAACCATGGAAAAGGCAGGAGAGTGGTAAAGTACTGTTTTCTCTAAGTCTGAATGCTGCCCACACTGTGCCTGTGTGCTGCAGCTTGCATCTTCGCCTTTGGGAAGCTGCCGCTCGCCGATTCTCCCGGAGGCGAAGAAGCGGCTTCTTCGCACACAGAGCATTGTGGCGAGCGCAGGGAGCTCCTGAGAGCGGTTTGTGCCGAAAGAAGCCCGGGACCGGCACTTAGCTTCGGAGAGCTGCGTATCTGCGTCTTCTGCGTGTCTTGCCGCTCTACACTCAGCCAAAAGCTTTTCCACCATATCTTGCAAGGAGAAACTCTGCCAGGAAAGAAAACATCCAAAATCTTGTTCTAAAGCTTGCACGGGGGTCTGCAAAGAGTTTGGCAAGAATGAAAGGTAGTTGTCCAAAACTCGTTCTTTTCCAATAGAATAAACATGGAAAAGGCAGGAGAGTGGTAAAGTACTGTTTTCTCTAAGTCTGAAGGCTGCCCACACTGTGCCTGTGTGCTGCAGCTTGCATCTTCGCCTTTGGGAAGCTGCCGCTCGCCGATTCTCCCGCAGGCGAAGAAGCGGCTTCTTCACACACAGAGCATTGTGGCGAGCGCAGGGAGCTCCTGAGAGCGGTTTGTGCCGAAAGAAGCCCAGGACCGGCACTTAGCTTCGGAGAGCTGCGTATCTGTGTCTTCTGCGTGTCTTGCCGCTCAACACTCAGCCAAAAGCTTTTTCACCATATCTTGCAAGGAGAAACTCTGCCAGGGAAGAAAACATCCAAAATCTTGTTCTAAAGCTTGCACGCAGGTCTGCAAAGAGTTTGGCAAGAATGAAAGGTAGTTGTCCAAAACTCGTTCTTTTCCAATAGAATAACCATGGAAAAGGCAGGAGAGTGGTAAAGTACTGTTTTCTCTAAGTCTGAAGGCTGCCCACACTGTGCCTGTGTGCTGCAGCTTGCATCTTCGCCTTTGGGAAGCTGCCGCTCGCCGATTCTCCCGGAGGCGAAGAAGCGGCTTCTTCGCACACAGAGCATTGTGGCGAGCGCAGGGAGCTCCTGAGAGCGGTTTGTGCCGAAAGAAGCCCGGGACCGGCACTTAGCTTCGGAGAGCTGCGTATCTGCGTCTTCTGCGTGTCTTGCCGCTCTACACTCAGCAAAAAGCTTTTCCACCATATCTTGCAAGGAGAAACTCTGCCAGGAAAGAAAACATCCAAAATCTTGTTCTAAAGCTTGCACGGAGGTCTGCAAAGAGTTTGGCAAGAATGAAAGGTAGTTGTCCAAAACTCGTTCTTTTCCAATAGAATAACCATGGAAAAGGCAGGAGAGTGGTAAAGTACTGTTTTCTCTAAGTCTGAAGGCTGCCCACACTGTGCCTGTGTGCTGCAGCTTGCATCTTCGCCTTTGGGAAGCTGCCGCTCGCCGATTCTCCCGCAGGCGAAGAAGCAGCTTCTTGGCACACAGAGCATTGTGGCGAGCGCAGGGAGCTCCTGAGAGCGGTTTGTGCCGAAAGAAGCCCGGGACCGGCACTTAGCTTCGGAGAGCTGCGTATCTGCGTCTTCTGCGTGTCTTGCCGCTCTACACTCAGCAAAAAGCTTTTCCACCATATCTTGCAAGGAGAAACTCTGCCAGGAAAGAAAACATCCAAAATCTTGTTCTAAAGCTTGCACGGGGGTCTGCAAAGAGTTTGGCAAGAATGAAAGGTAGTTGTCCAAAACTCGTTCTTTTCCAATAGAATAACCATGGAAAAGGCAGGAGAGTGGTAAAGTACTGTTTTCTCTAAGTCTGAAGGCTGCCCACACTGTGCCTGTGTGCTGCAGCTTGCATCTTCGCCTTTGGGAAGCTGCCGCTCGCCGATTCTCCCGCAGGCGAAGAAGCGGCTTCTTCGCACACAGAGCATTGTGGCGAGCGCAGGGAGCTCCTGAGAGCGGTTTGTGCCGAAAGAAGCCCGGGACCGGCACTTAGCTTCGGAGAGCTGCGTATCTGCGTCTTCTGCGTGTCTTGCCGCTCTACACTCAGCAAAAAGCTTTTCCATCATATCTTGCAAGGAGAAACTCTGCCAGGAAAGAAAACATCCAAAATCTTGTTCTAAAGCTTGCACGGGGGTCTGCAAAGAGTTTGGCAAGAATGAAAGGTAGTTGTCCAAAACTCGTTCTTTTCCAATAGAATAACCATGGAAAAGGCAGGAGAGTGGTAAAGTACTGTTTTCTCTAAGTCTGAAGGCTGCCCACACTGTGCCTGTGTGCTGCAGCTTGCATCTTCGCCTTTGGGAAGCTGCCGCTCGCCGATTCTCCCGGAGGCGAAGAAGCGGCTTCTTCGCACACAGAGCATTGTGGCGAGCGCAGGGAGCTCCTGAGAGCGGTTTGTGCCGAAAGAAGCCCGGGACCGGCACTTAGCTTCGGAGAGCTGCGTATCTGCGTCTTCTGCGTGTCTTGCCGCTCTACACTCAGCAAAAAGCTTTTCCACCATATCTTGCAAGGAGAAACTCTGCCAGGAAAGAAAACATCCAAAATCTTGTTCTAAAGCTTGCACGGGGGTCTGCAAAGAGTTTGGCAAGAATGAAAGGTAGTTGTCCAAAACTCGTTCTTTTCCAATAGACTAACCATGGAAAAGGCAGGAGAGTGGTAAAGTACTGTTTTCTCTAAGTCTGAATGCTGCCCACACTGTGCCTGTGTGCTGCAGCTTGCATCTTCGCCTTTGGGAAGCTGCCGCTCGCCGATTCTCCCGCAGGCGAAGAAGCGGCTTCTTCGCACACAGAGCATTGTGGCGAGCGCAGGGAGCTCCTGAGAGCGGTTTGTGCCGAAAGAAGCCCGGGACCGGCACTTAGCTTCGGAGAGCTGCGTATCTGCGTCTTCTGCGTGTCTTGCCGCTCTACACTCAGCAAAAAGCTTTTCCACCATATCTTGCAAGGAGAAACTCTGCCAGGAAAGAAAACATCCAAAATCTTGTTCTAAAGCTTGCAAGGGGGTCTGCAAAGAGTTTGGCAAGAATGAAAGGTAGTTGTCCAAAACTCGTTCTTTTCCAATAGAATAACCATGGAAAAGGCAGGAGAGTGGTAAAGTACTGTTTTCTCTAAGTCTGAATGCTGCCCACACTGTGCCTGTGTGCTGCAGCTTGCATCTTCGCCTTTGGGAAGCTGCCGCTCGCCGATTCTCCCGCAGGCGAAGAAGCGGCTTCTTCGCACACAGAGCATTGTGGCGAGCGCGGGGAGCTCCTGAGAGCGGTTTGTGCCGAAAGAAGCCCGGGACCGGCACTTAGCTTCGGAGAGCTGCGTATCTGCGTCTTCTGCGTGTCTTGCCGCTCTACACTCAGCAAAAAGGTTTTCCACCATATCTTGCAAGAAGAAACTCTGCCAGGAAAGAAAACATCCAAAATCTTGTTCTAAAGCTTGCACGGGGGTCTGCAAAGAGTTTGGCAAGAATGAAAGGTAGTTGTCCAAAACTCGTTCTTTTCCAATAGAATAACCATGGATAAGGCAGGAGAGTGGTAAAGTACTGTTTTCTCTAAGTCTGAAGGCTGCCCACACTGTGCCTGTGTGCTGCAGCTTGCATCTTCGCCTTTGGGAAGCTGCCGCTCGCCGATTCTCCCGGAGGCGAAGAAGCGGCTTCTTCACACACAGAGCATTGTGGCGAGCGCAGGGAGCTCCTGAGAGCGGTTTGTGCCGAAAGAAGCCCGGGACCGGCACTTAGCTTCGGAGAGCTGCGTATCTGCGTCTTCTGCGTGTCTTGCCGCTCAACACTCAGCCAAAAGCTTTTTCACCATATCTTGCAAGGAGAAACTCTGCCAGGAAAGAAAACATCCAAAATCTTGTTCTAAAGCTTGCACGCAGGTCTGCAAAGAGTTTGGCAAGAATGAAAGGTAGTTGTCCAAAACTCGTTCTTTTCCAATATAATAACCATGGAAAAGGCAGGAGAGTGGTAAAGTACTGTTTTCTCTAAGTCTGAAGGCTGCCCACATTGTGCCTGTGTGCTGCAGCTTGCATCTTCGCCTTTGGGAAGCTGCCGCTCGCCGATTCTCCCGCAGGCGAAGAAGCGGCTTCTTCGCACACAGAGCATTGTGGCGAGCGCAGGGAGCTCCTGAGAGCGGTTTGTGCCGAAAGAAGCCCGGGACCGGCACATAGCTTCGGAGAGCTGCGTATCTGCGTCTTCTGCGTGTCTTGCCGCTCTACACTCAGCCAAAAGCTTTTCCACCATATCTTGCAAGGAGAAACTCTGCCAGGAAAGAAAACATCCAAAATCTTGTTCTAAAGCTTGCACGGGGGTCTGCAAAGAGTTTGGCAAGAATGAAAGGTAGTTGTCCAAAACTCGTTCTTTTCCAATAGAATAACCATGGATAAGGCAGGAGAGTGGTAAAGTACTGTTTTCTCTAAGTCTGAAGGCTGCCCACACTGTGCCTGTGTGCTGCAGCTTGCATCTTCGCCTTTGGGAAGCTGCCGCTCGCCGATTCTCCCGGAGGCGAAGAAGCGGCTTCTTCGCACACAGAGCATTGTGGCGAGCGCAGGGAGCTCCTGAGAGCGGTTTGTGCCGAAAGAAGCCCGGGACCGGCACTTAGCTTCGGAGAGCTGCGTATCTGCGTCTTCTGCGTGTCTTGCCGCTCTACACTCAGCCAAAAGCTTTTCCACCATATCTTGCAAGGAGAAACTCTGCCAGGAAAGAAAACATCCAAAATCTTGTTCTAAAGCTTGCACGGGGGTCTGCAAAGAGTTTGGCAAGAATGAAAGGTAGTTGTCCAAAACTCATTCTTTTCCAATAGAATAACCATGGAAAAGGCAGGAGAGTGGTAAAGTACTGTTTTCTCTAAGTCTGAAGGCTGCCCACACTGTGCCTGTGTGCTGCAGCTTGCATCTTCGCCTTTGGGAAGCTGCCGCTCGCCGATTCTCCCGGAGGTGAAGAAGCGGCTTCTTCGCACACAGAGCATTGTGGCGAGCGCAGGGAGCTCCTGAGAGCGGTTTGTGCCGAAAGAAGCCCGGGACCGGCACTTAGCTTCGGAGAGCTGCGTATCTGCGTCTTCTGCGTGTCTTGCCGCTCTACACTCAGCAAAAAGCTTTTCCACCATATCTTGCAAGGAGAAACTCTGCCAGGAAAGAAAACATCCAAAATCTTGTTCTAAAGCTTGCACGGGGGTCTGCAAAGAGTTTGGCAAGAATGAAAGGTAGTTGTCCAAAACTCGTTCTTTTCCAATAGAATAACCATGGAAAAGGCAGGAGAGTGGTAAAGTACTGTTTTCTCTAAGTCTGAAGGCTGCCCACACTGTGCCTGTGTGCTGCAGCTTGCATCTTCGCCTTTGGGAAGCTGCCGCTCGCCGATTCTCCCGGAGGCGAAGAAGCGGCTTCTTCACACACAGAGCATTGTGGCGAGCGCAGGGAGCTCCTGAGAGCGGTTTGTGCCGAAAGAAGCCCAGGACCGGCACTTAGCTTCGGAGAGCTGCGTATCTGTGTCTTCTGCGTGTCTTGCCGCTCAACACTCAGCCAAAAGCTTTTTCACCATATCTTGCAAGGAGAAACTCTGCCAGGGAAGAAAACATCCAAAATCTTGTTCTAAAGCTTGCACGCAGGTCTGCAAAGAGTTTGGCAAGAATGAAAGGTAGTTGTCCAAAACTCGTTCTTTTCCAATAGAATAACCATGGAAAAGGCAGGAGAGTGGTAAAGTACTGTTTTCTCTAAGTCTGAAGGCTGCCCACATTGTGCCTGTGTGCTGCAGCTTGCATCTTCGCCTTTGGGAAGCTGCCGCACGCCGATTCTCCCGGAGGCGAAGAAGCGGCTTCTTCGCACACAGAGCATTGTGGCGAGCGCAGGGAGCTCCTGAGAGCGGTTTGTGCCGAAAGAAGCCCGGGACCGGCACTTAGCTTCGGAGAGCTGCGTATCTGCGTCTTCTGCGTGTCTTGCCGCTCTACACTCAGCAAAAAGCTTTTCCACCATATCTTGCAAGGAGAAACTCTGCCAGGAAAGAAAACATCCAAAATCTTGTTCTAAAGCTTGCACGGAGGTCTGCAAAGAGTTTGGCAAGAATGAAAGGTAGTTGTCCAAAACTCGTTCTTTTCCAATAGAATAACCATGGAAAAGGCAGGAGAGTGGTAAAGTACTGTTTTCTCTAAGTCTGAAGGCTGCCCACACTGTGCCTGTGTGCTGCAGCTTGCATCTTCGCCTTTGGGAAGCTGCCGCTCGCCGATTCTCCCGGAGGCGAAGAAGCGGCTTCTTCGCACACAGAGCATTGTGGCGAGCGCAGGGAGCTCCTGAGAGCGGTTTGTGCCGAAAGAAGCCCGGGACCGGCACTTAGCTTCGGAGAGCTGCGTATCTGCGTCTTCTGCGTGTCTTGCCGCTCTACACTCAGCAAAAAGCTTTTCCACCATATCTTGCAAGGAGAAACTCTGCCAGGAAAGAAAACATCCAAAATCTTGTTCTAAAGCTTGCACGGGGGTCTGCAAAGAGTTTGGCAAGAATGAAAGGTAGTTGTCCAAAACTCGTTCTTTTCCAATAGAATAACCATGGAAAAGGCAGGAGAGTGGTAAAGTACTGTTTTCTCTAAGTCTGAAGGCTGCCCACACTGTGCCTGTGTGCTGCAGCTTGCATCTTCGCCTTTGGGAAGCTGCCGCTCGCCGATTCTCCCGCAGGCGAAGAAGCGGCTTCTTCGCACACAGAGCATTGTGGCGAGCGCAGGGAGCTCCTGAGAGCGGTTTGTGCCGAAAGAAGCCCGGGACCGGCACTTAGCTTCGGAGAGCTGCGTATCTGCGTCTTCTGCGTGTCTTGCCGCTCTACACTCAGCAAAAAGCTTTTCCACCATATCTTGCAAGGAGAAACTCTGCCAGGAAAGAAAACATCCAAAATCTTGTTCTAAAGCTTGCACGGGGGTCTGCAAAGAGTTTGGCAAGAATGAAAGGTAGTTGTCCAAAACTCGTTCTTTTCCAATAGAATAACCATGGAAAAGGCAGGAGAGTGGTAAAGTACTGTTTTCTCTAAGTCTGAAGGCTGCCCACACTGTGCCTGTGTGCTGCAGCTTGCATCTTCGCCTTTGGGAAGCTGCCGCTCGCCGATTCTCCCGCAGGCGAAGAAGCGGCTTCTTCGCACACAGAGCATTGTGGCGAGCGCAGGGAGCTCCTGAGAGCGGTTTGTGCCGAAAGAAGCCCGGGACCGGCACTTAGCTTCGGAGAGCTGCGTATCTGCGTCTTCTGCGTGTCTTGCCGCTCTACACTCAGCCAAAAGCTTTTCCACCATATCTTGCAAGGAGAAACTCTGCCAGGAAAGAAAACATCCAAAATCTTGTTCTAAAGCTTGCACGGGGGTCTGCAAAGAGTTTGGCAAGAATGAAAGGTAGTTGTCCAAAACTCGTTCTTTTCCAATAGAATAACCATGGAAAAGGCAGGAGAGTGGTAAAGTACTGTTTTCTCTAAGTCTGAAGGCTGCCCACACTGTGCCTGTGTGCTGCAGCTTGCATCTTCGCCTTTGGGAAGCTGCCGCTCGCCGATTCTCCCGGAGGCGAAGAAGCGGCTTCTTCGCACACAGAGCATTGTGGCGAGCGCAGGGAGCTCCTGAGAGCGGTTTGTGCCGAAAGAAGCCCGGGACCGGCACTTAGCTTCGGAGAGCTGCGTATCTGCGTCTTCTGCGTGTCTTGCCGCTCTACACTCAGCCAAAAGCTTTTCCACCATATCTTGCAAGGAGAAACTCTGCCAGGAAAGAAAACATCCAAAATCTTGTTCTAAAGCTTGCACGGGGGTCTGCAAAGAGTTTGGCAAGAATGAAAGGTAGTTGTCCAAAACTCGTTCTTTTCCAATAGAATAACCATGGAAAAGGCAGGAGAGTGGTAAAGTACTGTTTTCTCTAAGTCTGAAGGCTGCCCACACTGTGCCTGTGTGCTGCAGCTTGCATCTTCGCCTTTGGGAAGCTGCCGCTCGCCGATTCTCCCGCAGGCGAAGAAGCGGCTTCTTCGCACACAGAGCATTGTGGCGAGCGCAGGGAGCTCCTGAGAGCGGTTTGTGCCGAAAGAAGCCCGGGACCGGCACTTAGCTTCGGAGAGCTGCGTATCTGCGTCTTCTGCGTGTCTTGCCGCTCTACACTCAGCCAAAAGCTTTTCCACCATATCTTGCAAGGAGAAACTCTGCCAGGAAAGAAAACATCCAAAATCTTGTTCTAAAGCTTGCACGGGGGTCTGCAAAGAGTTTGGCAAGAATGAAAGGTAGTTGTCCAAAACTCGTTCTTTTCCAATAGAATAACCATGGAAAAGGCAGGAGAGTGGTAAAGTACTGTTTTCTCTAAGTCTGAAGGCTGCCCACACTGTGCCTGTGTGCTGCAGCTTGCATCTTCGCCTTTGGGAAGCTGCCGCTCGCCGATTCTCCCGCAGGCGAAGAAGCGGCTTCTTCGCACACAGAGCATTGTGGCGAGCGCAGGGAGCTCCTGAGAGCGGTTTGTGCCGAAAGAAGCCCGGGACCGGCACTTAGCTTCGGAGAGCTGCGTATCCGCGTCTTCTGCGTGTCTTGCCGCTCTACACTCAGCAAAAAGCTTTTCCACCATATCTTGCAAGGAGAAACGCTGACAGGAAAGAAAACATCCAAAATCTTGTTCTAAAGCTTGCACGGGGGTCTGCAAAGAGTTTGGCAAGAATGAAAGGTAGTTGTCCAAAACTCGTTCTTTTCCAATAGAATAACCATGGATAAGGCAGGAGAGTGGTAAAGTACTGTTTTCTCTAAGTCTGAAGGCTGCCCACACTGTGCCTGTGTGCTGCAGCTTGCATCTTCGCCTTTGGGAAGCTGCCGCTCGCCGATTCTCCCGGAGGCGAAGAAGCGGCTTCTTCACACACAGAGCATTGTGGCGAGCGCAGGGAGCTCCTGAGAGCGGTTTGTGCCGAAAGAAGCCCGGGACCGGCACTTAGCTTCGGAGAGCTGCGTATCTGCGTCTTCTGCGTGTCTTGCCGCTCTACACTCAGCCAAAAGCTTTTCCACCATATCTTGCAAGGAGAAACTCTGCCAGGAAAGAAAACATCCAAAATCTTGTTCTAAAGCTTGCACGGGGGTCTGCAAAGAGTTTGGCAAGAATGAAAGGTAGTTGTCCAAAACTCGTTCTTTTCCAATAGAATAACCATGGAAAAGGCAGGAGAGTGGTAAAGTACTGTTTTCTCTAAGTCTGAAGGCTGCCCACACTGTGCCTGTGTGCTGCAGCTTGCATCTTCGCCTTTGGGAAGCTGCCGCTCGCCGATTCTCCCGCAGGCGAAGAAGCGGCTTCTTCGCACACAGAGCATTGTGGCGAGCGCAGGGAGCTCCTAAGAGCGGTTTGTGCCGAAAGAAGCCCGGGACCGGCACTTAGCTTCGGAGAGCTGCGTATCTGCGTCTTCTGCGTGTCTTGCCGCTCTACACTCAGCAAAAAGCTTTTCCACCATATCTTGCAAGGAGAAACTCTGCCAGGAAAGAAAACATCCAAAATCTTGTTCTAAAGCTTGCACGGGGGTCTGCAAAGAGTTTGGCAAGAATGAAAGGTAGTTGTCCAAAACTCGTTCTTTTCCAATAGAATAACCATGGAAAAGGCAGGAGAGTGGTAAAGTACTGTTTTCTCTAAGTCTGAAGGCTGCCCACACTGTGCCTGTGTGCTGCAGCTTGCATCTTCGCCTTTGGGAAGCTGCCGCTCGCCGATTCTCCCGCAGGCGAAGAAGCGGCTTCTTCGCACACAGAGCATTGTGGCGAGCGCAGGGAGCTCCTGAGAGCGGTTTGTGCCGAAAGAAGCCCGGGACCGGCACTTAGCTTCGGAGAGCTGCGTATCTGCGTCTTCTGCGTGTCTTGCCGCTCTACACTCAGCAAAAAGCTTTTCCACCATATCTTGCAAAGAGAAACTCTGCCAGGAAAGAAAACATCCAAAATCTTGTTCTAAAGCTTGCACGGGGGTCTGCAAAGAGTTGGGCAAGAATGAAAGGTAGTTGTCCAAAACTCGTTCTTTTCCAATAGAATAACCATGGAAAAGGCAGGAGAGTGGTAAAGTACTGTTTTCTCTAAGTCTGAATGCTGCCCACACTGTGCCTGTGTGCTGCAGCTTGCATCTTCGCCTTTGGGAAGCTGCCGCTCGCCGATTCTCCCGGAGGCGAAGAAGCGGCTTCTTCGCACACAGAGCATTGTGGCGAGCGCAGGGAGCTCCTGAGAGCGGTTTGTGCCGAAAGAAGCCCGGGACCGGCACTTAGCTTCGGAGAGCTGCGTATCTGCGTCTTCTGCGTGTCTTGCCGCTCTACACTCAGCCAAAAGCTTTTCCACCATATCTTGCAAGGAGAAACTCTGCCAGGAAAGAAAACATCCAAA
The DNA here is from genome assembly GCF_037042795.1 of Molothrus aeneus. NCBI lineage: Eukaryota > Metazoa > Chordata > Aves > Passeriformes > Icteridae > Molothrus > Molothrus aeneus. The sequence goes on from NW_027099237.1 coordinate 174,422, forward strand.
ATCTTGTTCTAAAGCTTGCACGCAGGTCTGCAAAGAGTTTGGCAAGAATGAAAGGTAGTTGTCCAAAACTCGTTCTTTTCCAATAGAATAACCATGGAAAAGGCAGGAGAGTGGTAAAGTACTGTTTTCTCTAAGTCTGAAGGCTGCCCACACTGTGCCTGTGTGCTGCAGCTTGCATCTTCGCCTTTGGGAAGCTGCCGCTCGCCGATTCTCCCGGAGGCGAAGAAGCGGCTTCTTCGCACACAGAGCATTGTGGCGAGCGCAGGGAGCTCCTGAGAGCGGTTTGTGCCGAAAGAAGCCCGGGACCGGCACTTAGCTTCGGAGAGCTGCGTATCTGCGTCTTCTGCGTGTCTTGCCGCTCTACACTCAGCAAAAAGCTTTTCCACCATATCTTGCAAGGAGAAACTCTGCCAGGAAAGAAAACATCCAAAATCTTGTTCTAAAGCTTGCACGGGGGTCTGCAAAGAGTTTGGCAAGAATGAAAGGTAGTTGTCCAAAACTCGTTCTTTTCCAATAGAATAACCATGGAAAAGGCAGGAGAGTGGTAAAGTACTGTTTTCTCTAAGTCTGAATGCTGCCCACACTGTGCCTGTGTGCTGCAGCTTGCATCTTCGCCTTTGGGAAGCTGCCGCTCGCCGATTCTCCCGCAGGCGAAGAAGCGGCTTCTTCTCACACAGAGCATTGTGGCGAGCGCAGGGAGCTCCTGAGAGCGGTTTGTGCCGAAAGAAGCCCGGGACCGGCACTTAGCTTCGGAGAGCTGCGTATCTGCGTCTTCTGCGTGTCTTGCCGCTCTACACTCAGCAAAAAGCTTTTCCACCATATCTTGCAAGGAGAAACTCTGCCAGGAAAGAAAACATCCAAAATCTTGTTCTAAAGCTTGCACGGAGGTCTGCAAAGAGTTTGGCAAGAATGAAAGGTAGTTGTCCAAAACTCGTTCTTTTCCAATATAATAACCATGGAAAACACAGGAGAGTGGTAAAGTACTGGTTTCTCTAAGTCTGAAGGCTGCCCACACTGTGCCTGTGTGCTGCAGCTTGCATCTTCGCCTTTGGGAAGCTGCCGCTCGCCGATTCTCCCGCAGGCGAAGAAGCGGCTTCTTCGCACACAGAGCATTGTGGCGAGCGCAGGGAGCTCCTGAGAGCGGTTTGTGCCGAAAGAAGCCCGGGACCGGCACTTAGCTTCGGAGAGCTGCGTATCTGCGTCTTCTGCGTGTCTTGCCGCTCTACACTCAGCAAAAAGCTTTTCCACCATATCTTGCAAGGAGAAACTCTGCCAGGAAAGAAAACATCCAAAATCTTGTTCTAAAGCTTGCACGGGGGTCTGCAAAGAGTTTGGCAAGAATGAAAGGTAGTTGTCCAAAACTCGTTCTTTTCCAAAAGAATAACCATGGAAAAGGCAGGAGAGTGGTAAAGTACTGTTTTCTCTAAGTCTGAATGCTGCCCACACTGTGCCTGTGTGCTGCAGCTTGCATCTTCGCCTTTGGGAAGCTGCCGCTCGCTGATTCTCCCGGAGGCGAAGAAGCGGCTTCTTCGCACACAGAGCATTGTGGCGAGCGCAGGGAGCTCCTGAGAGCGGTTTGTGCCGAAAGAAGCCCGGGACCGGCACTTAGCTTCGGAGAGCTGCGTATCTGCGTCTTCTGCGTGTCTTGCCGCTCTACACTCAGCAAAAAGCTTTTCCACCATATCTTGCAAGGAGAAACTCTGCCAGGAAAGAAAACATCCAAAATCTTGTTCTAAAGCTTGCACGGAGGTCTGCAAAGAGTTTGGCAAGAATGAAAGGTAGTTGTCCAAAACTCGTTCTTTTCCAATATAATAACCATGGAAAACGCAGGAGAGTGGTAAAGTACTGGTTTCTCTAAGTCTGAAGGCTGCCCACACTGTGCCTGTGTGCTGCAGCTTGCATCTTCGCCTTTGGGAAGCTGCCGCTCGCCGATTCTCCCGCAGGCGAAGAAGCGGCTTCTTCGCACACAGAGCATTGTGGCGAGCGCAGGGAGCTCCTGAGAGCGGTTTGTGCCGAAAGAAGCCCGGGACCGGCACTTAGCTTCGGAGAGCTGCGTATCTGCGTCTTCTGCGTGTCTTGCCGCTCTACACTCAGCAAAAAGCTTTTCCACCATATCTTGCAAGGAGAAACTCTGCCAGGAAAGAAAACATCCAAAATCTTGTTCTAAAGCTTGCACGGAGGTCTGCAAAGAGTTTGGCAAGAATGAAAGGTAGTTGTCCAAAACTCGTTCTTTTCCAATAGAATAACCATGGAAAAGGCAGGAGAGTGGTAAAGTACTGTTTTCTCTAAGTCTGAAGGCTGCCCACACTGTGCCTGTGTGCTGCAGCTTGCATCTTCGCCTTTGGCAAGCTGCCGCTCGCCGATTCTCCCGCAGGCGAAGAAGCGGCTTCTTCGCACACAGAGCATTGTGGCGAGCGCAGGGAGCTCCTGAGAGCGGTTTGTGCCGAAAGAAGCCCGGGACCGGCACTTAGCTTCGGAGAGCTGCGTATCTGCGTCTTCTGCGTGTCTTGCCGCTCTACACTCAGCCAAAAGCTTTTCCACCATATCTTGCAAGGAGAAACTCTGCCAGGAAAGAAAACATCCAAAATCTTGTTCTAAAGCTTGCACGGGGGTCTGCAAAGAGTTTGGCAAGAATGAAAGGTAGTTGTCCAAAACTCGTTCTTTTCCAATAGAATAACCATGGATAAGGCAGGAGAGTGGTAAAGTACTGTTTTCTCTAAGTCTGAAGGCTGCCCACACTGTGCCTGTGTGCTGCAGCTTGCATCTTCGCCTTTGGGAAGCTGCCGCTCGCCGATTCTCCCGCAGGCGAAGAAGCGGCTTCTTCACACACAGAGCATTGTGGCGAGCGCAGGGAGCTCCTGAGAGCGGTTTGTGCCGAAAGAAGCCCGGGACCGGCACTTAGCTTCGGAGAGCTGCGTATCTGCGTCTTCTGCGTGTCTTGCCGCTCTACACTCAGCCAAAAGCTTTTCCACCATATCTTGCAAGGAGAAACTCTGCCAGGAAAGAAAACATCCAAAATCTTGTTCTAAAGCTTGCACGGGGGTCTGCAAAGAGTTTGGCAAGAATGAAAGGTAGTTGTCCAAAACTCGTTCTTTTCCAATAGAATAACCATGGAAAAGGCAGGAGAGTGGTAAAGTACTGTTTTCTCTAAGTCTGAAGGCTGCCCACACTGTGCCTGTGTGCTGCAGCTTGCATCTTCGCCTTTGGGAAGCTGCCGCTCGCCGATTCTCCCACAGGCGAAGAAGCGGCTTCTTCGCACACAGAGCATTGTGGCGAGCGCAGGGAGCTCCTGAGAGCGGTTTGTGCCGAAAGAAGCCCGGGACCGGCACTTAGCTTCGGAGAGCTGCGTATCTGCGTCTTCTGCGTGTCTTGCCGCTCTACACTCAGCAAAAAGCTTTTCCACCATATCTTGCAAGGAGAAACTCTGCCAGGAAAGAAAACATCCAAAATCTTGTTCTAAAGCTTGCACGGGGGTCTGCAAAGAGTTTGGCAAGAATGAAAGGTAGTTGTCCAAAACTCGTTCTTTTCCAATAGAATAACCATGGAAAAGGCAGGAGAGTGGTAAAGTACTGTTTTCTCTAAGTCTGAAGGCTGCCCACACTGTGCCTGTGTGCTGCAGCTTGCATCTTCGCCTTTGGGAAGCTGCCGCTCGCCGATTCTCCCGCAGGCGAAGAAGCGGCTTCTTCGCACACAGAGCATTGTGGCGAGCGCAGGGAGCTCCTGAGAGCGGTTTGTGCCGAAAGAAGCCCGGGACCGGCACTTAGCTTCGGAGAGCTGCGTATCTGCGTCTTCTGCGTGTCTTGCCGCTCTACACTCAGCAAAAAGCTTTTCCACCATATCTTGCAAGGAGAAACTCTGCCAGGAAAGAAAACATCCAAAATCTTGTTCTAAAGCTTGCACGGAGGTCTGCAAAGAGTTTGGCAAGAATGAAAGGTAGTTGTCCAAAACTCGTTCTTTTCCAATATAATAACCATGGAAAACGCAGGAGAGTGGTAAAGTACTGTTTTCTCTAAGTCTGAAGGCTGCCCACACTGTGCCTGTGTGCTGCAGCTTGCATCTTCGCCTTTGGGAAGCTGCCGCTCGCCGATTCTCCCGCAGGCGAAGAAGCGGCTTCTTCGCACACAGAGCATTGTGGCGAGCGCAGGGAGCTCCTGAGAGCGGTTTGTGCCGAAAGAAGCCCGGGACCGGCACTTAGCTTCGGAGAGCTGCGTATCTGCGTCTACTGCGTGTCTTGCCGCTCTACACTCAGCAAAAAGCTTTTCCACCATATCTTGCAAGGAGAAACTCTGCCAGGAAAGAAAACATCCAAAATCTTGTTCTAAAGCTTGCACGGAGGTCTGCAAAGAGTTTGGCAAGAATGAAAGGTAGTTGTCCAAAACTCGTTCTTTTCCAATATAATAACCATGGAAAACGCAGGAGAGTGGTAAAGTACTGGTTTCTCTAAGTCTGAAGGCTGCCCACACTGTGCCTGTGTGCTGCAGCTTGCATCTTCGCCTTTGGGAAGCTGCCGCTCGCCGATTCTCCCGCAGGCGAAGAAGCGGCTTCTTCGCACACAGAGCATTGTGGCGAGCGCAGGGAGCTCCTGAGAGCGGTTTGTGCCGAAAGAAGCCCGGGACCGGCACTTAGCTTCGGAGAGCTGCGTATCTGCGTCTTCTGCGTGTCTTGCCGCTCTACACTCAGCAAAAAGCTTTTCCACCATATCTTGCAAGGAGAAACTCTGCCAGGAAAGAAAACATCCAAAATCTTGTTCTAAAGCTTGCACGGGGGTCTGCAAAGAGTTTGGCAAGAATGAAAGGTAGTTGTCCAAAACTCGTTCTTTTCCAAAAGAATAACCATGGAAAAGGCAGGAGAGTGGTAAAGTACTGTTTTCTCTAAGTCTGAATGCTGCCCACACTGTGCCTGTGTGCTGCAGCTTGCATCTTCGCCTTTGGGAAGCTGCCGCTCGCTGATTCTCCCGGAGGCGAAGAAGCGGCTTCTTCGCACACAGAGCATTGTGGCGAGCGCAGGGAGCTCCTGAGAGCGGTTTGTGCCGAAAGAAGCCCGGGACCGGCACTTAGCTTCGGAGAGCTGCGTATCTGCGTCTTCTGCGTGTCTTGCCGCTCTACACTCAGCAAAAAGCTTTTCCACCATATCTTGCAAGGAGAAACTCTGCCAGGAAAGAAAACATCCAAAATCTTGTTCTAAAGCTTGCACGGAGGTCTGCAAAGAGTTTGGCAAGAATGAAAGGTAGTTGTCCAAAACTCGTTCTTTTCCAATATAATAACCATGGAAAACGCAGGAGAGTGGTAAAGTACTGGTTTCTCTAAGTCTGAAGGCTGCCCACACTGTGCCTGTGTGCTGCAGCTTGCATCTTCGCCTTTGGGAAGCTGCCGCTCGCCGATTCTCCCGCAGGCGAAGAAGCGGCTTCTTCGCACACAGAGCATTGTGGCGAGCGCAGGGAGCTCCTGAGAGCGGTTTGTGCCGAAAGAAGCCCGGGACCGGCACTTAGCTTCGGAGAGCTGCGTATCTGCGTCTTCTGCGTGTCTTGCCGCTCTACACTCAGCAAAAAGCTTTTCCACCATATCTTGCAAGGAGAAACTCTGCCAGGAAAGAAAACATCCAAAATCTTGTTCTAAAGCTTGCACGGAGGTCTGCAAAGAGTTTGGCAAGAATGAAAGGTAGTTGTCCAAAACTCGTTCTTTTCCAATAGAATAACCATGGAAAAGGCAGGAGAGTGGTAAAGTACTGTTTTCTCTAAGTCTGAAGGCTGCCCACACTGTGCCTGTGTGCTGCAGCTTGCATCTTCGCCTTTGGGAAGCTGCCGCTCGCCGATTCTCCCGGAGGCGAAGAAGCGGCTTCTTCGCACACAGAGCATTGTGGCGAGCGCAGGGAGCTCCTGAGAGCGGTTTGTGCCGAAAGAAGCCCGGGACCGGCACTTAGCTTCGGAGAGCTGCGTATCTGCGTCTTCTGCGTGTCTTGCCGCTCTACACTCAGCCAAAAGCTTTTCCACCATATCTTGCAAGGAGAAACTCTGCCAGGAAAGAAAACATCCAAAATCTTGTTCTAAAGCTTGCACGGGGGTCTGCAAAGAGTTTGGCAAGAATGAAAGGTAGTTGTCCAAAACTCGTTCTTTTCCAATAGAATAACCATGGATAAGGCAGGAGAGTGGTAAAGTACTGTTTTCTCTAAGTCTGAAGGCTGCCCACACTGTGCCTGTGTGCTGCAGCTTGCATCTTCGCCTTTGGGAAGCTGCCGCTCGCCGATTCTCCCGGAGGCGAAGAAGCGGCTTCTTCACACACAGAGCATTGTGGCGAGCGCAGGGAGCTCCTGAGAGCGGTTTGTGCCGAAAGAAGCCCGGGACCGGCACTTAGCTTCGGAGAGCTGCGTATCTGCGTCTTCTGCGTGTCTTGCCGCTCTACACTCAGCCAAAAGCTTTTCCACCATATCTTGCAAGGAGAAACTCTGCCAGGAAAGAAAACATCCAAAATCTTGTTCTAAAGCTTGCACGGGGGTCTGCAAAGAGTTTGGCAAGAATGAAAGGTAGTTGTCCAAAACTCGTTCTTTTCCAATAGAATAACCATGGAAAAGGCAGGAGAGTGGTAAAGTACTGTTTTCTCTAAGTCTGAAGGCTGCCCACACTGTGCCTGTGTGCTGCAGCTTGCATCTTCGCCTTTGGGAAGCTGCCGCTCGCCGATTCTCCCGCAGGCGAAGAGGCGGCTTCTTCGCACACAGAGCATTGTGGCGAGCGCAGGGAGCTCCTGAGAGCGGTTTGTGCCGAAAGAAGCCCGGGACCGGCACTTAGCTTCGGAGAGCTGCGTATCTGCGTCTTCTGCGTGTCTTGCCGCTCTACACTCAGCCAAAAGCTTTTCCACCATATCTTGCAAGGAGAAACTCTGCCAGGAAAGAAAACATCCAAAATCTTGTTCTAAAGCTTGCACGGGGGTCTGCAAAGAGTTTGGCAAGAATGAAAGGTAGTTGTCCAAAACTCGTTCTTTTCCAATAGAATAACCATGGAAAAGGCAGGAGAGTGGTAAAGTACTGTTTTCTCTAAGTCTGAAGGCTGCCCACACTGTGCCTGTGTGCTGCAGCTTGCATCTTCGCCTTTGGGAAGCTGCCGCTCGCCGATTCTCCCACAGGCGAAGAAGCGGCTTCTTCGCACACAGAGCATTGTGGCGAGCGCAGGGAGCTCCTGAGAGCGGTTTGTGCCGAAAGAAGCCCGGGACCGGCACTTAGCTTCGGAGAGCTGCGTATCTGCGTCTTCTGCGTGTCTTGCCGCTCTACACTCAGCAAAAAGCTTTTCCACCATATCTTGCAAGGAGAAACTCTGCCAGGAAAGAAAACATCCAAAATCTTGTTCTAAAGCTTGCACGGGGGTCTGCAAAGAGTTTGGCAAGAATGAAAGGTAGTTGTCCAAAACTCGTTCTTTTCCAATAGAATAACCATGGAAAAGGCAGGAGAGTGGTAAAGTACTGTTTTCTCTAAGTCTGAAGGCTGCCCACACTGTGCCTGTGTGCTGCAGCTTGCATCTTCGCCTTTGGGAAGCTGCCGCTCGCCGATTCTCCCGCAGGCGAAGAAGCGGCTTCTTCGCACACAGAGCATTGTGGCGAGCGCAGGGAGCTCCTGAGAGCGGTTTGTGCCGAAAGAAGCCCGGGACCGGCACTTAGCTTCGGAGAGCTGCGTATCTGCGTCTTCTGCGTGTCTTGCCGCTCTACACTCAGCCAAAAGCTTTTCCACCATATCTTGCAAGGAGAAACTCTGCCAGGAAAGAAAACATCCAAAATCTTGTTCTAAAGCTTGCACGCGGGTCTGCAAAGAGTTGGGCAAGAATGAAAGGTAGTTGTCCAAAACTCGTTCTTTTCCAATAGAATAACCATGGAAAAGGCAGGAGAGTGGTAAAGTACTGTTTTCTCTAAGTCTGAAGGCTGCCCACACTGTGCCTGTGTGCTGCAGCTTGCATCTTCGCCTTTGGGAAGCTGCCGCTCGCCGATTCTCCCGCAGGCGAAGAAGCGGCTTCTTCGCACACAGAGCATTGTGGCGAGCGCAGGGAGCTCCTGAGAGCGGTTTGTGCCGAAAGAACCCCAGGACCGGCACTTAGCTTCGGAGAGCTGCGTATCTGCGTCTTCTGCGTGTCTTGCCGCTCTACACTCAGCAAAAAGCTTTTCCACCATATCTTGCAAGGAGAAACTCTGCCAGGAAAGAAAACATCCAAAATCTTGTTCTAAAGCTTGCACGGGGGTCTGCAAAGAGTTTGGCAAGAATGAAAGGTAGTTGTCCAAAACTCGTTCTTTTCCAATAGAATAACCATGGATAAGGCAGGAGAGTGGTAAAGTACTGTTTTCTCTAAGTCTGAAGGCTGCCCACACTGTGCCTGTGTGCTGCAGCTTGCATCTTCGCCTTTGGGAAGCTGCCGCTCGCCGATTCTCCCGGAGGCGAAGAAGCGGCTTCTTCACACACAGAGCATTGTGGCGAGCGCAGGGAGCTCCTGAGAGCAGTTTGTGCCGAAAGAAGCCCGGGACCGGCACTTAGCTTCGGAGAGCTGCGTATCTGCGTCTTCTGCGTGTCTTGCCGCTCTACACTCAGCCAAAAGCTTTTCCACCATATCTTGCAAGGAGAAACTCTGCCAGGAAAGAAAACATCCAAAATCTTGTTCTAAAGCTTGCACGGGGGTCTGCAAAGAGTTTGGCAAGAATGAAAGGTAGTTGTCCAAAACTCGTTCTTTTCCAATAGAATAACCATGGATAAGGCAGGAGAGTGGTAAAGTACTGTTTTCTCTAAGTCTGAAGGCTGCCCACACTGTGCCTGTGTGCTGCAGCTTGCATCTTCGCCTTTGGGAAGCTGCCGCTCGCCGATTCTCCCGGAGGCGAAGAAGCGGCTTCTTCACACACAGAGCATTGTGGCGAGCGCAGGGAGCTCCTGAGAGCGGTTTGTGCCGAAAGAAGCCCGGGACCGGCACTTAGCTTCGGAGAGCTGCGTATCTGCGTCTTCTGCGTGTCTTGCCGCTCTACACTCAGCCAAAAGCTTTTCCACCATATCTTGCAAGGAGAAACTCTGCCAGGAAAGAAAACATCCAAAATCTTGTTCTAAAGCTTGCACGGGGGTCTGCAAAGAGTTTGGCAAGAATGAAAGGTAGTTGTCCAAAACTCGTTCTTTTCCAATAGAATAACCATGGAAAAGGCAGGAGAGTGGTAAAGTACTGTTTTCTCTAAGTCTGAAGGCTGCCCACACTGTGCCTGTGTGCTGCAGCTTGCATCTTCGCCTTTGGGAAGCTGCCGCTCGCCGATTCTCCCGCAGGCGAAGAAGCGGCTTCTTCGCACACAGAGCATTGTGCCGAGCGCAGGGAGCTCCTGAGAGCGGTTTGTGCCGAAAGAAGCCCGGGACCGGCACTTAGCTTCGGAGAGCTGCGTATCTGCGTCTTCTGCGTGTCTTGCCGCTCTACACTCAGCCAAAAGCTTTTCCACCATATCTTGCAAGGAGAAACTCTGCCAGGAAAGAAAACATCCAAAATCTTGTTCTAAAGCTTGCACGGGGGTCTGCAAAGAGTTTGGCAAGAATGAAAGGTAGTTGTCCAAAACTCGTTCTTTTCCAATAGAATAACCATGGAAAAGGCAGGAGAGTGGTAAAGTACTGTTTTCTCTAAGTCTGAAGGCTGCCCACACTGTGCCTGTGTGCTGCAGCTTGCATCTTCGCCTTTGGGAAGCTGCCGCTCGCCGATTCTCCCGGAGGCGAAGAAGCGGCTTCTTCGCACACAGAGCATTGTGGCGAGCGCAGGGAGCTCCTGAGAGCGGTTTGTGCCGAAAGAAGCCCGGGACCGGCACTTAGCTTCGGAGAGCTGCGTATCTGCGTCTTCTGCGTGTCTTGCCGCTCTACACTCAGCAAAAAGCTTTTCCACCATATCTTGCAAAGAGAAACTCTGCCAGGAAAGAAAACATCCAAAATCTTGTTCTAAAGCTTGCACGGGGGTCTGCAAAGAGTTTGGCAAGAATGAAAGGTAGTTGTCCAAAACTCGTTCTTTTCCAATAGAATAACCATGGAAAAGGCAGGAGAGTGGTAAAGTACTGTTTTCTCTAAGTCTGAATGCTGCCCACACTGTGCCTGTTTGCTGCAGCTTGCATCTTCGCCTTTGGGAAGCTGCCGCTCGCCGATTCTCCCGGAGGCGAAGAAGCGGCTTCTTCGCACACAGAGCATTGTGGCGAGCGCAGGGAGCTCCTGAGAGCGGTTTGTGCCGAAAGAAGCCCGGGACCGGCACTTAGCTTCGGAGAGCTGCGTATCTGCGTCTTCTGCGTGTCTTGCCGCTCTACACTCAGCCAAAAGCTTTTCCACCATATCTTGCAAGGAGAAACTCTGCCAGGAAAGAAAACATCCAAAATCTTGTTCTAAAGCTTGCACGGGGGTCTGCAAAGAGTTTGGCAAGAATGAAAGGTAGTTGTCCAAAACTCGTTCTTTTCCAATAGAATAACCATGGAAAAGGCAGGAGAGTGGTAAAGTACTGTTTTCTCTAAGTCTGAAGGCTGCCCACACTGTGCCTGTGTGCTGCAGCTTGCATCTTCGCCTTTGGGAAGCTGCCGCTCGCCGATTCTCCCGGAGGCGAAGAAGCGGCTTCTTCGCACACAGAGCATTGTGGCGAGCGCAGGGAGCTCCTGAGAGCGGTTTGTGCCGAAAGAAGCCCGGGACCGGCACTTAGCTTCGGAGAGCTGCGTATCTGCGTCTTCTGCGTGTCTTGCCGCTCTACACTCAGCCAAAAGCTTTTCCACCATATCTTGCAAGGAGAAACTCTGCCAGGAAAGAAAACATCCAAAATCTTGTTCTAAAGCTTGCACGGGGGTCTGCAAAGAGTTTGGCAAGAATGAAAGGTAGTTGTCCAAAACTCGTTCTTTTCCAATAGAATAACCATGGAAAAGGCAGGAGAGTGGTAAAGTACTGTTTTCTCTAAGTCTGAAGGCTGCCCACACTGTGCCTGTGTGCTGCAGCTTGCATCTTCGCCTTTGGGAAGCTGCCGCTCGCCGATTCTCCCGGAGGCGAAGAAGCGGCTTCTTCGCACACAGAGCATTGTGGCGAGCGCAGGGAGCTCCTGAGAGCGGTTTGTGCCGAAAGAAGCCCGGGACCGGCACTTAGCTTCGGAGAGCTGCGTATCTGCGTCTTCTGCGTGTCTTGCCGCTCTACACTCAGCCAAAAGCTTTTCCACCATATCTTGCAAGGAGAAACTCTGCCAGGAAAGAAAACATCCAAAATCTTGTTCTAAAGCTTGCACGGGGGTCTGCAAAGAGTTTGGCAAGAATGAAAGGTAGTTGTCCAAAACTCGTTCTTTTCCAATAGAATAACCATGGAAAAGGCAGGAGAGTGGTAAAGTACTGTTTTCTCTAAGTCTGAAGGCTGCCCACACTGTGCCTGTGTGCTGCAGCTTGCATCTTCGCCTTTGGGAAGCTGCCGCTCGCCGATTCTCCCGCAGGCGAAGAAGCGGCTTCTTCGCACACAGAGCATTGTGGCGAGCGCAGGGAGCTCCTGAGAGCGGTTTGTGCCGAAAGAAGCCCGGGACCGGCACTTAGCTTCGGAGAGCTGCGTATCTGCGTCTTCTGCGTGTCTTGCCGCTCTACACTCAGCCAAAAGCTTTTCCACCATATCTTGCAAGGAGAAACTCTGCCAGGAAAGAAAACATCCAAAATCTTGTTCTAAAGCTTGCACGCGGGTCTGCAAAGAGTTGGGCAAGAATGAAAGGTAGTTGTCCAAAACTCGTTCTTTTCCAATAGAATAACCATGGAAAAGGCAGGAGAGTGGTAAAGTACTGTTTTCTCTAAGTCTGAAGGCTGCCCACACTGTGCCTGTGTGCTGCAGCTTGCATCTTCGCCTTTGGGAAGCTGCCGCTCGCCGATTCTCCCGCAGGCGAAGAAGCGGCTTCTTCGCACACAGAGCATTGTGGCGAGCGCAGGGAGCTCCTGAGAGCGGTTTGTGCCGAAAGAAGCCCGGGACCGGCACTTAGCTTCGGAGAGCTGCGTATCTGCGTCTTCTGCGTGTCTTGCCGCTCTACACTCAGCCAAAAGCTTTTCCACCATATCTTGCAAGGAGAAACTCTGCCAGGAAAGAAAACATCCAAAATCTTGTTCTAAAGCTTGCACGGGGGTCTGCAAAGAGTTTGGCAAGAATGAAAGGTAGTTGTCCAAAACTCGTTCTTTTCCAATAGAATAACCATGGAAAAGGCAGGAGAGTGGTAAAGTACTGTTTTCTCTAAGTCTGAAGGCTGCCCACACTGTGCCTGTGTGCTGCAGCTTGCATCTTCGCCTTTGGGAAGCTGCCGCTCGCCGATTCTCCCACAGGCGAAGAAGCGGCTTCTTCGCACACAGAGCATTGTGGCGAGCGCAGGGAGCTCCTGAGAGCGGTTTGTGCCGAAAGAAGCCCGGGACCGGCACTTAGCTTCGGAGAGCTGCGTATCTGCGTCTTCTGCGTGTCTTGCCGCTCTACACTCAGCAAAAAGCTTTTCCACCATATCTTGCAAAGAGAAACTCTGCCAGGAAAGAAAACATCCAAAATCTTGTTCTAAAGCTTGCACGGGGGTCTGCAAAGAGTTTGGCAAGAATGAAAGGTAGTTGTCCAAAACTCGTTCTTTTCCAATAGAATAACCATGGAAAAGGCAGGAGAGTGGTAAAGTACTGTTTTCTCTAAGTCTGAAGGCTGCCCACACTGTGCCTGTGTGCTGCAGCTTGCATCTTCGCCTTTGGGAAGCTGCCGCTCGCCGATTCTCCCGGAGGCGAAGAAGCGGCTTCTTCGCACACAGAGCATTGTGGCGAGCGCAGGGAGCTCCTGAGAGCGGTTTGTGCCGAAAGAAGCCCGGGACCGGCACTTAGCTTCGGAGAGCTGCGTATCTGCGTCTTCTGCGTGTCTTGCCGCTCTACACTCAGCAAAAAGCTTTTCCACCATATCTTGCAAGGAGAAACTCTGCCAGGAAAGAAAACATCCAAAATCTTGTTCTAAAGCTTGCACGGGGGTCTGCAAAGAGTTTGGCAAGAATGAAAGGTAGTTGTCCAAAACTCGTTCTTTTCCAATAGAATAACCATGGAAAAGGCAGGAGAGTGGTAAAGTACTGTTTTCTCTAAGTCTGAAGGCTGCCCACACTGTGCCTGTGTGCTGCAGCTTGCATCTTCGCCTTTGGGAAGCTGCCGCTCGCCGATTCTCCCGGAGGCGAAGAAGCGGCTTCTTCGCACACAGAGCATTGTGGCGAGCGCAGGGAGCTCCTGAGAGCGGTTTGTGCCGAAAGAAGCCCGGGACCGGCACTTAGCTTCGGAGAGCTGCGTATCTGCGTCTTCTGCGTGTCTTGCCGCTCTACACTCAGCAAAAAGCTTTTCCACCATATCTTGCAAGGAGAAACTCTGCCAGGAAAGAAAACATCCAAAATCTTGTTCTAAAGCTTGCACGGGGGTCTGCAAAGAGTTTGGCAAGAATGAAAGGTAGTTGTCCAAAACTCGTTCTTTTCCAATAGAATAACCATGGAAAAGGCAGGAGAGTGGTAAAGTACTGTTTTCTCTAAGTCTGAAGGCTGCCCACACTGTGCCTGTGTGCTGCAGCTTGCATCTTCGCCTTTGGGAAGCTGCCGCTCGCCGATTCTCCCGGAGGCGAAGAAGCGGCTTCTTCGCACACAGAGCATTGTGGCGAGCGCAGGGAGCTCCTGAGAGCGGTTTGTGCCGAAAGAAGCCCGGGACCGGCACTTAGCTTCGGAGAGCTGCGTATCTGCGTCTTCTGCGTGTCTTGCCGCTCTACACTCAGCCAAAAGCTTTTCCACCATATCTTGCAAGGAGAAACTCTGCCAGGAAAGAAAACATCCAAAATCTTGTTCTAAAGCTTGCACGGGGGTCTGCAAAGAGTTTGGCAAGAATGAAAGGTAGTTGTCCAAAACTCGTTCTTTTCCAATAGAATAACCATGGAAAAGGCAGGAGAGTGGTAAAGTACTGTTTTCTCTAAGTCTGAAGGCTGCCCACACTGTGCCTGTGTGCTGCAGCTTGCATCTTCGCCTTTGGGAAGCTGCCGCTCGCCGATTCTCCCGCAGGCGAAGAAGCGGCTTCTTCGCACACAGAGCATTGTGGCGAGCGCAGGGAGCTCCTGAGAGCGGTTTGTGCCGAAAGAAGCCCGGGACCGGCACTTAGCTTCGGAGAGCTGCGTATCTGCGTCTTCTGCGTGTCTTGCCGCTCTACACTCAGCAAAAAGCTTTTCCACCATATCTTGCAAGGAGAAACTCTGCCAGGAAAGAAAACATCCAAAATCTTGTTCTAAAGCTTGCACGGGGGTCTGCAAAGACTCTGGCAAGAATGAAAGGTAGTTGTCCAAAACTCGTTCTTTTCCAATAGAATAACCATGGAAAAGGCAGGAGAGTGGTAAAGTACTGTTTTCTCTAAGTCTGAATGCTGCCCACACTGTGCCTGTTTGCTGCAGCTTGCATCTTCGCCTTTGGGAAGCTGCCGCTCGCCGATTCTCCCGGAGGCGAAGAAGCGGCTTCTTCGCACACAGAGCATTGTGGCGAGCGCAGGGAGCTCCTGAGAGCGGTTTGTGCCGAAAGAAGCCCGGGACCGGCACTTAGCTTCGGAGAGCTGCGTATCTGCGTCTTCTGCGTGTCTTGCCGCTCTACACTCAGCAAAAAGCTTTTCCACCATATCTTGCAAGGAGAAACTCTGCCAGGAAAGAAAACATCCAAAATCTTGTTCTAAAGCTTGCACGCAGGTCTGCAAAGAGTTTGGCAAGAATGAAAGGTAGTTGTCCAAAACTCGTTCTTTTCCAATAGAATAACCATGGAAAAGGCAGGAGAGTGGTAAAGTACTGTTTTCTCTAAGTCTGAAGGCTGCCCACACTGTGCCTGTGTGCTGCAGCTTGCATCTTCGCCTTTGGGAAGCTGCCGCTCGCCGATTCTCCCACAGGCGAAGAAGCGGCTTCTTCGCACACAGAGCATTGTGGCGAGCGCAGGGAGCTCCTGAGAGCGGTTTGTGCCGAAAGAAGCCCGGGACCGGCACTTAGCTTCGGAGAGCTGCGTATCTGCGTCTTCTGCGTGTCTTGCCGCTCTACACTCAGCAAAAAGCTTTTCCACCATATCTTGCAAGGAGAAACTCTGCCAGGAAAGAAAACATCCAAAATCTTGTTCTAAAGCTTGCACGCAGGTCTGCAAAGACTCTGGCAAGAATGAAAGGTAGTTGTCCAAAACTCGTTCTTTTCCAATAGAATAACCATGGAAAAGGCAGGAGAGTGGTAAAGTACTGTTTTCTCTAAGTCTGAAGGCTGCCCACACTGTGCCTGTGTGCTGCAGCTTGCATCTTCGCCTTTGGGAAGCTGCCGCTCGCCGATTCTCCCGCAGGCGAAGAAGCGGCTTCTTCGCACACAGAGCATTGTGGCGAGCGCAGGGAGCTCCTGAGAGCGGTTTGTGCCGAAAGAAGCCCGGGACCGGCACTTAGCTTCGGAGAGCTGCGTATCTGCGTCTTCTGCGTGTCTTGCCGCTCTACACTCAGCAAAAAGCTTTTCCACCATATCTTGCAAGGAGAAACTCTGCCAGGAAAGAAAACATCCAAAATCTTGTTCTAAA
This sequence comes from Molothrus aeneus, assembly GCF_037042795.1. Lineage (NCBI taxonomy): Eukaryota > Metazoa > Chordata > Aves > Passeriformes > Icteridae > Molothrus > Molothrus aeneus. The sequence goes on from NW_027099237.1 coordinate 189,951, forward strand.
GCTTGCACGGAGGTCTGCAAAGAGTTTGGCAAGAATGAAAGGTAGTTGTCCAAAACTCGTTCTTTTCCAATATAATAACCATGGAAAACGCAGGAGAGTGGTAAAGTACTGGTTTCTCTAAGTCTGAAGGCTGCCCACACTGTGCCTGTGTGCTGCAGCTTGCATCTTCGCCTTTGGGAAGCTGCCGCTCGCCGATTCTCCCGCAGGCGAAGAAGCGGCTTCTTCGCACACAGAGCATTGTGGCGAGCGCAGGGAGCTCCTGAGAGCGGTTTGTGCCGAAAGAAGCCCGGGACCGGCACTTAGCTTCGGAGAGCTGCGTATCTGCGTCTTCTGCGTGTCTTGCCGCTCTACACTCAGCAAAAAGCTTTTCCACCATATCTTGCAAGGAGAAACTCTGCCAGGAAAGAAAACATCCAAAATCTTGTTCTAAAGCTTGCACGGGGGTCTGCAAAGAGTTTGGCAAGAATGAAAGGTAGTTGTCCAAAACTCGTTCTTTTCCAAAAGAATAACCATGGAAAAGGCAGGAGAGTGGTAAAGTACTGTTTTCTCTAAGTCTGAATGCTGCCCACACTGTGCCTGTGTGCTGCAGCTTGCATCTTCGCCTTTGGGAAGCTGCCGCTCGCTGATTCTCCCGGAGGCGAAGAAGCGGCTTCTTCGCACACAGAGCATTGTGGCGAGCGCAGGGAGCTCCTGAGAGCGGTTTGTGCCGAAAGAAGCCCGGGACCGGCACTTAGCTTCGGAGAGCTGCGTATCTGCGTCTTCTGCGTGTCTTGCCGCTCTACACTCAGCAAAAAGCTTTTCCACCATATCTTGCAAGGAGAAACTCTGCCAGGAAAGAAAACATCCAAAATCTTGTTCTAAAGCTTGCACGGAGGTCTGCAAAGAGTTTGGCAAGAATGAAAGGTAGTTGTCCAAAACTCGTTCTTTTCCAATATAATAACCATGGAAAACGCAGGAGAGTGGTAAAGTACTGGTTTCTCTAAGTCTGAAGGCTGCCCACACTGTGCCTGTGTGCTGCAGCTTGCATCTTCGCCTTTGGGAAGCTGCCGCTCGCCGATTCTCCCGGAGGCGAAGAAGCGGCTTCTTCGCACACAGAGCATTGTGGCGAGCGCAGGGAGCTCCTGAGAGCGGTTTGTGCCGAAAGAAGCCCGGGACCGGCACTTAGCTTCGGAGAGCTGCGTATCTGCGTCTTCTGCGTGTCTTGCCGCTCTACACTCAGCAAAAAGCTTTTCCACCATATCTTGCAAGGAGAAACTCTGCCAGGAAAGAAAACATCCAAAATCTTGTTCTAAAGCTTGCACGGAGGTCTGCAAAGAGTTTGGCAAGAATGAAAGGTAGTTGTCCAAAACTCGTTCTTTTCCAATAGAATAACCATGGAAAAGGCAGGAGAGTGGTAAAGTACTGTTTTCTCTAAGTCTGAAGGCTGCCCACACTGTGCCTGTGTGCTGCAGCTTGCATCTTCGCCTTTGGGAAGCTGCCGCTCGCCGATTCTCCCGGAGGCGAAGAAGCGGCTTCTTCGCACACAGAGCATTGTGGCGAGCGCAGGGAGCTCCTGAGAGCGGTTTGTGCCGAAAGAAGCCCGGGACCGGCACTTAGCTTCGGAGAGCTGCGTATCTGCGTCTTCTGCGTGTCTTGCCGCTCTACACTCAGCCAAAAGCTTTTCCACCATATCTTGCAAGGAGAAACTCTGCCAGGAAAGAAAACATCCAAAATCTTGTTCTAAAGCTTGCACGGGGGTCTGCAAAGAGTTTGGCAAGAATGAAAGGTAGTTGTCCAAAACTCGTTCTTTTCCAATAGAATAACCATGGATAAGGCAGGAGAGTGGTAAAGTACTGTTTTCTCTAAGTCTGAAGGCTGCCCACACTGTGCCTGTGTGCTGCAGCTTGCATCTTCGCCTTTGGGAAGCTGCCGCTCGCCGATTCTCCCGGAGGCGAAGAAGCGGCTTCTTCACACACAGAGCATTGTGGCGAGCGCAGGGAGCTCCTGAGAGCGGTTTGTGCCGAAAGAAGCCCGGGACCGGCACTTAGCTTCGGAGAGCTGCGTATCTGCGTCTTCTGCGTGTCTTGCCGCTCTACACTCAGCCAAAAGCTTTTCCACCATATCTTGCAAGGAGAAACTCTGCCAGGAAAGAAAACATCCAAAATCTTGTTCTAAAGCTTGCACGGGGGTCTGCAAAGAGTTTGGCAAGAATGAAAGGTAGTTGTCCAAAACTCGTTCTTTTCCAATAGAATAACCATGGAAAAGGCAGGAGAGTGGTAAAGTACTGTTTTCTCTAAGTCTGAAGGCTGCCCACACTGTGCCTGTGTGCTGCAGCTTGCATCTTCGCCTTTGGGAAGCTGCCGCTCGCCGATTCTCCCGCAGGCGAAGAGGCGGCTTCTTCGCACACAGAGCATTGTGGCGAGCGCAGGGAGCTCCTGAGAGCGGTTTGTGCCGAAAGAAGCCCGGGACCGGCACTTAGCTTCGGAGAGCTGCGTATCTGCGTCTTCTGCGTGTCTTGCCGCTCTACACTCAGCCAAAAGCTTTTCCACCATATCTTGCAAGGAGAAACTCTGCCAGGAAAGAAAACATCCAAAATCTTGTTCTAAAGCTTGCACGGGGGTCTGCAAAGAGTTTGGCAAGAATGAAAGGTAGTTGTCCAAAACTCGTTCTTTTCCAATAGAATAACCATGGAAAAGGCAGGAGAGTGGTAAAGTACTGTTTTCTCTAAGTCTGAAGGCTGCCCACACTGTGCCTGTGTGCTGCAGCTTGCATCTTCGCCTTTGGGAAGCTGCCGCTCGCCGATTCTCCCACAGGCGAAGAAGCGGCTTCTTCGCACACAGAGCATTGTGGCGAGCGCAGGGAGCTCCTGAGAGCGGTTTGTGCCGAAAGAAGCCCGGGACCGGCACTTAGCTTCGGAGAGCTGCGTATCTGCGTCTTCTGCGTGTCTTGCCGCTCTACACTCAGCAAAAAGCTTTTCCACCATATCTTGCAAGGAGAAACTCTGCCAGGAAAGAAAACATCCAAAATCTTGTTCTAAAGCTTGCACGGGGGTCTGCAAAGAGTTTGGCAAGAATGAAAGGTAGTTGTCCAAAACTCGTTCTTTTCCAATAGAATAACCATGGAAAAGGCAGGAGAGTGGTAAAGTACTGTTTTCTCTAAGTCTGAAGGCTGCCCACACTGTGCCTGTGTGCTGCAGCTTGCATCTTCGCCTTTGGGAAGCTGCCGCTCGCCGATTCTCCCGCAGGCGAAGAAGCGGCTTCTTCGCACACAGAGCATTGTGGCGAGCGCAGGGAGCTCCTGAGAGCGGTTTGTGCCGAAAGAAGCCCGGGACCGGCACTTAGCTTCGGAGAGCTGCGTATCTGCGTCTTCTGCGTGTCTTGCCGCTCTACACTCAGCCAAAAGCTTTTCCACCATATCTTGCAAGGAGAAACTCTGCCAGGAAAGAAAACATCCAAAATCTTGTTCTAAAGCTTGCACGCGGGTCTGCAAAGAGTTGGGCAAGAATGAAAGGTAGTTGTCCAAAACTCGTTCTTTTCCAATAGAATAACCATGGAAAAGGCAGGAGAGTGGTAAAGTACTGTTTTCTCTAAGTCTGAAGGCTGCCCACACTGTGCCTGTGTGCTGCAGCTTGCATCTTCGCCTTTGGGAAGCTGCCGCTCGCCGATTCTCCCGCAGGCGAAGAAGCGGCTTCTTCGCACACAGAGCATTGTGGCGAGCGCAGGGAGCTCCTGAGAGCGGTTTGTGCCGAAAGAACCCCAGGACCGGCACTTAGCTTCGGAGAGCTGCGTATCTGCGTCTTCTGCGTGTCTTGCCGCTCTACACTCAGCAAAAAGCTTTTCCACCATATCTTGCAAGGAGAAACTCTGCCAGGAAAGAAAACATCCAAAATCTTGTTCTAAAGCTTGCACGGGGGTCTGCAAAGAGTTTGGCAAGAATGAAAGGTAGTTGTCCAAAACTCGTTCTTTTCCAATAGAATAACCATGGATAAGGCAGGAGAGTGGTAAAGTACTGTTTTCTCTAAGTCTGAAGGCTGCCCACACTGTGCCTGTGTGCTGCAGCTTGCATCTTCGCCTTTGGGAAGCTGCCGCTCGCCGATTCTCCCGGAGGCGAAGAAGCGGCTTCTTCACACACAGAGCATTGTGGCGAGCGCAGGGAGCTCCTGAGAGCAGTTTGTGCCGAAAGAACCCCAGGACCGGCACTTAGCTTCGGAGAGCTGCGTATCTGCGTCTTCTGCGTGTCTTGCCGCTCTACACTCAGCAAAAAGCTTTTCCACCATATCTTGCAAGGAGAAACTCTGCCAGGAAAGAAAACATCCAAAATCTTGTTCTAAATCTTGCACGGAGGTCTGCAAAGAGTTTGGCAAGAATGAAAGGTAGTTGTCCAAAACTCGTTCTTTTCCAATAGAATAACCATGGAAAACGCAGGAGAGTGGTAAAGTACTGTTTTCTCTAAGTCTGAAGGCTGCCCACACTGTGCCTGTGTGCTGCAGCTTGCATCTTCGCCTTTGGGAAGCTGCCGCTCGCCGATTCTCCCGCAGGCGAAGAAGCGGCTTCTTCGCACACAGAGCATTGTGGCGAGCGCAGGGAGCTCCTGAGAGCGGTTTGTGCCGAAAGAAGCCCGGGACCGGCACTTAGCTTCGGAGAGCTGCGTATCTGCGTCTACTGCGTGTCTTGCCGCTCTACACTCAGCAAAAAGCTTTTCCACCATATCTTGCAAGGAGAAACTCTGCCAGGAAAGAAAACATCCAAAATCTTGTTCTAAAGCTTGCACGGAGGTCTGCAAAGAGTTTGGCAAGAATGAAAGGTAGTTGTCCAAAACTCGTTCTTTTCCAATATAATAACCATGGAAAACGCAGGAGAGTGGTAAAGTACTGGTTTCTCTAAGTCTGAAGGCTGCCCACACTGTGCCTGTGTGCTGCAGCTTGCATCTTCGCCTTTGGGAAGCTGCCGCTCGCCGATTCTCCCGCAGGCGAAGAAGCGGCTTCTTCGCACACAGAGCATTGTGGCGAGCGCAGGGAGCTCCTGAGAGCGGTTTGTGCCGAAAGAAGCCCGGGACCGGCACTTAGCTTCGGAGAGCTGCGTATCTGCGTCTTCTGCGTGTCTTGCCGCTCTACACTCAGCAAAAAGCTTTTCCACCATATCTTGCAAAGAGAAACTCTGCCAGGAAAGAAAACATCCAAAATCTTGTTCTAAAGCTTGCACGGGGGTCTGCAAAGAGTTTGGCAAGAATGAAAGGTAGTTGTCCAAAACTCGTTCTTTTCCAATAGAATAACCATGGAAAAGGCAGGAGAGTGGTAAAGTACTGTTTTCTCTAAGTCTGAATGCTGCCCACACTGTGCCTGTTTGCTGCAGCTTGCATCTTCGCCTTTGGGAAGCTGCCGCTCGCCGATTCTCCCGCAGGCGAAGAAGCGGCTTCTTCGCACACAGAGCATTGTGGCGAGCGCAGGGAGCTCCTGAGAGCGGTTTGTGCCGAAAGAAGCCCGGGACCGGCACTTAGCTTCGGAGAGCTGCGTATCTGCGTCTTCTGCGTGTCTTGCCGCTCTACACTCAGCCAAAAGCTTTTCCACCATATCTTGCAAGGAGAAACTCTGCCAGGAAAGAAAACATCCAAAATCTTGTTCTAAAGCTTGCACGGGGGTCTGCAAAGAGTTTGGCAAGAATGAAAGGTAGTTGTCCAAAACTCGTTCTTTTCCAATAGAATAACCATGGAAAAGGCAGGAGAGTGGTAAAGTACTGTTTTCTCTAAGTCTGAAGGCTGCCCACACTGTGCCTGTGTGCTGCAGCTTGCATCTTCGCCTTTGGGAAGCTGCCGCTCGCCGATTCTCCCGGAGGCGAAGAAGCGGCTTCTTCGCACACAGAGCATTGTGGCGAGCGCAGGGAGCTCCTGAGAGCGGTTTGTGCCGAAAGAAGCCCGGGACCGGCACTTAGCTTCGGAGAGCTGCGTATCTGCGTCTTCTGCGTGTCTTGCCGCTCTACACTCAGCCAAAAGCTTTTCCACCATATCTTGCAAGGAGAAACTCTGCCAGGAAAGAAAACATCCAAAATCTTGTTCTAAAGCTTGCACGGGGGTCTGCAAAGAGTTTGGCAAGAATGAAAGGTAGTTGTCCAAAACTCGTTCTTTTCCAATAGAATAACCATGGAAAAGGCAGGAGAGTGGTAAAGTACTGTTTTCTCTAAGTCTGAAGGCTGCCCACACTGTGCCTGTGTGCTGCAGCTTGCATCTTCGCCTTTGGGAAGCTGCCGCTCGCCGATTCTCCCGGAGGCGAAGAAGCGGCTTCTTCGCACACAGAGCATTGTGGCGAGCGCAGGGAGCTCCTGAGAGCGGTTTGTGCCGAAAGAAGCCCGGGACCGGCACTTAGCTTCGGAGAGCTGCGTATCTGCGTCTTCTGCGTGTCTTGCCGCTCTACACTCAGCCAAAAGCTTTTCCACCATATCTTGCAAGGAGAAACTCTGCCAGGAAAGAAAACATCCAAAATCTTGTTCTAAAGCTTGCACGGGGTCTGCAAAGAGTTTGGCAAGAATGAAAGGTAGTTGTCCAAAACTCGTTCTTTTCCAATAGAATAACCATGGAAAAGGCAGGAGAGTGGTAAAGTACTGTTTTCTCTAAGTCTGAAGGCTGCCCACACTGTGCCTGTGTGCTGCAGCTTGCATCTTCGCCTTTGGGAAGCTGCCGCTCGCCGATTCCCTCCCGCAGGCGAAGAAGCGGCTTCTTCGCACACAGAGCATTGTGGCGAGCGCAGGGAGCTCCTGAGAGCGGTTTGTGCCGAAAGAAGCCCGGACCGGCACTTAGCTTCGGAGAGCTGCGTATCTGCGTCTTCTGCGTGTCTTGCCGCTCTACACTCAGCCAAAAGCTTTTCCACCATATCTTGCAAGGAGAAACTCTGCCAGGAAAGAAAACATCCAAAATCTTGTTCTAAAGCTTGCACGCGGGTCTGCAAAGAGTTGGGCAAGAATGAAAGGTAGTTGTCCAAAACTCGTTCTTTTCCAATAGAATAACCATGGAAAAGGCAGGAGAGTGGTAAAGTACTGTTTTCTCTAAGTCTGAAGGCTGCCCACACTGTGCCTGTGTGCTGCAGCTTGCATCTTCGCCTTTGGGAAGCTGCCGCTCGCCGATTCTCCCGCAGGCGAAGAAGCGGCTTCTTCGCACACAGAGCATTGTGGCGAGCGCAGGGAGCTCCTGAGAGCGGTTTGTGCCGAAAGAAGCCCGGGACCGGCACTTAGCTTCGGAGAGCTGCGTATCTGCGTCTTCTGCGTGTCTTGCCGCTCTACACTCAGCCAAAAGCTTTTCCACCATATCTTGCAAGGAGAAACTCTGCCAGGAAAGAAAACATCCAAAATCTTGTTCTAAAGCTTGCACGGGGGTCTGCAAAGAGTTTGGCAAGAATGAAAGGTAGTTGTCCAAAACTCGTTCTTTTCCAATAGAATAACCATGGAAAAGGCAGGAGAGTGGTAAAGTACTGTTTTCTCTAAGTCTGAAGGCTGCCCACACTGTGCCTGTGTGCTGCAGCTTGCATCTTCGCCTTTGGGAAGCTGCCGCTCGCCGATTCTCCCGGAGGCGAAGAAGCGGCTTCTTCGCACACAGAGCATTGTGGCGAGCGCAGGGAGCTCCTGAGAGCGGTTTGTGCCGAAAGAAGCCCGGGACCGGCACTTAGCTTCGGAGAGCTGCGTATCTGCGTCTTCTGCGTGTCTTGCCGCTCTACACTCAGCAAAAAGCTTTTCCACCATATCTTGCAAAGAGAAACTCTGCCAGGAAAGAAAACATCCAAAATCTTGTTCTAAAGCTTGCACGGGGGTCTGCAAAGAGTTTGGCAAGAATGAAAGGTAGTTGTCCAAAACTCGTTCTTTTCCAATAGAATAACCATGGAAAAGGCAGGAGAGTGGTAAAGTACTGTTTTCTCTAAGTCTGAAGGCTGCCCACACTGTGCCTGTGTGCTGCAGCTTGCATCTTCGCCTTTGGGAAGCTGCCGCTCGCCGATTCTCCCGGAGGCGAAGAAGCGGCTTCTTCGCACACAGAGCATTGTGGCGAGCGCAGGGAGCTCCTGAGAGCGGTTTGTGCCGAAAGAAGCCCGGGACCGGCACTTAGCTTCGGAGAGCTGCGTATCTGCGTCTTCTGCGTGTCTTGCCGCTCTACACTCAGCAAAAAGCTTTTCCACCATATCTTGCAAGGAGAAACTCTGCCAGGAAAGAAAACATCCAAAATCTTGTTCTAAAGCTTGCACGGGGGTCTGCAAAGAGTTTGGCAAGAATGAAAGGTAGTTGTCCAAAACTCGTTCTTTTCCAATAGAATAACCATGGAAAAGGCAGGAGAGTGGTAAAGTACTGTTTTCTCTAAGTCTGAAGGCTGCCCACACTGTGCCTGTGTGCTGCAGCTTGCATCTTCGCCTTTGGGAAGCTGCCGCTCGCCGATTCTCCCGGAGGCGAAGAAGCGGCTTCTTCGCACACAGAGCATTGTGGCGAGCGCAGGGAGCTCCTGAGAGCGGTTTGTGCCGAAAGAAGCCCGGGACCGGCACTTAGCTTCGGAGAGCTGCGTATCTGCGTCTTCTGCGTGTCTTGCCGCTCTACACTCAGCAAAAAGCTTTTCCACCATATCTTGCAAGGAGAAACTCTGCCAGGAAAGAAAACATCCAAAATCTTGTTCTAAAGCTTGCACGGGGGTCTGCAAAGAGTTTGGCAAGAATGAAAGGTAGTTGTCCAAAACTCGTTCTTTTCCAATAGAATAACCATGGAAAAGGCAGGAGAGTGGTAAAGTACTGTTTTCTCTAAGTCTGAAGGCTGCCCACACTGTGCCTGTGTGCTGCAGCTTGCATCTTCGCCTTTGGGAAGCTGCCGCTCGCCGATTCTCCCGGAGGCGAAGAAGCGGCTTCTTCGCACACAGAGCATTGTGGCGAGCGCAGGGAGCTCCTGAGAGCGGTTTGTGCCGAAAGAAGCCCGGGACCGGCACTTAGCTTCGGAGAGCTGCGTATCTGCGTCTTCTGCGTGTCTTGCCGCTCTACACTCAGCCAAAAGCTTTTCCACCATATCTTGCAAGGAGAAACTCTGCCAGGAAAGAAAACATCCAAAATCTTGTTCTAAAGCTTGCACGGGGGTCTGCAAAGAGTTTGGCAAGAATGAAAGGTAGTTGTCCAAACTCGTTCTTTTCCAATAGAATAACCATGGAAAAGGCAGGAGAGTGGTAAAGTACTGTTTTCTCTAAGTCTGAAGGCTGCCCACACTGTGCCTGTGTGCTGCAGCTTGCATCTTCGCCTTTGGGAAGCTGCCGCTCGCCGATTCTCCCGCAGGCGAAGAAGCGGCTTCTTCGCACACAGAGCATTGTGGCGAGCGCAGGGAGCTCCTGAGAGCGGTTTGTGCCGAAAGAAGCCCGGGACCGGCACTTAGCTTCGGAGAGCTGCGTATCTGCGTCTTCTGCGTGTCTTGCCGCTCTACACTCAGCAAAAAGCTTTTCCACCATATCTTGCAAGGAGAAACTCTGCCAGGAAAGAAAACATCCAAAATCTTGTTCTAAAGCTTGCACGGGGGTCTGCAAAGACTCTGGCAAGAATGAAAGGTAGTTGTCCAAAACTCGTTCTTTTCCAATAGAATAACCATGGAAAAGGCAGGAGAGTGGTAAAGTACTGTTTTCTCTAAGTCTGAATGCTGCCCACACTGTGCCTGTTTGCTGCAGCTTGCATCTTCGCCTTTGGGAAGCTGCCGCTCGCCGATTCTCCCGGAGGCGAAGAAGCGGCTTCTTCGCACACAGAGCATTGTGGCGAGCGCAGGGAGCTCCTGAGAGCGGTTTGTGCCGAAAGAAGCCCGGGACCGGCACTTAGCTTCGGAGAGCTGCGTATCTGCGTCTTCTGCGTGTCTTGCCGCTCTACACTCAGCAAAAAGCTTTTCCACCATATCTTGCAAGGAGAAACTCTGCCAGGAAAGAAAACATCCAAAATCTTGTTCTAAAGCTTGCACGCAGGTCTGCAAAGAGTTTGGCAAGAATGAAAGGTAGTTGTCCAAAACTCGTTCTTTTCCAATAGAATAACCATGGAAAAGGCAGGAGAGTGGTAAAGTACTGTTTTCTCTAAGTCTGAAGGCTGCCCACACTGTGCCTGTGTGCTGCAGCTTGCATCTTCGCCTTTGGGAAGCTGCCGCTCGCCGATTCTCCCACAGGCGAAGAAGCGGCTTCTTCGCACACAGAGCATTGTGGCGAGCGCAGGGAGCTCCTGAGAGCGGTTTGTGCCGAAAGAAGCCCGGGACCGGCACTTAGCTTCGGAGAGCTGCGTATCTGCGTCTTCTGCGTGTCTTGCCGCTCTACACTCAGCAAAAAGCTTTTCCACCATATCTTGCAAGGAGAAACTCTGCCAGGAAAGAAAACATCCAAAATCTTGTTCTAAAGCTTGCACGCAGGTCTGCAAAGACTCTGGCAAGAATGAAAGGTAGTTGTCCAAAACTCGTTCTTTTCCAATAGAATAACCATGGAAAAGGCAGGAGAGTGGTAAAGTACTGTTTTCTCTAAGTCTGAAGGCTGCCCACACTGTGCCTGTGTGCTGCAGCTTGCATCTTCGCCTTTGGGAAGCTGCCGCTCGCCGATTCTCCCGGAGGCGAAGAAGCGGCTTCTTCGCACACAGAGCATTGTGGCGAGCGCAGGGAGCTCCTGAGAGCGGTTTGTGCCGAAAGAAGCCCGGGACCGGCACTTAGCTTCGGAGAGCTGCGTATCTGCGTCTTCTGCGTGTCTTGCCGCTCTACACTCAGCCAAAAGCTTTTCCACCATATCTTGCAAGGAGAAACTCTGCCAGGAAAGAAAACATCCAAAATCTTGTTCTAAAGCTTGCACGCAGGTCTGAAAGACTCTGGCAAGAATGAAAGGTAGTTGTCCAAAACTCGTTCTTTTCCAATAGAATAACCATGGAAAAGGCAGGAGAGTGGTAAAGTACTGTTTTCTCTAAGTCTGAAGGCTGCCCACACTGTGCCTGTGTGCTGCAGCTTGCATCTTCGCCTTTGGGAAGCTGCCGCTCGCCGATTCTCCCGCAGGCGAAGAAGCGGCTTCTTCGCACACAGAGCATTGTGGCGAGCGCAGGGAGCTCCTGAGAGCGGTTTGTGCCGAAAGAAGCCCGGGACCGGCACTTAGCTTCGGAGAGCTGCGTATCTGCGTCTTCTGCGTGTCTTGCCGCTCTACACTCAGCCAAAAGCTTTTCCACCATATCTTGCAAGGAGAAACTCTGCCAGGAAAGAAAACATCCAAAATCTTGTTCTAAAGCTTGCACGGGGTCTGCAAAGAGTTTGGCAAGAATGAAAGGTAGTTGTCCAAAACTCGTTCTTTTCCAATAGAATAACCATGGAAAAGGCAGGAGAGTGGTAAAGTACTGTTTTCTCTAAGTCTGAAGGCTGCCCACACTGTGCCTGTGTGCTGCAGCTTGCATCTTCGCCTTTGGGAAGCTGCCGCTCGCCGATTCTCCCGCAGGCGAAGAAGCGGCTTCTTCGCACACAGAGCATTGTGGCGAGCGCAGGGAGCTCCTGAGAGCGGTTTGTGCCGAAAGAAGCCCGGGACCGGCACTTAGCTTCGGAGAGCTGCGTATCTGCGTCTTCTGCGTGTCTTGCCGCTCTACACTCAGCAAAAAGCTTTTCCACCATATCTTGCAAGGAGAAACTCTGCCAGGAAAGAAAACATCCAAAATCTTGTTCTAAAGCTTGCACGGGGGTCTGCAAAGAGTTTGGCAAGAATGAAAGGTAGTTGTCCAAAACTCGTTCTTTTCAAATAGAATAACCATGGAAAAGGCAGGAGAGTGGTAAAGTACTGTTTTCTCTAAGTCTGAATGCTGCCCACACTGTGCCTGTTTGCTGCAGCTTGCATCTTCGCCTTTGGGAAGCTGCCGCTCGCCGATTCTCCCGGAGGCGAAGAAGCGGCTTCTTCGCACACAGAGCATTGTGGCGAGCGCAGGGAGCTCCTGAGAGCGGTTTGTGCCGAAAGAAGCCCGGGACCGGCACTTAGCTTCGGAGAGCTGCGTATCTGCGTCTTCTGCGTGTCTTGCCGCTCTACACTCAGCCAAAAGCTTTTCCACCATATCTTGCAAGGAGAAACTCTGCCAGGAAAGAAAACATCCAAAATCTTGTTCTAAAGCTTGCACGGGGGTCTGCAAAGAGTTTGGCAAGAATGAAAGGTAGTTGTCCAAAACTCGTTCTTTTCCAATAGAATAACCATGGAAAAGGCAGGAGAGTGGTAAAGTACTGTTTTCTCTAAGTCTGAAGGCTGCCCACACTGTGCCTGTGTGCTGCAGCTTGCATCTTCGCCTTTGGGAAGCTGCCGCTCGCCGATTCTCCCGCAGGCGAAGAAGCGGCTTCTTCGCACACAGAGCATTGTGGCGAGCGCAGGGAGCTCCTGAGAGCGGTTTGTGCCGAAAGAAGCCCGGGACCGGCACTTAGCTTCGGAGAGCTGCGTATCTGCGTCTTCTGCGTGTCTTGCCGCTCTACACTCAGCCAAAAGCTTTTCCACCATATCTTGCAAGGAGAAACTCTGCCAGGAAAGAAAACATCCAAAATCTTGTTCTAAAGCTTGCACGCGGGTCTGCAAAGAGTTGGGCAAGAATGAAAGGTAGTTGTCCAAAACTCGTTCTTTTCCAATAGAATAACCATGGAAAAGGCAGGAGAGTGGTAAAGTACTGTTTTCTCTAAGTCTGAAGGCTGCCCACACTGTGCCTGTGTGCTGCAGCTTGCATCTTCGCCTTTGGGAAGCTGCCGCTCGCCGATTCTCCCGCAGGCGAAGAAGCGGCTTCTTCGCACACAGAGCATTGTGGCGAGCGCAGGGAGCTCCTGAGAGCGGTTTGTGCCGAAAGAACCCCAGGACCGGCACTTAGCTTCGGAGAGCTGCGTATCTGCGTCTTCTGCGTGTCTTGCCGCTCTACACTCAGCAAAAAGCTTTTCCACCATATCTTGCAAGGAGAAACTCTGCCAGGAAAGAAAACATCCAAAATCTTGTTCTAAAGCTTGCACGGAGGTCTGCAAAGAGTTTGGCAAGAATGAAAGGTAGTTGTCCAAAACTCGTTCTTTTCCAATAGAATAACCATGGAAAAGGCAGGAGAGTGGTAAAGTACTGTTTTCTCTAAGTCTGAAGGCTGCCCACACTGTGCCTGTGTGCTGCAGCTTGCATCTTCGCCTTTGGGAAGCTGCCGCTCGCCGATTCTCCCGCAGGCGAAGAAGCGGCTTCTTCGCACACAGAGCATTGTGGCGAGCGCAGGGAGCTCCTGAGAGCGGTTTGTGCCGAAAGAAGCCCGGGACCGGCACTTAGCTTCGGAGAGCTGCGTATCTGCGTCTTCTGCGTGTCTTGCCGCTCTACACTCAGCAAAAAGCTTTTCCACCATATCTTGCAAGGAGAAACTCTGCCAGGAAAGAAAACATCCAAAATCTTGTTCTAAAGCTTGCACGGGGGTCTGCAAAGAGTTTGGCAAGAATGAAAGGTAGTTGTCCAAAACTCGTTCTTTTCCAATAGAATAACCATGGAAAAGGCAGGAGAGTGGTAAAGTACTGTTTTCTCTAAGTCTGAAGGCTGCCCACACTGTGCCTGTGTGCTGCAGCTTGCATCTTCGCCTTTGGGAAGCTGCCGCTCGCCGATTCTCCCGGAGGCGAAGAAGCGGCTTCTTCGCACACAGAGCATTGTGGCGAGCGCAGGGAGCTCCTGAGAGCAGTTTGTGCCGAAAGAAGCCCGGGACCGGCACTTAGCTTCGGAGAGCTGCGTATCTGCGTCTTCTGCGTGTCTTGCCGCTCTACACTCAGCAAAAAGCTTTTCCACCATATCTTGCAAGGAGAAACTCTGCCAGGAAAGAAAACATCCAAAATCTTGTTCTAAAGCTTGCACGCAGGTCTGCAAAGAGTTTGGCAAGAATGAAAGGTAGTTGTCCAAAACTCGTTCTTTTCCAATAGAATAACCATGGAAAAGGCAGGAGAGTGGTAAAGTACTGTTTTCTCTAAGTCTGAAGGCTGCCCACACTGTGCCTGTGTGCTGCAGCTTGCATCTTCGCCTTTGGGAAGCTGCCGCTCGCCGATTCTCCCGCAGGCGAAGAAGCGGCTTCTTCGCACACAGAGCATTGTGGCGAGCGCAGGGAGCTCCTGAGAGCGGTTTGTGCCGAAAGAAGCCCGGGACCGGCACTTAGCTTCGGAGAGCTGCGTATCTGCGTCTTCTGCGTGTCTTGCCGCTCTACACTCAGCCAAAAGCTTTTCCACCATATCTTGCAAGGAGAAACTCTGCCAGGAAAGAAAACATCCAAAATCTTGTTCTAAAGCTTGCACGGGGGTCTGCAAAGAGTTTGGCAAGAATGAAAGGTAGTTGTCCAAAACTCGTTCTTTTCCAATAGAATAACCATGGAAAAGGCAGGAGAGTGGTAAAGTACTGTTTTCTCTAAGTCTGAAGGCTGCCCACACTGTGCCTGTGTGCTGCAGCTTGCATCTTCGCCTTTGGGAAGCTGCCGCTCGCCGATTCTCCCGCAGGCGAAGAAGCGGCTTCTTCGCACACAGAGCATTGTGGCAAGCGCAGGGAGCTCCTGAGAGCGGTTTGTGCCGAAAGAAGCCCGGGACCGGCACTTAGCTTCGGAGAGCTGCGTATCTGCGTCTTCTGTGTGTCTTGCCGCTCTACACTCAGCAAAAAGCTTTTCCACCATATCTTGCAAAGAGAAACTCTGCCAGGAAAGAAAACATCCAAAATCTTGTTCTAAAGCTTGCACGGGGGTCTGCAAAGAGTTTGGCAAGAATGAAAGGTAGTTGTCCAAAACTCGTTCTTTTCCAATAGAATATAACAACGGAAAAGGCAGGAGAGTGGTAAAGTACTGGTTTCTCTAAGTCTGAATGCAGCCCACACTGTGCCTACATGGTGCGGCTTGCATCTTCGCCTTTGGGAAGCTGCCGCTCGCAGTGTCTCCCGAGGCGAAGAAGCGGCTTCTTTGCACACAGAGCATTGGGCCGGTCGCGGTGAGCACCTAAGAGCGGCTTCTGCCGAAAGAAGCCCGGGACCGGCACTTAGCTTCGGAGAGCTGCGTATCTGCGTCTTCTGCGTGTCTTGCCGCTCAACACTCAGCAAAAAGCTTTTCCACCATATCTTGCAAGGAGAAACTCTGCCAGGAAAGAAAACATCCCCGATCTTCTTCTAAAAGTTGCACAGAGGACTGCAGGGTGTTTAAGAAGATGAAAAGGATAGTGTCCCGAAACTCCTTTTATTCGAATATAACGTGAATGAAACGGCAGGAGAATGCTAATGTACTCGTTTCTATCAATTTGAAAGCTTCACACGCTATATCAGTGTGCTGCGGCTTGCATCTTCGCCTTTGGGAAGCGGCCGTTCTCTCCATCTCCCGGAGGCGAAGAAGTGGCTTCTTCGCGCACAGAGCATTGTGCCGGTGGCGGTGTTCTCCGGAGAGCGGCTTCTGACGAAAGACGCCCTGGCAGGGGGCTTAGTTTCGGAGAGCTCTTTACTCTGCCTTCTGCCTCTCTGGTCGCATAAAACTTAGCAAAAAGCTTTTTTACTATGTCTTGCAAGGACCAACTGTGCCAGTATGGAAAGCATCTCCGCTCTTGTTCTAGAAGTTGCACGGAGGTCTGCAGAGTGTTTAGCAAGAAGCAAAAGAAAGTTGTCCAAAACTCCTTCTTTTGGAATGGTAATGTGAATGGAAAAGGCCGGAGAGTGGTAAGGTACTGTTTTCTTTAGGTTTGAGAGCTGCACACAAAATCCCCATGTTGTGCGACTTTTTTCTTCGCTTTTAAAGACGCGGCCGCGGTCTCCGTCTCCCGGAGGCGAAGAAGCCGCTTCTTTGCACACAGAGCATTGTGCCGGTCGCGCTGCGCTCCGGAGCACGGCTTCTGCGGAAAGACGCCCGGGAGCGGTCCTTACCTTCGGAGAGCTCCGTATCTCTGAATCTGCGTCTCTTGTCGCCTACATCTTAGCAAAAAGCTTTTCTACTAGGTCTCGCAAGGAGAAACTCTCCCAGTACAAAAAGCATCCCGGATCTTTTTCTGGAAGTTGCACGGAGTGTCAGCAGAGTGTTAGGCAAGAAGCAAAAGAAAGTTGTCCAAAACCCCTTTTCTTCCAACGTTAATGTGAATTGAAAAGGCAGGAGAATGAGGAAGTGCTGTTTTCTGTCCGTTTGAAAGCTGTCACAAGGAGAAACTCTATCAGCACCTCAAGTTTTCCTCCATTTTACTCCCGATCTTTCTTTTGCTGTGCAGTCAAGAAGCACCCCACTTTCTTAGTTATGCTGCAGGTTGTCTTCAAATGGCTTTGCTTTCTGTCCCCTCCTCCCCATTTCTAACAGGCACAAGCACATTCCCTTCCCGGAACAAAATCCTGGTAATAGAGCCAGGAAGACTACGCTTTGACTTTGAGAACCAAAACCTATCTAAGAGAAAATAGTCCATTCTTTGAGACCCAATATCACACATCTGTGTGCAGGAGGAAGAGGGGTGCATGCGTGCGTGAATGGGAAGTGTACTCGCCAACAAACTAGAGCCAATATTAGTAACCAACATGTAACAAGTGTGGACGTATCTAATTCCCGGCTCTTTTTTGGATCTTTTTTCTTCAAGGTTATTTTGCTTTTAAAGATTTTCTAGTCATTTGAAAGATTCTTCTTGGTTTGTGTGAGAATAGAAATCTCCATAAAGCTTACTACGTAAAAGCAGGGTAATCTTTTGGACTTGATGATGACTATTTGGGAGATGATATTTCCATCTGCATAAATCAATTTCCTTGTTTTGGAAATATTTTTGTCACGGAAAGTAGTAAGTTTCAAGATGTGTTTTTAGAAGGTGTAAAAATTGAGATCCTCATTTGTAGCAAAGCAATACAAAGAATATCCCTTAAAACCATCCACTCCATCATTTCATTTTTGTATTTTTGTCTTTTCAATAGCTAGTTCTCACTTTCAGGTGGCTTTTAAATGCCATGGTTTGACACAATTTTGTTATTCATTTCTAAGCTTCAAAATGATATTTAAGAAGAGTAATTTCCTGTAACTACTGGACAGTTTGCAAATTAACATCAAAGTGGAGGGAGGGAGGGAAGGAAGTGGCAGAAGGACGTGGCAGAAAGAAGGACATAGTGGAAGGAAGGCAGTGAAGGAAGGAAGTGGGGGAAGGAAAGAAAAGAAAGAAGGAAAGAGAGAAAGAGAAAGAAAGAAAGAAAGAAAGAAAGAAAGAAAGAAAGAAAGAAAGAAAGAAAGAAAGAAAGAAAGAAAGAAAGAAAGAAAGAAAGAAAGAAAGAAAGAAAGAAAGAAAGAAAGAAAGAAAGAAAGAAAGAAAGAAAGAAAGAAAGAAAGAAAGAAAGAAAGAAAGAAAGAAAGAAAGAAAGAAAGAAAGAAAGAAAGAAAGAAAGAAAGAAAAAGAAAGAAAGAAAAGGAAGGGAAAAAGAAGGAACAAGGGAAAGAGGGAAAGGGGGAAAGGGGGAAAGGGGGAAAGGGGGAAAGGGGGAAAGGGGGAAAGAAAGAAAGAAAGAAAGAAAGAAAGAAAGAAAGAAAGAAAGAAAGAAAGAAAGAAAGAAAGAAAGAAAGAAAGAAAGAAAGAAAGAAAGAAAGAAAGAAAGAAAGAAAGAAAGAAAGAAAGAAAGAAAGAAAGAAAGAAAGAAAGAAAGAAAGAGAAGGGAAGAAAATTCCCAAATGTCAGAAACGTTAAAGATGATAAAATACTTGCGTGTATGATAAAGAGCGAGGACTAGATATTAGATATAGTATTGCTAAATGGCACATAAATGTGAGACCCAAACAGTTCAACTCATTGGATAGCAGTTTCTCAGCATGAATATGTTATTTCTAGCTTCAACTTCTTACTGCTACTGTACAGAATGATTACCATAGAATAATGGAATGGTTGGCTTTGGAAGGGACCTTAAATTCACCTACCTCCTCCCCACCATGTCATTGTCAGGGACACCTTCCACTAGACCGCCTTAAGCTCAAAGACCCATTCAAGCTGGCCTTGATCACTTCCAGGAATTGGTCACCCACAACATGTTCTAGTGTCTCCCAACCATCTTGGCAAGGAATTTCTTCCCAATAGCCAAAGGAAACCTATACTCTTCAGGTTTTAAAGCCATCCACACTTTTCCTATTGCTCCGTGCCCTTGTGTAGCTCACTTGCCTCCTTCTGGTAGGCTGTCTTCAGCTACTGGAGAGCTGCTCTAACAATTTGCCCAGAGTCTGCTCTTCTCCAGGCTGAGAAAACGCCTGCGGGACTCTGACTTGATGACAGACTTCATGTGCTGCACTGGGGGCTCAGACCATTCTTCTTCTTGGAATTGTTGTAGGATGCTCAACCCCTGTTGACTGTGGTACAGGTACACAGTTCATTGTGGTACAGGTAATAAATAGATGATTGTTTTAATAAAGACACAATTGAAATGATAAGAGCTAAATTTTAACGCAAAATTAATTGGAGAAAGATTCCTAAACCTGTGGCCCGTTACCCCAGCCCATCCATTGATTGTAAATGACATTCCTTGCAGATGTTATGATACATGAACCAAAGCCAAGTGATGGATACTGCTTAAGATAGATGTTCTACCTGCTTACTGCAATATGGTCTTATCAGTCTAAAACAATCCCCGAACATTAAGAACAAGAGATTACATCATGAAGTAATGAAGTGCTTTGGTTGAAAGTAAAAGGCATTTGAAAGAAATGGGTTTGGGGGCTAACGCAGCAAGATCTCAGAAATGGAGTGCCAGCTTAGTTCTCTGCTTCAGAGACAAGTGAAGCAATTCAGAAGTGTCCTCCTGTGAAAAAGGTTGACAGATCTTTCTGCACAACAGTTAACAGACGGCATCAGAAATGTGTGCAAATAACATACTAGCCACTACAAGTTTGTCCTCCAGGAGTGGAAGGGCCACTCAGACGCATAGCAGTGGTCTTGCTGCTGTGCCTGTTCAAATAGACAGAAAAGAATGAGGAAAACAAATTTTTCCATCTAGTTTGTTTCAGTATTGGTACAAAGACTATTTTCCCGCCCTCAGGAGACAGCAAAAACAGTCAACAACTGAAATGCTTCAGAAATGGAAATGATCTGAATCACAAATATTTCTTTTCACATCAAATTTAAAGCCTAAGTCATAACTGTCAAACAGATAGAACTACTTAAAGATGAATGTACTATACATACTAAAATATTCCCAGAGATAACTATTGTGTCCTTAGTCTGTTTAAAAGTCTAGACTTCCTGGTAAAAAAACTTGTACAGCGCTGAGGTAGCTCCACGACATTCTCTTTTCAGATTAATTAAACTCTTCAGTCTCACCACCGTTACCAATGGATTTCTGTAAGTCCTTGAAAACCAGTAATTTCCCTTTTTTCCTTCTATGAAAAAAATGACAGTGACAAGAGTTATTTGCACTCCCTATTTTCTGAAACAAGCCTGAACATCAAGCCTTAAGAACTTTATCATGAGTTTTACTTCAAACTAAATTTTAAGAGAATGGCAGAAAGAATGGGAGCCTCAAGCAAAAGAATTTAGGCTTCTAATTCTTGGGTTGTCTTCTTACTTACCTAAGACAAGAAGTGGAAAGAGAATAGATTAGAGTTAGCAGCTGTTTAAGATTTGCACGTACTCTTCCACTCTTCCAAGAGGTCAAGGATGCTTTTCTGGCCCTCCCTCCCTCCACAAGCTGCAGCTTCCTTCAAAGCACATTCACCTGCTGTGCAATGGAGCTCCCCACGAGCTCCATTGTGTTCCTCCACGGTTCTCCAGGGACTGCTGGGAGACAACCTGCTTGATGATGATGTCCTCCAGGGACTGTGGGGGATTCTTTGCTGTGTCAACTGGAGCACCTTCTCCTCCTTCTTGTCTCACTTTAGTATCATGCAGCTGCTTCTCATACTTCTTTTTTCCCTCACTTGTCACTGCCTATTCATATGTTTTGTACTTTTGACAATATATTTTCACAATGACTGATGGGCTCAGTTGCAGAAATGTGTCTTGCTAGAAAATTGGATACTATAGAAAACCATGATTTTACAGCAAAGAATAGTGGAAGTACAAATATACTGCTAAAGAACCGGAAAATTGACAATCATTCATTGTAATACGTCCCCTCATTTTGCCTTCTTTCTCCTTAAGATCTGGAAAGACTACTGGGCACTGAAAAACACTACAGTGTTGTTTCAAAGAAAAGACTTTTTTAGGATTCTAAGGCGCATGTTCCAATTGCTTGAGAAAATTGAGAAAAGGCACTTTGTCTTTTGTGATAAATATCATTAGCCAGTAGGGACAAAGTCTGACCAACAAGAGCAGATCAAAATCTGATGAGACCAAGCAATATACCTTGAGTGGCCAGGACAGAACCATTGAGTCATTGAATCTGTTGAATTGGAAGGACCCCATCAGGATCATCATCAGTCCAACTCCTGGCCCTGCCTGGGGCCATCCTTGAGAATCACACCATATGCCTGAGAGCAATGTCCCAAACTCAGACAGGTGTGATGGTGTGACCACTCCCTGGAAAGACTCTTCCAGTGCCCAGCCATTCTCTGGTTAAAAACTTTTTCCGGATACCCAACCTAAACCTCCCCTGACTCAGCTGCATGCCATTTCTTTGAGTCCTGTCTTTGTAGACCTCATTTGAGGACTTTCTAATACCAAGGTGATTCCGCCCCAGAGCAGAGCAGAGCAGAGCAGAGCAGAGAAGAGCAGAGCAGAGCAGAGCAGAGCAGAGCAGAGCAAGACAATCCCCTTCCTTGCCCAGCTGGTGATACTGTGCCTGATGCACCCCAGGACAGGCTTGGCCCTCCTGGCTGCCAGGGCACTGCTGATGCACATTCAGCTTGCCATTGGCCAGGAGCCTGGGTCCCTTTCTGCAGTGCTTCTCCCAGCCTCTTGCTCCCTCCCCAGTCTATACACCCACCAGGATTGCCCTGTTGCAGGTGCTGAATCCAGCACTTGCCCTTGTTCCACTCCATCTGGTTGGTGATTGCCTGTGGGAATCCTCAAAAACAGAGGGGTTTGGGAAAGCTGCAAAAGGAAGGCCTCAGAGACAGCAGAACTGTCATTGGAGCTAAGCAGTAGTCATAAGGTTTGTCAGCAGAAAAATTAGATGAGAAGTAGAAAAGTAAGGACAAATGGAACAATGGTCTGTGTATTAATGCTTGTCTAGAATAACTCCCTAAGCTACAGCAAAGTATATCTAGCGCGATGTTAGGTAGTTCTAAGCTTAATAATGGAGCTCTGTGCGTTGTATCTTAAGGCTTACAAGCAGGTCTTTTATTCGAAAGAAGCGAGCATCGTTCTAAGCCCAGGTACATGTCTTTATAGTGATTGGACAGAAGTACTGTCAATATGCTTTTGCTTTGTGTGATTGGTCAAAAAACTTTTCAAGTAAGTTGTAACATTAAGTTCTTTGTCTGCTGCTGGGGACGTGAGCTGCTGGCAGCTTCCCATTGTCATCACCATGTCATGAGACTGATGCTGGAAAAAAACCAGCTTGAGACGCCGTCCCCAGCAGTCCCGCCCCTTTTGTGATTTGTGCATAGACTCCCGGCCAGCAAGAATTGCCCATCTCTCCTATTTGGCAAGATCTCTCTGCAAGGTCTCTGTGCCCTCAAGGGAGTTAGTTCACAGCTCCTCCCAATGTAGTGTCTTTGGCAAACTGTCTTAATATTCCTTCAAGTGCTGTGTCCAGGTTGTTCAAAAGATGTTGAAGAGAACTGGCCCAATGATGATACTGTCTTAGCCACTGAAATAAGTGCTTCATACTTCCTCTTGTGCAGAAATCACAACAAATTTCTTTTCTATCCATGCAGATATCTTTTCTTATGCTCATGCTTTTTATCCCAACAGCAGCTGACACGACATTTACAGGCACAGCAACAGCACACTTTTCCTGCTCTTACTAGACTTAACAATTTTGCAACCGGTCAATCAGTGACCTTTGCAACTAAAGTCAGACCTTCAGCATTTCTCATTAAATGAATGTCTTCAGAAGAAAACTTTGCTGCCTACTCTGTACGACTGAAGAATAGATGATAATGAGTTAGCATCACAATCAGTTAAGTACAGAGCCTATACTTTAGCAGGGAAAAAATTAAAAGAAGAGCTCTTTTATGCAACAACTATCTGAGAAACAAAACAACTAGGATCTTCCACAGGGTTCCCTGCAGTAGAAATGTACTTGTATGAATGCAGAAGATAAAAGATGTGGTTTTGAAAGGCTATGTCCTTGCTAAGCTAAATTGGATCTCATCCTGTAGATGAAAGATCAAGGAGCTCAAAGCGGAGCTAGAGAGACATGTCCAGATAATGAGACAGAGCAAAGCATTTTCCAAGATAATTAAGCATTCTGGTGGACTGGCCAGTTAGGTTAAATCTGCCACACCCATTCACTTTCGGGGACTGAACTGTGGAGTGCTAAACCGTATCTGCTGCTGTGCAAAGTAAAAGAGATCCATCCAAATTGTATGGTTAGTGTGAACACTCTCACTCTCAATTGTAAAACACTTCATAAGCTATTAATCAGTCTTAGGAACAAAATGAAATAAAGCTGTTATGCCATCTGGGAATGGGAAAACATGTTCAAAATATTTTTTTCTCTATGCTTTCTTCTTTTTTCTTTTTCTTTTTTTCTTTTTTTTTTTTTTTTTTTTAATCCCACATTATGTGATTGATAATTTCAACCATTCTGGAATGCTTTTAACAGATGAACCCAGCACAGTAGTTTTATTACAGGCTCTTGTCCCTTACATGCTTCAGGACAGGTTTGGAATATACTCCACAGTCAATTAGTGGTTTTTTATCTCTTTTCCCAGAGACAACTTTTAAAGGACTACTTAACCCCTAAAAATCATAATTTCTCTGGTTTCTCCAAGCTTTTTGAGAAAGCTGTTTTGGTTTTGTTTTGGTTTGTTGTTTGTTTTGTTTTATTGCATCATTCCTAATGTCTTCAGACCTACTACAAGAAGAAGTTAAAAATAGATCTTATTTGAAGAGACTGTTAAAGCTAATGAACTGCCAGTCTTGGTATTTGTATCTTTCTAAATCCTTTAAATTCCAAGGTTGCCTTCCTGAATCCTCAGTTACTTAGAAAACATTGTGTTTATAAAACAGACCCAGTTCAATTGCTTCTGCAAACTCACCTTCATTTTATAGGATTGTACTTCAAGAAATCTTGCTTCATTCAAACATTGAAAGTACAGATTTGACATCATCTGTGACCCTTCGATCTGTCTGAACTGTATTTCATTGTGTGAGTTTCTCAGTTGCTTCAAATAAGGACAGAATCTTTTCAATTTGCATAGCATGTTATCTGAAGATCTCCTGTCTGCTTTCTTCACTTGCTTTAATGGGAAGACAAGGGAAATACATTTTGAATGTTATCTTTTAGAGTCTACTTTTACCTACCAGTGTGCTTATATGGACTAGAACCAATGTCAGCTTGAAAGAAGGTATTGTCACGATCCGCTGATACCAAGGGGTTGGTTAACTGGTTGGTTGGTTAACTGATCTCGGAGTGCAACAGACAACCTGGAAAGGGGATTGCAGTATCAATCCAAACAAATGCACCTTTATAGAATGACCACAGCAAATGCCTGAAAGGAATCAGGGAGAGGAAAAGAATAAAAAAGAGGGGGAGAAAGAGAGAGGAGTATAGCTACCAAACATGGAGAGACTAAGTCCTCTTAGTCCAGCCGATAGAGTTTGCCTAGTCACGTTGGGAAGATCTCAAGTCCTGGTTAACTCAAGGTTCTATTATAGTCCATTGCTGAGGGGGGAAACAGAATCTTGAAATGGCTGAGATACAATCAAGAAGAAGAAGAAGTCTATTGAAATTGCTGAGGGGGAAAAAGATATTGAAGACGGGTACAGACAGTCCATGTTCTCAGCAGGATAAGTCAGTATCAGCAGTGAGTGGGACCCACTGTTTCAGGACTGCTTTCTGGGGGAAACCAGTCTAGGTCCGGTGAACACATCTGTAGGCAACACTCAGCAGGCATCCTGCTTCAGTCAGGCCAGCACCCCTGCATCAGAATTACAGGTGTCTCAGTCTCAGTCCTTGGTAGGGGGGCTTCAACCTCGGTGCCTCACGCTGGTAGTGGAGATGAAGGATTTTCCATGGGGGGGCTACCAAGTTGCCCCAGCAAGTTCATCTGGCCAAGAGGTGGGAAAATTCCTGGTCTATTGTCGTGAAGCAGGTGCAAGCATATAGGCCGGGTCGCCCTTTGGCAGGCCCTGCTAGAAGCAGTCACTGAAGACACAGCTGTGAACAATCACTTGGCAGGCCAGAATTCTGCTCAGGGGCCTCAGGATTTTTGGTGTTCATCCATTACTGGCAGGCCAGAATTCCCATCGGTGTCTTTAGGGTCCCAGTGTCTGTCCTGGGAATGGTCGTGAGGCAAATGAGGGGAACTTTAGACTGTCTTTCACACGTATCAGAAAATCTATTTACTGAAATGGCCAAAAAGAATGCATAACATTTACAATTGAGGGGGAAAAAGAAAACCAAACTCAAACCGTTGGAGCAATATCATTCTAGAGAATGCCATGTCTCTATGAAAAATACAAAAAAATTTCTGTTTTCAAACGCACCCACAAATCACCATTTTGCATCTTTTTTGTTGTTGTTGTTGTTGTTTGTTTTAAAGCTCTGGCACTTATCTGATTCCTTTTTGAGTTAGTTCAGCTCATTAATCTAGTAAGAAAGCTGCTAAAATTAAACTGAAAAACCTATGGGGAACAGGATGCCACTTCAGCCATGTTGTAGGGAAGCATTAGGTCAGCCTTCTGTCTTGTAGAAATATGTCTGTCATATAGGAAAATCAATGTGTAGCACTATCTTATTTTGAACTTTCTCATTGCTACTGGGTTCCTGAATGATCAAGATGGTTTAAACCAACAACAGGCAGCCCTCTAAGATACTCCCCAAACTATTGCAATGGAATAACTTGATCAGGTGAAGAGCTCGCTATGCAAAAGCTGAATATGATGTCAAGAATGCTTTGTTGTGGATTACCATTGTTTGGGATCATTTATCCCTTACCCTCCCATGTAGGTATAGGAAAAATTTAAGAAACCACAAGGCTTTTACAGCTGTTCTTGTATTTTGGGATCGTAAGGACTTGGGTTGGTAAACAAAACTGTGGTGAGTTTTACTATTGACTTTATCGCTGTTTCACTTTGAATTAACTGCTTTGCATTTCAGCTTACCCATCAGTATAATGAGAAGAAGAATATCTTCCTTCCTGCCCAAAAGATGTTGAATTATGCCTGTGATGTCACGGACTTAAAGACGAAAACCATTGTGATTGAAAGGAAGTATTGGCATGCCACAAGGTAACTGGAGTGAGCTGTGTTTCCTCCTCAGCTTCACTGTGATAGTAGAATTTTAATTAGCAGTTCCAAAACTTTGTCTTAGCATAGTCTGGTGACATATCTCAGTAGAGCAGTGTCCTAGGGTGACTTTATGATGTTGTATCCCCAGCCATCTGTTCTGTTAATGCTGGATATTATATTCTCTGCCTTCAAGACTGCTTCTGAGAGCAAAGGTGGGGAGAAGAAGAAGTACGGAGTTTGTTATCACAGGCTGCACTCACTCTTCTAAAAGCAACACTGCTCCACATTCTGTGCTGCACTGTGTTGTCTGGGCACTGATGGAGCAGAACAGAGTGTTCTTTGCTTTTCAGTTGGTTTAGCTGGCTGAGGCAGAGTTTTCCCTGGACTGTCTTTTTTCTTTCCCTTTTCTTGGAACTGTTCAAACCTGCTCCAGACTGGGACCTGGAGAGCACTGAGAGCTTGCACTTTGTGGCCTATGGGGGCCTACTCTGGGCAGCAGCCTTTCCTAGTGCCGGAGGGATTGATAACAGAGCAAGCATCCACAGGAGAGACTTTCTGAATTTGTTGTCTCTTCAGAGCGGCGATTGAGTTTTGTCATCTGGTATTGTTCATTTTTTGTGCTGGGGGGTGCTTTCCCTGGTAAATAAACAGATTTTTTCCACTTCTCTCAGAGGAAATGTTTCCCAGACCAGTTGAGGGGAGGGGCCGTGTAGGTGGGCTTTCTGGGGGGGGCCCCCTGAGACATAAACTTTAAAGAAATTTAGGGATTTTAGAGGAGCTGAGGTTTTAGTTAGAGATAAGCCTTATTAGAGTTTATCAAAATAAATAGGTAGGCCTTGTTGAAGTTAAGAGTTAGTAGTTAACTAATAATTGATTGCTTGTCAACATCATGTTTGCTTAGCTGGGTTTATCATGAAGAATATAGAAACTCATAAATAGCTTTTAGGAACATAAGACAATTGTAGGCCACCTCTGTTCTGAAACCAATTGAAGATGGGGAATGGGAGTTCTACCAATGGGTTCATTTGTCATATTTGCATTGAAAATGTAGAAAGTTCAGAACCAGGAAGACTTCATTTATTTCCTCATTTTGGAACCCCTCCCCATGAAAGGGACCACCGATTCATTTTGAGGAACAAACTACGTGTGCTTAATAGCTTTTGAACTAATTACCATACGAAGTGAGGAATGATGGGATGTACCTAAATTATGAATATGTATTTGTCTTTTGGGTATTCAATACTTGTATAGATAAAAAGACTCTGTTATCACCTCTAAATCACAGTGTGTATTTGGGAGCTATCCCGCACGCTGCCCAGCGTTGCAATAAACATACACTTTCTAATTTTGAACTGTTAGAGAGCCTTGGTCCGTCACAGTTGGATATCAGTACTAGATCAATATTTTTAATAAATCACCCCTTCTTGAGGATTGCTGCCAAATTTGCCCTAAACCAAGACAAGCAGGATCTGCGATTTAGAGAATGATGGAATCACTTTGGTTGGAAAAGACCTTTAAGAACATTGAGTCTAAATGTAATTAGCAAACACAACCATCAAGCAATGTTTTGCTGTCTGAAGAGAACATGGTTTATCTGGTAAGCTTTGCAAGTATTTGTGTCATCACAAGCATGCATGTCCAATGCATTAGATGGGTATATAATAAGAAACCTGTGCAAATCAACAGAATGATTCTCAGGGTAGGATATTGGCATGTTTCATCCTTCTTCCCGACTTCTTCCAATGAATTATTTTTACAAAGTAATGATTGGAATTGTTACTCTTTTGACGGTTCTTGTTGTATTACTGACATTTTTGGCATAGGAATGCCAAATAGGCTAATTCACCTAGTTTTTCAGATAAAGACCAAGATTTAGTGTTGCTTAAGCTGGAGGCAGAAATATTTAAATCTTCCAGCCTCCTTCTTAGTACCTAATTTCTATTACAATATCAGTGCACAATCTTGTCCCTTAAGGTCCAGCTAGCTCAGTTTATACCAACAGGGTGACATTAGTAGGGCTCACGTGATGCTGCACACAGAAGCCCTCGGGGTGCACCTCTAGCAGACAGTAATTCATGCACTTGGACCATCCCAGTGCTGACTTTGGATCACCAGAAGAGTAGAACTAGAGAGATTTGATGGAGAGCTCTCTGGAGGAAGTGGCCTGAAGAAGACAGCAGAAATCCCATCTGTGTGTTTGTACAAATAACGTGAATACCATTTACAGAAAAAGATCTTCAAATGGATCTAGCTTTTTCTGCAGACTATTTGTCAACTATATGCATTACATGGACAGTTCCACTGAGCATCTGAAATACAGCTGCGTTTAAGTGGATTGATTCAGGGTTGGAAAGCGGTGAAATAAAGCTTTTCAGGAATAGCTGACATCCAAGTCCCGCAGAAATTTACCTATTTTTAATGTCCAGATGCTTTTTAAAATCATGGGTGACCATTTAGCTACCTAATAGCTTTAATCAGAAATACAAAGAAAATTTTAAACTCCCATCTTTTATAGCTTGAATATTTTTCTTTGTTTATTTCCTGGTTTCCAATTCAGGTCTACAAATCATATGATTAGGTAATGAGAACTCATGCTGTATAAAAATATTTCGTGCTATACTTCCAAGTCAAGGCCATGTTTTTCCCGGAACTGTTTAAAAAAATAAAATTCTATCTGGATTCTCTCTAGCCCACACTCATCATTATATAAAGTCATTTAAATATTATATTTTGACTTTACATGGTGCAATTATATTCAGAAATCCAAGGCTCTATTGTTAGATTGTTTGTATGGTTTTCTGGCAATTCTAACTTCCCACAACCACCCTTGGCAGCTATATATTTTTGCAGCAAGGCATCACAGGGGTCTGTGAGAAGTTTGAATGTGAAGCAGAGCTAACATTAAAATACACGTGACATACTCGAAATATTTCACTTCCGAAAGTTACAGTTTGCTTAGATGGAAGGAAATATGAAATAAATAAACCTCACACAACATTTCTAAATCTTGGAAATCTATTACCTGAACTTTGAGTCAGTTTGCAGGACAGGACTCTGTAGAAATGCAAATGTGAAGTCCAAGGAATAGAGCAGAAGGTGTATTGGGCAGGGGTACAGAAGATTGCTCTGAAGGGTGATGTAAGCAAGATTGCATCCTATAAAGATAGCAGCTGCTTCTGCTGGTGCCAACATAGAGAATTTGCGCCACCAGCCTAGTTTTCTGGGGACATTTGACCTGTACACTCTTGAGGGCTTGTAGATGGGAATGAATGTGTCCTTTGATCTGTTTTTTTCTTTTGAATGTCTATGACCTGACTTGCTATTGTGTACTGTACTGTATCGTTTTAGAAACAGACACGTTTCATCTGTTTGAAAGCTGTAGTTGAAAGTGAGCTTGCAATCATGAGTTGGCTGTCAAAAGAATTAATTTTCTGCTTTAAGCAAAATATCAATAGAAACATTCCATCCACTCCTATGATACAGATTCCTTTTGAATTTACAGGGTAATTTGCATTAGTGAGTATACTGCATGTGCAATAAATACACCTTGCTTGGTTTCTAATGATGATAATAGTCCTCTTTGTATTACTCTAAGGATTGAACTCACCATCATTATTTTCCTGTTCTCATTGAACTGTAAAGGAAAAATAGTTTTGCATTAACCAAGGAGTAAAATGCATGGATTTAGCATCATTCTTGCAAGTAGTCCTCGATTCTGAAAATACCTCTCAGAAGCTGCATCAAATGGCAAAGCTAGACAGATTGCAGAATGCAGAACCTGCCATTTAGGATCAGGTACAAAATAACACCCAAGAAATTCTTCATGGATGCTGCATAAGTACAAAGACGCCGTTATTTAAAAGAGAAAAATAGTCAATGTGAAACGTGTTTGATGAATAAAAAGCTATGCTAATCAAGAGACTACAGTGCCAAGTGTGCTACAAGGCTTTTTTGTAATTAACATCATTCCCAGCATGAAAAAATACTATTTTTATTGTAGATTGCTTAAGAGTGCACAACAGTTTGGAAAAAAGTGCTTTGCTTTTTCTATTCATAGGAACTGTGTATCATGGTAAGAGATACTGTAAACAGGTTTTGGAAAACAATGTTATTTTGAAGATTCATTCTATTCAGAAATACTTCCCGTGAAAAAATTTGCTCTGCCTTCCATCCTGAAGACTCTTAAAGGAAAATGTCTTTGTTGCATTCTCTTCACACTAGTTCAGGAGCTCAGTCTTACCTGCATTCTAATGCTTTTTTATGTTCCTGATGGCATGGCTTAGACATCCTTGTCTCCATTACCATCATGATTTCCAGATCAAGTGATGAGAATTTTTCTTCAGGATTGGTGAAGTTAAGTGTCATAACATTTTTGTCAAGTCAATTTGAAGGGGTTTTTTTGCCAAAGGAATCTCTTCCTTCCTAATGAAAACCATTGGCAATAGCAAACCTACTCAGTTTTTCAGGAAGTCAAATAATACATCTCCACTGTACAAGGTCCTCCGTTTGTTTTTTTTTCACCAGAAGAAAACTGCTGTTTTCTTCTTCTTCTTCTTCTATCACCTTAGACTTACTTTCTTCCAAAATCTTTTTAAACCTTTAGATTACTTTCACAGTGTGCTATAGCATATGTATTTGAAAAGACCATTTGTACATATTCAAATGGCTTACTTCTAATCTATTAAGAAATGGCTGTACTTCTATTAAGGAAACATAAAGGTGCAGTAATATTTTTTCTTCTACAAAATTTAAAAAGCCCCAACTATTAAAAATGATACCAGCAAATGATGTCTGTAAGACTGAGGCAGGAGACTTTTTTCCAGAACAATGTGCAGTTCTTCCCAATTCTATTTTTCCCTCCGATTACTTTGTACAAAAATAGTTTTACACAGTCTTCTAATAGTGGCGTGTTACTAGTGGGGTAGAGTATTGCCCTGCCAGCATTGGAATTGACTCGACTGTAGTTGTGTTCAAATTTGCTGATGAGACAAGGTTTTTTTGCTGAACGCACTTCAGCAAGCAAGAGAGCTTCTTAGTCTTAAGATGCTATGAGTCCCAGAAGAAGATGAATGAGGTGATGACATGCCTTGTGTTCTGAAGAGAGATCAAAACTTATTTCTGGGGTCACCCCCCCTCTTGGTACAGAAAGCACACAGAGGGCTTTGAAGCAGCACTTTCACCCTCTTTGCATTCACTAGTAAATCGGAGACAGAGCTTGCCCCAAGGTTTGTGCAAAAATACTCTTTTGATGCAACTCTTAACCAGACAAAATCTCTGGGAAAATTTGCAGTGGCAGAAAGCAATTTTCCCTTCCTGGGAAATCTACTGAAACGGTTCAGAAGTTATTCCCATTCCCTGTTGCTAACCTCTGCTGTCTAGCTGTCCGATATGTTTGGGACCATGTTGAAATCATTCTAAACAATGTACTGATGCCGCACTGTTGAGTAAACATAGGTCTTTTCCATAGGTGTCAGGGAAAAATATTTCTGTTGGTAAAAATGATAGAAAACAATACCAGCATGGCAGAAAAACAATTACATCAATAGAATGAAGATGCCCAGAATTCTTCTTTTGAAGTTACACACAGTCAATATTTTCTAAAGAAGGTTGTGAAACTTAATAAGGAGTACATTCCACGTGACTGGTGCACAAGTTCATGTTTCCACCTTACAAAATACATATTATTAAAAGAAAAATGTTCTGCCTTGTAGAAAAGTAACCCATTCGTAATTTGATCAAAGATAGGATTAGATCAAGTATTCCTACAAGACAGTAGTAGTACTAGGAAAAGCCTTTTGGCGTCTATTTAACTACAGGAAACTTGAGAAAGCAGAAGAGTGTCCTTCCCTGCTGCAAGCTGTACTTCCTATTTGCTAGTGCTGCTTCAACATTGTCTAAAGAAAACTTGCCAAAATAAGACTATTGTATACAAGCAACTGTAACTATCCATTCCGTTCCAGCTAATTTTAACTAGCAAGTATGAGTCACACACTCTAATGGAATATTCTAATGCATAGATAGAGCATACCTTCACTAATAAATGGGGACTCTGGAAAAAGGAGCAAATGCAGTTGAATTTCAGGGAAGGAAATTATTGGAGTGCTAACTGCAGTCCCTCGACTTCACAAGAAATGATGTCTGGTAATCCCAACCAGAAACATATAGAAATCCATTTTCAAATGGGTTGCATCTATGGTCCTCTGCTCTTCCTATATGAAGAAACTGTGGTTTGAATCAATCTTCAAAATAGTATGCCTAAAGACCTTAGATGCCTCCAATTCTTTTGTTGGTTTTTTTTTTTTTTTTTCCAGAAGCAACTGTCTCAAAACCTTTTTAAAGCTGACATTTTCCCTTAAGATGCCATATTTTAAAAGAGCACCTTGTCATTTAACAGGGTATTCCAAACATCATTTACAAGTTTAGACTGAAAGTAACACTTTTCCTAGTAATCTTTCATTTTTTGCAGCTCAGTGCTAACATAGGCAGCAAAGAAGAGAACAGACCACAGCTCTTTCTGGAGCATCTTGAACAAATGCCCTTGCTTATGTTCTAATCATTCACTTCACCAAAAGACCTAATGATGAAGAAAAGGTTGTGAAAGCATTACTAGTAGTGCTACATGGCAATCCACGGGTGTGATTTCTCAAGCAGAATTTGTATCACATAGATGATACTTGGCAAACAGCAAATGAAGGGGTTTTCTTCAGCTCTCAGACTGATGTTACATGTCAGTAATTTAAAAAAAGATAACAAGAAGAAGGTTATTTTTTAACATGTGAATTTAATTACACTCCTGCCATGGACATCTGAATCTTATGAATAGACAGTGTCTGATTTAGAAAAAAATAAAGAATTACCACAGTTTAAAGAAACATAGGATCATAAACCCTTTGCTGATGGAACGTAGCCTATTCATTGGTTGAAATGAAGCAGGTAGACAGGACATATGAAATATTTTTTTGTGCATCAAACATTTATTTTCTAAAGTGATGCTGACAGATAGTGAACTCACCAACTTAGATATTGCACGGTAGATAAGGGTACATAACTTGCTCCATCAAGTAATCCCTTGGAATCATCATCCAAGGGGATTTTCCCCTGCATCTGTGAAAATATGCCTACCTTTTTCACAATACTTCTGCAGCAGCATTGTTAGGCCTGATCAGCTGGTATGGAGAGGGAATTATCGGCAGCAAGGTGACTGGCCAGGGCAATTTGCTTCAATGGATTTTGATCTCCCGGATATTTTGCAGACCTGCTTCAGCCCTGCTTGTCAAACACAGCCTTTAAAGGGTGCCAAACAATTGTTAGTCTGTACTGGGCCATATGCTCTTTATTCTCTCCCTCAACTTCTCCATCGCCTCTCATCTGTTTCACATGAGCTATGTTCAAGGTCCACAGGCTACTTTTCACAGAATCTTCAGGCCTGATGCAGTAAGAATGATGACTAGAACACAGCTGGGATCAATTTTCCAGTTTGGATAAAAATGCATTCTGCACACAAATCCAATGAGAAGGTGTTCCCCCTATGCCCAGAAAAACCTTCACTAGTACTAGTGTTCTACGTAAACTGCAACTTAGTCTGAAAGAAAAGCTTTTTTCTGAGAGTGTCTAAGAGCTTTGTATGAAGCACAGATATTTGATATATGCAATTTTGAATACCAGAGGAAAAAGAAAACGGCACAAAGCTTTTAATGGTGCTGGTTTTAATTTTAAATTCCATGCACCTTTTCAAAAAGTGTCAGCTCAAATGCCCATCAACATATTTTAGTCACCTGTAAGTCAGTATTCATATAAAATGTTGATTCAAATCAAAAGAATTTCAAACCTTTCCTCAAAGTTTATATGCCTAGATTTAATACTTCTGACACATATTAGATGAAAGGAAGACATTTTTTACTGTGGGGGTGATGGAACACTGGAACAGGTTGCCCAGAGAAGTAGTGGGTGTCCCATCCCTGAAAGTATTCAAGGTCAGGTTGGATGGGGCTTTGAGCAGCAACACAGGAGACTCTTGATGGTAGAGAAACAAAGTTTGAATCTAGAAGAAACTCAGATTGAAGTATAGGAGCAAGTTTTCCCTCAGCTCTTGGGGTAAAATCAAAGTGTTACAAAATTACCTTGATCTGTGATTTTCACTACTGTAACAGGTTAATGAAAACTATGCAGAAGATAGCAAATTTTAAAAGAGAGAAGAATTACAGCATAAAATACATGGGATGGGTTTCTACATGGGACAAAATCTCTGTATTTCCACACTTCCTCATGTTAGGATTTCATGAAGTGCCAAAGAAGGCGGCAAAATATCATTCAGGACATTATTTACTGGGGTTCAGCCTGGCCTTTAGTAGGAATTGGGTTTGAACATAATGCAGATATACCACACACTTTCCCTTCACTGAAAATTACTGTTTACAATGAATAAGCAATGAGGATATAAATTGACTGAAAGCATCTTAAAAAGGTAAAGTATTTCATTGTAAATGATCTGTGATCCAAATAGTTCTTCCACCTTAGTGAGGGACAAAAGAATTCTTCCATATCATGATGGTTTAAAATTGTATAAACCAATGTTTTCTTCTGAAAAGATATTATCTATTTTTTTCTATCTTTAGAAGAAAATATTCCTAGACATACAACACATGAGAATGAAGTAATCGTAAAGAAACAAATAATATGAAAATATTCCCTACATATAATTAAATGAAAAGCTGTGTTTTAAATAGGAAGTAGATATTAAACAGAATTTTTACACCAGATATTTGAATTGTTGCACCAGCTATTTTGCCCACAAAGAGAGGTATTTAGCATTTCGGTCTTTTCCAAGGTGTTCATCATCTGCTATGCTGACCTCTGCGTGGGCCTAGGTGTGTGTGGAAGGGGGGCATGTGAAGGGGAGTGTGTATGTTTGCTCAACACTTGTTGTGGCAGATTCATGCCTCAGCTCCATCATTTGTTTTAGAAACTTCACAGAGAGTGGATATGAAGTTTAATATCAACAAGAGATCAATTCCCAAATCATCCATTTTACCCTACCTTATAAATCATATGCTTTGTTGCATATTTTATCAAATATACTTTCAAGCCACACGGAGAAATGAGAATGTGGAGAATCCCTCCAATGTCTTGCAACTTTTATGCAAACAGAGTTTCAAGAAAGGATCATTTCTTTTAAAGTACATCTGGGACAGGCATGATGGTGGTGTCAAGCTGCTGGAGTTTTTGTTGCTGGGAGAAGTCGTACAAAAGGATTGGTTTTTACATTGACTAGTTACTGAATCAAGTGCATGAATACATTGGAAATTCAACTGGGGGTTCCTTTTTCTAGCAGATTACTTCTAGAACGAGCTTGCAGACTGAAGCTGACTCTTTTGCTCTCTTTTTGTTTCTTACCTATTTTCTTGGCTTCTTTACCACTATCTACACAATTTTGGAACTTTTTTCCCAACTAAAATTGTTTCATAGTCTGATAATTAGGATACATTTTTTACAAGGAATTTTTAAAAATCTTTGTTTGAGTTAAGAAGGTTAAGGACTAAGGTCTTTTTCTTACCTTATCAATATTGGGATGAAATTGATAAATAAAGACTAACTCTTTCTTTTTATTTTCAACCCAAGTAGATAGTTCCCATACATTAATACATTTTGTGGACCAATATTTGCCATTCTGATGTAAGTTGTCCCTTCTTAACAATATACATTCTGTGACTATGTTGACAACACTATTGGTGAAGATCCTAACTGGTCTTAAACACACATAGGGAGAAATTTGCTCAGCCAGTGTCAGTCTTAAGCATGCCTATCAGAAGATCTTTCTATAGCTGGGGAATTTTCCCATGAAAGGGATTCAGTTATGGAAGAGACACTTATCCCAGAGTTTTGCATTCTTCTTGAGCACTACTTAAGGAACTTAGATCCCATGTCCATTTGGATCTCTCTCTGCACAGATCTTTGTCATGCCAGTGCTTGAAATGCATCTCTAAGAGAATTCACTAGCACAGAATGAACGAGAGTGGAAGGCGTCAGTGGGGCTCACCAGGTCCAACCCCCCTGCTTAAACCAGGCTACCTAGAGCCTCTTGCCCAGGATTATATCTGGGTGTACTTTTCATGTCTTCAAAGATCCAGGCTCCACAATCTTTCTGGGCAGTCTGTGCCGTGGTTCAGTCGCCCTCACAGTAAAAAATCATTTGCTGATGTGCAGAGGCAATCTCCTGTATTTCAGTGTGTGCCTACTGCCTCTTGTCTTTTCACTGAGCATCCTTGAAAAGACACTGGTTCCCTCCTCTTTGCACTATTCCTTCTGGGATGTATGTGTGCTGCCACCTAGAGAAATGTCAAAAACCTTCCTGAAGCCCAGGCAGACAATATTCCCTTCATCTACCGGGCAAGTTGATTCATCAGAGGAGTTTAAAAAGTTGTTCAGCATGAAGTTCCCCTGGTAAATCCATGCTGACTATGTTATTTTGTCCTCCTTCATGTGCCTGGCAATGCTTTCCAGCAATAGCTGCTCCATCAACTTCCTGGGGATAAAAATGACGCTGGCTGGCTGGCTTGTACTTTTCCAAGTCCTCCTAGTTGCCTTTTTCCAAGATGGGTGACATTTGCTTTCATCCAGTCTTTGGGCACTTTCCTCAGTCACTATGATCCATCAAACATCATTAGGAGTGGCCTCAGAATAACATCTGCTAACACCCTTGAGACCTGTGGCTGCATCTCAACAGGGCCTGTGGACTTCATGGAATATGTACCAATTCAGTGACTACGCCCATAAAAGTTTGCAAGGGATAAGAGAACGTATTAACAGGTACCTGAAGAGTGAGTGAAAAACTATGGAAGCAATCCAAAAGGACAAAGACTTGAGTTCCCTTTTCAGACAAAGCATCCTATCGTGGAGCTGAGCAGCTTTAGATCTAGGGAAGCTTCCCCTCTGAAAGGATGCAGAAGACATTCTTTTACCCGTATCCACTAATAAAATGTATTGACCATTCACTTGCAATACAAAAAAACTAAATTATTTCCAAAATTGTTGCCGCCTAACTAGACAATCATGTACTGGCTGGGTATTCCCCTAACAGATGACAGCACCTGCTTGATGCCTCTTATGCCTACAGACTATTTGAATTAGGTCATCTGAGTGGGGATTACTGGTCTGGGAACTTTCTTTCTGATGAATTTGGAAGATTTACTGAAGCAAGGACCTGAAGATGAAAACTTCATTTCCCACCAGTGCACTTTAACATCCACGGCTGTAATGCCATTGTTTCTCACCAACTGAGTCAAGAATTTATGACTACAAAGTGAATCAGCTCCAAAAGGAAAGATAAAGGCTAGAAAACATTCTCTCTTGGTAAAGCAAATGAAGTGACTAAATTCTAATCACTCGCTGGCCTAAAGCTTCAAGGAGGGGGAGGTGGACCAGGTTTCCTTCCACTGCCGTTCTCTTTGTCACCTCAGTGTTTTATAGGGGTATGCAGACATTCAAAAAGAGAGCTTTGCTGAATTCATAAAATTCAGTCTTAAAAAATAACTTGATAGCAGCTGAAATGAAAAGAACAAATAAAATGCAATTAATTCCACGGAAGCTTGAAATGATTATTTCTTCATTTTGCATTTGAGGATGTATATTGTGTGAGTTTGTCTTGTATTGTTCTACAGGTTTTCTAACTGGCACACCTTTCTTTATGAATGGACTGTCCTTTCCTAAATGCTCTCATATGGAGGAACATGCTTCTGATAAGAAGAGCACTAGGGTGTCTTTACTTGACCTTTTATTTTTACTGATGTTTGGTCCTTGGAAATGAATGGGGTTTTTCAATTGAAATGTCTTACTATTGTTCCCACAGGATAAGCCACAGGCTCTTCTGCTCAGAGCTGTCACTAGTCAGCTATTCTCCTATCTGCCTTTAAGTAGTTGAATGTTCTGGTCTAAAAGTAGCACCTTCTATGTAGCCATGCTCTTAGCTGCCAGTGTCATCTTGAATCCAAACACCCTCCCGCAAGGGACCGCTGGTTCTGTAGTCAACTAAGGGGAAAAAAACGGTCCATCCATGCTTCCTGATTTAAAATATAAAGGTATATAAAGGTATGGTGTCCCTAAACGATTCTCTGCAGTTGAACACTACTTATCTTTGCCGTGTTTCTTCAACTCACTTGCAAGTCATTCATGCGTTACCTTCTTGTGAGAATTGCTTGGTTTGAAGATGATTTAAAAGGGTATGAGAATACTTTTGTGCCTCTGCTATAAGGATGCTTTTCAAATCCACACAAACCTCCTGCAAATGCAAAAGCATTCATCCTGTATTGTCCTAGGCTACAATATAAAAATGTATTCTGCTCCCAACCTCAAGAGCTGCTGAAACCGGGAGGGGCATCGTTTTTTCCTTATCTCCTTATCTCTTAACGGGGCCATCCATGTCTTGCCACATGACTCAGAGATGACTCCCTCCAGGAGCCATTTCTGTTTAAAGGGTAATCAAGGAACCACTGCATGACTCAGAACAATTTGAGCCCATTGCAAGATGCTCTGCCCAGGGGGCAGGAGCTAAGCATCCCCAGCTGGATAGAATCTGAGTTTTGGGACACCACAAGCAGTCTTTCCACTGGCTTCCTAGAAGAACGGCCACCCTCACCCACTGGTCTTCAGAGGACAAGAGCTACCAGATGGTTTCTACAGGATCACCACTTCAACAAGACCATTTCATCCGGACTGCTGCCACCACCCTAACTAGCAGGGTGACAGGTCGTATTCTGTCCGTGGTTTTTCTTTTGTATTATTGCATGTATTTGGTTTTTCCCCTTTTCCTAATAAATTGTATTTCTGACTTGGAGTCTTGCTGCCATGCTGGATTTCTTCAGACCGACTAGCTCCTGACACCAACAGCCAGAGTGGGCTGCCCCCAGAAAGCTGTCGAATCCAGGGTGCAGCTGTAGGGCACAGCTGCTCTATGGCACAGGTGGACTGCATTGGGGATAGGACTGCACCGAGGGCAGGGACAAGGAACAGGGAGAGGTCTTCTGTATGTTTTCCAAAGGAGTTTCTTCCCTGGAGGGCCAGGGACAGAAAGACACTGACTCAAATGCATACATCAACTTAGAAATGGGGAGAGGTCCCAGAGGAGGATACAATCTTTAACACACTGGGAGCAACT
Organism: Molothrus aeneus; assembly: GCF_037042795.1. Lineage (NCBI taxonomy): Eukaryota > Metazoa > Chordata > Aves > Passeriformes > Icteridae > Molothrus > Molothrus aeneus. The sequence continues at coordinate 228,333 of NW_027099237.1, forward strand.
GGGGGTGGACCACAAGGCGGGGAATACAATGTTTAAACCAATAGGGGACTACAGGGGAGGAGAATAACTTAAACAAACCAATGGGGTTTTGAAGACTATAAAATTGATAGGGAAGTTTCTAGAGAAAGGGGCAGGCTTGGGGAGGGATTGACATTCAGTGGGAGGAGGAAAAGGGAACAAAAGGGCAGGTCTTTGGGGAGATGGACAACTAGGGCAAAAACTAACACCACGGGGGGAAAGGAACAATCCATTAATAATAAAATATGCTACAACAGCACAAAACCGGAAGTATTCTAAAACTGACTACTCAAACTGCATTGCAATCAAAAACACACACTGCAACAGCGACAGCATCTCTTGCTGCTTTTGCTTTCAAACCAGAAGAGGTGCCAACCAAAAAATTAGCAAACTTAAAAGTTAACTGGCTGCAGTTTTGATTTCCTTCTTAAATATATTACTGCTTGTCTAATTGGCTTAGCAGCATGTCTGTTCTTAGTGCCAAGCAGGGATTCACTTTGCCAGGCATGGAGGAAGCTTCTAGGAGCTTTTCACAAAAGATTCACTTCTGTGGCTGGCTTCTTCCCTCCCCACCAAAAACCAAGCCATGCAAAACCAACACCTTAACTAATCCCTAGTACTTAGTACGCATCCAATAATTCCTTTTAAACTATACTTTACATTTTTTACCAAATGCCCTGAAAAGAAATGGATCCATAATATTGATCAAAATAGTTCCAGTTCAATAGAAATATTGGGTCATGCAACTCTGGTTTACATCACTATTTTTTGTACAATCAACAGGAGCTTTTTTCGCCTCTAAAGAAATGTTTCCTGATGGTTTGGATCAGAAGATCCAGTATTGCCATGGTGAGATTTTTGTTTTGAAGGCCATAAGCTGTGCTCAGTGTTTTGGGTATATTCTTTGTTGTGCCTTGCATATATTTTGGATAGAAAGCCAGTAGAGATGATGTCCTTGCTGCAGTAGCCATGCTAAATAAGGCAGAGCGTCTGGCTGATGTACTGGAGCTGTAGACTATCCACCAGTCTCCCAGGGCGGTGAGGATCTCTAAAGGAATATAATCTTGGCTATGCTCTGGAAGTTTTACAGAGAGAAAGAGCCTCATAGCTCTAATGATTTGTCTCCTGGAGTTCTGAAGAATATGTTGTAAAGAAGAAGGCTGCTGTCTTTCGCAACAATCTTCCACGCATTCAAGAGGATCATTTAACTTCTTGTCTGAGAATGAAAGAAATATTAGTAGTAATTAGTTCTTTTTTCTCTGTCGGTGCATCACTGATTGAGTTTGGGTAGGTTACATTTTATTTCTTTTTTTTCTTTAAATATTACATCGTAAGGTGTTCCAAATTCCCAAATTCTGCTTCACTTTATTTTGTAGGCCAGACTGGTTCATCTTGTCTCGGCTGTATTATTGCAGACCATATCTGAATGAATTTTTTTTTTTTTTCATTTTGAACATTATTAGATTTAAACTGTATGAACAGAACACTTGATTTATCATTATTTTAGCAGTTTGGAAGGAAATAGAGAATTTTTAAGAAAATGACGCAACTCCACTTGTGGTTTTCAATGGAAGAGAAGAATAACAATGTCCTACATTCACAGCATTGTTTGCAGTAATATTGCAGCTAGTTTCCAGCAACTTAGGTCAGGTTCTGGAAGCAGGGACCCATGATAGTATAGAAGTCTAAGCAGTTTCATTTTGGCGGCTTTTCTTGAAAAATAGCTAATATGTCTCAACGTTGTGCTGAATCTTGTTGTACAGACTCTTCTTTTGAGGTCTGAACTCCTTGCTGGACTACTGTATCTCAGAATCAGCTACAGTAAACCTGTGATTCCTTATAGCTTTAAGAATTTGGTTCTAATCTATAAAAGCAAGAAAAGGTTGCCATATTAATACAAGAGAAAGAAAATGTTAGGAAAGCAGTTAATGGCATGGGGATTTTTCCTACAAATTGGAGCAGAGATTTAGTTGTTTGATGGGGTTTTTTGCTTCTCAATGGAATTTTAGAAGTGGTTGGGAAAGAAAGTGTGGATTTTTCCAGGTTTGCCTTTAAAGAAGAATAACAGGGGAAACTGTTAAGAATAACAGGGGAAACTGAAAAGAATTAATCCAGAACTCTATGCCTTTCATACAGAGTTTCAGAAGTGAAAAGCAGGAAGAGACAGTCCAGACAAGATGATTGAATAGAATGAATTCAAAATAGCTTTCATTTCCCTCTGAATTCCAGCTCTAAACCTTATTAATATTAAGGTATTAATAGGAAATACATCTGTCCTAGGGTGACGTTATGATGCTTGTATCCCCATTCATGTGTTCTGTGAATGTTGGATATTATGTTCTGTACCTTTAAGACTGGCTCTGAAGAGGGAATGTTTTGTTTTGGTTTTCTTATCAACCTGGCGGGACACAGAGACTGCAGCTTTTGCTTTTTCTGCTTTTGCTTTTGGCTTTGCTCTCTCTCACTCTTGCTTGCTTCGCTTCTGCTTGCTTTTGCTCATTAGCTAGTTTAGCTAAACTGTCCAAATTTCTTCCTGGACCGTTTCTCCTTCAGGTCTTCCTGACCATTTTGAACCTGCTCCGGACTGGGACCTGGGAAACACCGAGAGTTTGCACCTTGTGGCCTGCAGCAGCTGGCCCAGCGCCGGAGGGACTGAGAACAAAGTGACCACCCCCCCAAGAGAGACTTTCTGAATTTGTCATCTTTTTCAGAGTGCTGTCATCCAGAATTGTTCCTTTTGCGTGCTGGGGGGTGCTGTGCCTATTAAATGAACAGGTTCGTTCCACTTCTCTCTGAGGAATCCTTCCCGAACCAGTTGGGGGGAGGGGCCCTAATTTGGAAATTCTCCTCCAAATTTGCCCTAAACCAGGACAACATCGCATTCTCTAAGATTTAAAAATGGACGATGAAGTTTTCTATCCAGTAAAGTGTAAGGCTTCACATTTTAATCTGATTTGCATTTTGGTGAAAGCCGGGCATCCTTTGCAATTTACCAGATAACAAGGGATTTAGAACAGTAAGTATGCAAGTAATCTTTTGGACCCTTCATCTCCCTTCTTATGACAATGAATACATTTATTAAGCTTGTTGTCCTGGTATGTTTTTATTCCATCAGGGGATTTGATCATACAAATGTCTAGTCATTCTTTCCTTGTTTTCAACCACTCTAAGAGCATTAATCAGAACTATTCAGTAGTTCTTGATCTGCAACAGTGACAAGCACTAGACTGGTAAGAGTCAGTGGGCATCAGCAGATCCCCTATGACAGCACATGGCGGGCTGTTCTGGCAGGACTGAAGTTTGAGGGGCTCGAATTCTGTGAAATAGAACATTCGAGGGATGGGAAACATGGAAACAGATTCTGAGCTTTCAACCCAACACATGAAGAAGTAATAAGGCAGGTAATTTTCTGTGGAAATTTCTTTAGCCCCAGTGTTGTGGATGATGATCACTCTTCCTACCTCCTTTGGCCAGCTACCAGTTTTCCCCTCCATTACTCTGCTTATGGACAGAAAACCAGAAGAAGGGATTTTTGACCAAAACACCTATCAGGACCTTAGAGTGTTTTTTGCTCCAAAATGTTTCAAGGCAGATAGGGAAACAACTCCATTTTCGAGAGTGTGTTGAGAAGACAAGGTTGAAAGTTAAAAACCATGGGTTCTTTTTCTATATATGTTACTGATTGTGCTTATTATCTTAGTCATGTTATATATATATATATATATTTGGTAGGGTTTGTTCTTTTTTTATTTTTCTTGGGTTTTTTTTCCTTTTTTTTTTTTTTTTTTTGATTCATCCTTGAGATAAAAGGCCAAAAGTACAGAAAAGTTCTGTACGGTTAAAACACTTTTGAGATGCCTCATGCTGAAAAACTTGTAGCTACTGCTAAGGCCCATTGGCCAATTCCTGCTTCATTTCTGAGAAGGCCCATTGGCCAATTCCTGCTTCATTTCTGAGAAGCTATAAAATTCCCATCTGTATTTTAGTTCTAACAATTTGTTGTTATGGTGGAGATGCAAATTAAGAACAACCATTTTTGAATCTGTAGGGATGTATTTACCATTTTGTAGCTGCCTTTTCAGTTTCTGAGCCACTATTGAAAAAAAGGAGAAGTATCTACACTGTTTTCAACCTGTAGACCATCCACTACTGTCCACATGCTCAGATTCAAAGGCAAACAAGCCTGTCTGGCCTCATTGGGAGGAATTATTTGCATTCAAAATACTAGACTAGTATTTGATTTCCACCAGCAGAGTCCATTGGGCAGCTCCTGTCATCTGCATTTCAATATTTAATCCTCCTCTATGTTTACTGTGCAAAGCTCTTTCAGAATGATGGTGTGCCCACTGTCTCACCAGCTGTGACGTTTGCAGCGAGTCTCCCACGGAAAGGAGCTGTAAAAAAGGCAAGCCAGGGCAGTGATTTCTGTTGCTCAATACCCACAAATCAAAGCTATTTAGTCTAATTTAAGGCTGAAAAAGAATTCAAAATGCCTTCAAAGGATTCAAAAAATCATCAGACAATACTGCAGTTCAGTATTCAGGACAAGAGCATATCCCACAGTGTGGTGGTTTGACAGGAAATGTGTTTTCTGGGATGCTGTGGTTAGGCCAATGGATGTTCAGATTTTAATATTGGCACCTAAGGTGGCCATTGGGACATTGGATGCACCTCTGAGAACACAGGGTTAAAAGCAGGGCTCTCCCCTGGGAGGCTCTCTTGGGTTCCGGTCAGGGAAAGGTTCAGATCTCCCCTGCCTGGCTGCGGGCTGGGCGGGGCAGGGGAAGCCACCCAGCCCGGTGAGGTAGGCTGGGCCCCTGGCCAGAAGGGAGGTGAAGGCCCCTGCAGGATGGAAGGGTGGCTGAGAGGCATTGGGCAGCCCCCCCCCCCCCCCCACCGCAGGAGAGACAGAGAGAGAGCTGGTGCCTGTTCTTGGCCGGCCGAGAAGGAGAAGAGGGGAGTGCAAGAAGGGGCCTGGCAGGGCAGCCATGGGAGTTCTGGACAGACAGAGCCTCAGATTTTTAACCCTTTTCTTGGATGATGGAAACCTTACAAATGCTAATCCTCCTGGAGTTGAATGAGAAGAGAGATATAGAGGAGATAAGAGGAAATGGGCCACGAGAGAAATAGAGAAGAACGCAGGTGGAAGAGATGATGGAGTAGCTTATGCTGGACTCTTTGTGTGTAGCCATGGACAGAGCCATGTTTCCTTGTGATACAGGGACTGCATTCTAGGGGGAGGCAATGCCTCAGGATCAAGAGGGTTCGGTGTGGGTACCCCTCGGCCCCAGGGGGTGAAAAATATGGGGGGGACAGATGTCCCAAAATTGAGACTGTGCCTTTTTGCAGTGGGATGAAGCATCCTTAAAAGTCGACCCTAGAAGCAGCTCTGGTCTGTGTTCAGTGGTGAGAGCACTGGACATGAAAGGAATAGGTCACCACTGGCACAAGAAGGACTCCTTGTCCTCTTGATGAACTGAGGATTGAGTATTCTGAAGGGTGGTGCTGGACCGAGAGTCGATGATTTGGGGGATGTATTGTATTGGGAATTTGGGGAGGAGGAGGAGGAGATGTATTTGTGAAGTTTTCATTTTCCTTGTGTGTTTCTTTTTTTTTTTTTTTCCTTTCCCTTGTAGTTTAGTTAATAATTTTTTTTTTCCCCTAAGTGGGAGCCTGCTTTGCTTATTCCTGGTCACATCTCACAGCAGAAACCAGGGAGAGAGTATACTCATGGGGGCACTGGCATTGTCCCAGTGTCAAGCCATGACACACAGGCTGAGAGAATGAGGGCTGTTTAGCCTGGTGAAGAGAAGGTTGCATGGAGACCTCACAACACCTTCCAATATCTGAAGGGAAGCAGGAGAGGGACTCTTCATTAGGAACTCTGGAGACAGGACAATGGGCAATGGCTTCAAAATGAAAGAGGGCAGGTTGAAATTAGATACTCGGAAGAAATTCTTCCCTGTGAGGGTGGTGAAGCACTGGCACAGACAGCCTGGAGAAGTTATGGACACCCCAACCTGGTGTTCAAGGCCAGGCTGGATGGGGCTCTGAGCAACCTGAGCAAGTAAAAGGTGTCCCCGCCCATGTCAGAGAACTAGATGGCCTTTAAGGTCTTTGTCTACCCCGGCCATTCTATGATCCTGTGATTCTGCTGTGGTAGCGTTCAGGATGGAGCGTGTTCTGCATGTTGGCCATTTCCAATACACCATTGGTTCCAGGTGCCTTACACTAGCTTGCTCCCTGAAAATTCGGTCAGAATGAAGAACATCTCTATATATATTAGACACATAATAAATGAAGAAATGGGTTTGCACATTTGTCCACTAAGTTGTGGATGAGATTGCTGTGAAGTTTCATTTGGTTTTCTTGTTTGCTCATGAGGCCGACGGTCCTTGTGTCAGCTGCCTCAAAGGCAGCATTTGCCTCCTTCTCCTCCCTTCTCCCTCCTCCCTCTTTCAATTTCTTTCCCTTGACAATTTAATGTCGTTTTCCCTTTCATACCTGAAAATCCCTGCATGCTTCTGGGCTTTCTCCTTTTTCATGCAGATCTTCTTCCACCCCTGACAATCCATACTTTTCATACCATAAGGGCCTGCTTGCAGGCATAAAAGACTTTGATTCCTTATTATATCTATGGGAATTTAATTAATAGCTTCATGCCTTTTCATAGAAAGAGTAGGGAATTGATAGCTTGTTCCCTGAAGTACAGAAGGAAGAGAATGAAACATGAATCATGTGGAGTGGAAAAGTTGCTCTCTATTTTCTTCCAAGAACTACCCCAAAAGATACAGGGGGTGATGAAGCCTGGCTAGATGAGTTTCCCTTCTAATGGAAGGAAACAACCACGCCACTTCATACAAGTCAGTCCTATAGAAGAGAGAAATTCACTTCTGGGAACATTGCAGGATTTGAATGCAGAGTCACACTCATCCTTTGTTGCTTTGTTGTCTGCTTGGCATGGAACACGCTGCTTTGAAGAGGGAAGTGACTAACAGACAGTCCACTTTACAAACACATATGCTTCCCTCTTCTTCTGAGACCTCAGCACAGAGCCCTCTTTGGCATGGTACTTCAAGGTAAGAAGGAGCGGGCAGAGGGCACTGCGAACAGACAGCAGTTTGCAGGTTGTATAGGAAAGAGGACTGCCCCTTGAATGTGGTGCAAATACAAACTTCCACCAGTTTCAGGGGTACACTTCAGCCAAGCTTGTTGTCCTGGCACATTTTTTCTCTGTGAAACGCTTTGCGGTATGATCTGGACGACAAGAGATGCAGAGTACGGGGCTACGTAGTGCTGAGAAGGTAAATGTCTGGCCCCAGTGTCTTTTGGCAGAAGCAGTGCACTAGAGCCGTTGGCTGCTGCCACAATGATCTGTGTGAGAAACAGATGCCTAATCCCCTCCGGGAGAGTAAAAGCAGGATTGGTTACAAGAGTCGAAGAGCACTGGGCTGGCGGCTGCCGCATACCAGCTGTAAAAGGAGCATGACTCCTACTGGCCTACCAACCAAACTCATGGTGGCAGTGGTAAAGATTAAAGTTCAGTGAGAGCTATTTGTGCTGCTACCTATGGCCCTTCTGTGGAAACAAATGTGCCTACCTTTAGGTTCCGAGATCCAGAGAACACAATGGTAGTTGCAGCGGAAAAGGGAAGGACAGAGCGCACTGGTGAGTTTGATGTGGCTTACACAGGGCAGGCAGAAGGTGCAGCCCAAGTCTCGCTTTTATTTCTAGAGCCTTTTTCTACGCAAACAGCTGCTGGATGTTTGCAACAAAGATGTGAGTGTGAAAAAGTGAGGGCAGGTCTATGTGGGAAAGAAGATACAAAGCATTGTGTGCAGTTTAAAAGCTGTTTAGAAAAAAAAGGAGTTACTTTGAGAACATCTTCTGTCTTGACACTTCCACCTGTGTGATCTTTAGCTGCTTTGGACATGTCCACAATGAAAGAATGTGAAAATATTTGCGCTGCCAATGTCAGGTTGCACAGGAAAGAGGGTAGGTTGGCAAATGCCTTCTGTCCTGGCACATCTGTCAGTCAGAAGTGCAGCTGAAAACGCTTGGCTGTAGCGATAGTCTCTGTCACTTTGAGAGAATGTGCTGATGCACGTATATATATCATTGAGAAAGTCCGTGAGAATCGCTAGTATGTTTCGTTTGGTTGACAGACTGCAAAGGGAGCGTTATGGCCAGCACTGCCTTTTTGTTGTAGGACTTTTCCTTTGAGAGCAGCCGCTGGACATTTTGAAGCGGTTTGGGATCTTCAAGTGTTAGAGTGCAAGATGGTACCTAGATCTTGAGGGAAAGTGCATATCTCCAGGAAGCTGAATGCAGTTCAGTGGGTGCAAGTTACATGTTGAGCAGCTGATGGCCCAGAAAACTTTCTAAAATGAAGAGGCCATGCTGCAATTGCCTTTTATTTTGAAGCTTCTAAACTGTGCAGCCAACAATGAAATGATTCTTTTTCCTTCTCTGCTACATGCAGGATCCCATTCTGTCAGTACCCGAGAGCCAGGATCCACAGCGGAGCTCTTGTCCCTACACTGCTCCCACACGAACGGGGCTGGGCTAGAAAAGTGCTTGTCTTTTTCCTGGGCACTGTCAGCGCTCTTCTAAATAACCACACCACAGCATTGTCAACTCACAAAACCAGGACACGCACCGAGCCCAGCTCACAACCACCCCCAGGACCCAGCCAAGTCAGAAACGTCCCTGCTCTCCAATCAACTGTGTCAGGACAAAAGGATTTCACCGATCTTCCCCTTCCAAGTGGATACTCTTCTTTGCCCCACACTCAAAGGCCGACACCAGATCTTCTGCCCTAACAAACTTTTTCTCTCTCACAGAGCCTGGTAACAAACTTGAAAATGTCGGCTGAGCTCGCAAAACTGTTGGTGGAGAAAGCTCTTTGCTGCCTACAATTTCAATTGCACCCATCAAACTATAAACATGCACCCTGCTATCGCCACTTTCCTTCTCAGCTCTAAGTACCACCGTAAGCCTTCAATCTCTCAGAGTCAGGATCCAAATGGGATGGCACCAGGGACTGCTCACACAGTCCCTAAAGCTACAAGGGACAAAAACCTGTCCTGCAGAGGCCTGGCCTGGCCTCTGCATTCCCACTGACAGTTCAACAACTCTAACCCAGAGAACTGCCTATTGGGAAAAGCCTTTCAATTCACTGAGACCACCCAAAGTGGCCACCCAAACTTTGCCAAAGGGAGGAGGAACTAGAAGCCCATCTCAAAAGAAATGGCATCCCCTCCTCCAAAATCCAAAGCATCCAGGGCCTGATCCTCTACAAAGGTGTCAGACCACTGCTATTGGGCATTACCTGTGCGGGGCACTAGCTAGGCTGCACACCAAGACCCAGCGCAGCTCTTTACCTTGTCCAAAAGAAGTGTGCTGGCAGAATTTCAAGAAGGCTGCCTTGAGAAAGTGGAAAACACAGGCCAAATGGATTCTTTCAGGAAGGAGACTGCCTTCCAAAGATGGATACCGACTCCATGATTGTACAAATTGAGTCAGTGCTTCCAAACCAAATATGCCAGGATAGAAAGTTGCTGCCGCCCTTAAGCTGCACGACACAGCTTCTTATCTGCACCTCCAACACTGGGGCTAAGTTCTTTCCTTCCCATGAGAAAGCATTGCTGTTCTCCTTCAGGAACTTACAGAGCAAAAGTTGCATACCACGTCCGGTACTGACTCTGTCCAACAATGGCTCCTACACAGAAAGGACCAGGACAGAAATGTCTTGCTGTACTATACCTTCCCACGATACCTTATCATCAGCCCTACCAACATTGCCACCGTATCTTTTACTTCCCAAGCAAGGAAAGGCACTCCAAGTCACTTGGCTTTGCCTTGCCTCCAGTACCATGCCTAGTTTTCCTAGCCTACCCTACCCTAGCTTTGCTTGCTTGCCTATGTCTGCCTTGCCTAGCCCTTCAAATAACTTCCTGGCTTTGCTTTGCCTTGTCTACCACTCTTTGCCTTGCCTTTCATGCAGGTAAGGCAATGCAAAGCAAGTGTAGGCAATTGTAGGCAAGTCAAGGGACAGGTTGGCAAGACTGAAGCCGTGAGGGGAAAGCAAATGGAGTGGTAGGTGAGACAAGTCCCAGAAGTTAGAGGCAAGGCTGGGCATAGGAGGTGATGGTAACCGGAAGGGCTAGGCAAGGCCAAGCCCTGTAGGAAAACTGCAGGCAGGTCAAATGTGAGGCATGGGTATGCAAGGGAATGCAAAGCAATGGAGAATTAGCAGGGCATGGCAAGGAAACTGGTTGGTTGCCCAAAGCAAGGCAAGTGGCAGGTCCATTCAAAGACTGCTGGTACACAAAAGCGGCCCGGACCGACCGCTCTGTCCAGCCTTGATCTTGCATGGGTCATGTTTAATCTGCACCTAAGACACTTGAGTTGCCTGCTTTCCTTTGTATGCAAAAGAACTGTCATTCTGCCCCTGAAGCCCAAGGGTGAAAGATGAACTTTGTGTCCAAAATTCAAGACATGTAAGCATAGATGTCAGAAGAAAGCTGTCAGGACAGATAGGTGTGCTTGCACGTGGCCTCCTCCAGGCTTCCTCTCACAAGCTCCTGAAACGCTGGGGCCTTGAAAAAAAAAAGCCAGTGGAAGCCTGGAGAATCCTAGGAGAAGCAGGCAGGGCAATGCATGTGGAAGAGATTCCACAAAAAGAGAGGTGGTGAATTCCAGGTGGGGGACTGATGAGCAAGGTAATGCAAGGCAAGGAAGGGGTTCAAGGACAAGGCCAGACAAGTGGTGGCTTTGCCAGGCAACACAAAAGAGAGGGAGACAAGGCAATAAGAGTCCTAGAAGGAGAAGGAAATGAAAGATTGGAGCTGGACAAATGGGAAGGAAAAGAAGGATAGGTGAGCAAGTCAATACAAGGCACTGGCTTGGTATGAAGGGCAAGGGAAGGACATGCATGGGTCAGGAAGGCAAGGGAAAAGAAAGGAATTGTCAGCAATGACAAGAAATGCAAGATTGGGTAGGAAAGGCAAGGCAATGTGGGGGAGGGATAGGCAACACAATGGGTATCTTAACAGGAAATGTCCATGCACAGCAAGGCCGAAGGAGAAGTGGTAGAGAGGTCAAGGTGGGAAATAGGTGAGTGTGTGCAGCCAAGAAAGAAAGAAAGAAAGTGCGTAGCTCTCGTGTGTGTGTGTGTGTGTGTGTGTGTGTGTGTGTGTGTGTGTGTGTGTGTGTGTGTGTCTGTGTGAAGTTTGCAGGATGTAAAGCAAAGAAAGGTGTCTCTTGATTGTGGAGTGAATGGATGTTTTCGAACGTAAGTGGCAAGGTCCAAGCAACCTTTTCATCCTGGTACATCTGTGTCTGTGAGACATAGTCAGAAACGTCTCCTTTTAGATTCAGACTGCAAGCAGGACATAGAATGTGACTGTGTGAATAGCTGAGCAGGAAAGCACATCACATCAGCATGTTTCAACAGAAGCAGTTAGTGCGAGAAGGAGATGGACGTGTGGGACTCCAGCAATATGGCAATGCACTCAGCTGAGAAGCAAAGTGCAATGCCTCGGTGTATGCTCTGAAAATAAAAGGCTGCAAGGAAAAAGCAAGATTTCACAGGCCAGTGAAATCTTTCTGTCCTGGCACACTGAGCTGTTTGAAGGTGAACCGCTGTTTGGTTTCACTAAGGACTCGGAGACATGGAGAGGATGTGCTTGTCCATGTAGCTGAGAAGGAAAGTGAGAATCACCGGTACGTTTGGCAGAGTTTGTAGGCTGCGAGGAGAAGGTGACGGCCAGGCCTGGCTTTTGGCTGTGGCACTTGTTGCAAGGAAGAAGCTGCTGGATGGTTAAGCTTTTGGGGATCTGCAAGAGTGAAAGACTACGCTGGTACCTCATAAAACTAATGCTTGTTGATCATCTGGCTGAATCTATGACATAAACCAGAAGTGAAATTTCCCCCCATTTCCCTCAGTTTTTTCACCTTTTCATCCAACAGCCTGGGCCTTTTTCAAGCTGCTGTCAAACGCCTTGCCTTGGAAGCTAGAAGTATCTCAGTTCACCTGCTAAGAAACACAGAAAAGAGCTCAAGTCAATTTCAGAATTGCTCTGAGCAGAGCTGGTGTTTCGGTACCGTAAATTTCCATTGCGAATATGTGCAAAAATCACCATTTTATTAGGCAAAGATTTGAAATACACTAGCAGCTTCATCTTCTTGTCGCTGCAGTCCTTGGAAGTTTTGCTATTTACTGAAACAGGAAACAGGTCAAACACGAGAAGCTTAAGAATCCAAGCTCACTGCCATTGTACAAATAGCACAAACTTGATGAATTCAAGTTACCATTGTAACATACAGAATGGCTCTAGTCAAGCAAATGGATGTGTCGTCCTTCACGGGGGCAGAAAACCTTTCTACCACGTGAACTCTGGGAGTAATCCATCATGCCTCAGTGTGCTGTGGCTGGTCAGAGAGCTACACGATGGGTCTCTTTGCCTATGGCACTCTCAGGGCTCAAAGCTGCACATAAACTCCCTCTCCTTACAGACACGCTAGTAAAGCCCAGCGAAAATGCCGTTCTCCAGACAGCTTACTGAAACCAGCTAGGAGTTCCCAGCATCATGCTGGGCACTTCTGTCCACAGATGGCTTTGCTTTTAATGAACCAGAACAGAGCTGCGTTTTTCTAGTCTTTAGCTCTACTAAGGTATTTGATGTAACATGGTGTGAAAAAATCTGTTTCGACAATGATAATAACAGAGGGGATAATGTACCTTTTGCTGCTCCATTCTTCTTTTGCTGCTCCATTTTGCTTGCTTTGTTATTGCTTTCTGTCAAAGAAACGCCAGCAAAATCCCTCATCAAGTCCTGCTGTGAAGACAGACTGCCAGAAAGGTAGAGAAACTTTGAACCTTTTCAAGACCCTTGTAGCACATGTCTTGGTCAATTTGTATGCAGATCCCTTCTCCAGCAGGACTTTTTTGCACCGTTAGCGCACATTGAACTGAATCCAGTACAAAAGCAGTGAATAGAGGAACTTTTCTTTTCATTAGAATGGTGATAAAAATGCATATCAAATAAAAGCATTTTAGAGCAGCAGGAAGATTTTCTATGTAGCTAGCAAATCATAAAAAGATGCATATTTACCGGTGGGGTTCCTCTGGGAATTTCAAAGAATTCCAGACAGAAAACACAGCTTAGTAAACTGCAGATCTAAATCACAGTATCTAGAAAGGTGACATGAAAAAGAGCAAGAGGAAGAAAACCAAAAAGAAAACCAAAGGAAGCCAGAAATAAGGCACAACCTCTCCTCCTTCTCCACTTACTACAGTACCTTAGAAGTACCTACGAGTGTCCTAACAGTCACATAAGTAGAAAACTGTGCCAAGAACAATTGTGGAAACTGGAAAACCATGCTATCCCAACAGAAACATAGGGTTTGCTTTCACGACGATTAAATCTGCATGCAATGCGTACGGTAAGGGTATGTTTTGTATATTCAAAAACAATTCAAAAATATTTCCAAATTGAAGGGGCTGCTTTTTATTTCTTTTGAATTACTTGGCTAAATATGGTGCACGTTAAAATACTGCAGAGATGTGGTTCATTTTCCAGATGCCAACTGCAAAGGAGGGAAGCATTTTGTGTGCTTAAGAAAGTCAAGTATTGGAGAGTGTTTTTGTTACTTCTTTAGAAGGTTAGAATATGCATAAAAGATGCTAGCTGGGGACTTACAATTAATGAATTATTTACTGTCACTAGGTCAAATGACATTAGCTTTCAAAAAGGAAAAGTAGTCTTATTCCACGTGCCAATTTTAAAGCAGATTAATAAGCCTTCAGCAGAATATGGATATGAAGAGGGATATGACATGAAAGGGTAAGCAACACTGGTGACAGCAAAAGGCTTACCTGCTTCACACAAATACAGGAGATAAACTACTATTTTTACACAAACATTGCTATCCAGAGCTTTCCTTGAAAAGTTTCAATGCCAATCATGACGGTAAAATTCGGAGTGACAGTAAAATTCACTCTATCATGAATAAAATTTACTCAATCATGACAGCAAAATTTGCTCAATGATGAGTAAAATTCTTCGTGTAAGCGAAGTACCTTAAGCAAAGGGTAGCTCAAGCATAATTGGCATTTGATGTCAACAAAGGCAACTTGGCCTGCACGTGTCACATCTACTGCATTAAAAAGCTTACTCTGTCTCAGATTCCTTTTGAGGGATACCAACGCAAGCCGTTAAACTGCATGAAAATGATGACTTAAAGGAGGACATATTAGAAGAATGGAATAATGGTTAATGTTCTTTTCCTTCCAACTGCTTTCTTTGCCCTTCTAAATTTTTTAAGTCCTTCCTGGTATCACCGTGATAGCAGTGCAGCAAGTGTTTGGTTGTAAGCTGTCCATATTGCCAGCTTCTGGACTGCCTTCAGAAAACTTCCCACTGGTTTTGGATAGAAATCACAAGCAGTAGAGATGACAAAGACTGCAGAAACCTTCTCATCTCCTTCTAGAGCAGGAGCGTGTCTTTGACCCACTCTTAACTAGACAACTTTCATCAGTCATGAGAGAGTCTCATGTTCAAGAGCTAAGCAATGACAGCTGTAAATGACAAAAAGCACACTGGTATTTTCTTGGGACTCCAGCAGAGAGCAATGAAGGAGCTTGAATTCACCTTCTTGGAAAGTTTGAAAATGCACATGAAGTTTAGGAGAGGAGCTAAGCCATGGTAACTTTTGTTGAGTATGTCTGCGTAGACAGAGTTTCCATCACCGCAGAAGGAATGTCATTTAACCCACATAATCATCTCTAGCTGCTAAGCTGCGCTTACTGCAGATTATCCGCAACATATTTTACAGGGTGAGCTTTTATGTGTAATCCCTGAGTAACATTCCAGAGAGAAGTATTTTGGAGGGGGGGAAAGCCCAACTCTTAACTTTTTCAAATAATGGTTACATTTGAAAGTCAAAAAAGATGTAAAACCTTTCTTTCCTAGACGTATTACCAGCACAAACTGTACCAGAATTTACGACGCTTTTATTATGGCAGCATAACTCTACCGTGGACACTCTGGCTCTGGACTATTCCTTAAGAAACAAAGTCCCCGAGAGAAATAAAACAAAATTAGCCAAAAATATTGGGCTGGATGATTTCAAAGGCTATGTACTAAAGGCCAAACACTTGTAATAATAGTAAAGAGTGGACTAAAAGTTAAAGCATTACTCAGTTCAAAGATATCTTGTTCTCACAGAAGACTGTAAAAAACCTCTCTTTTTCTGGGTCTGTTTTGTGCATTTAGATGTACCTTCTACTCCTTTCCACTGTATGCGAATGTTTATGACAAGGTTGGAGGACCTCATGTAACCTTCTATAAGTAAAGAAAGAGAAGCCAGTAAAGCAAGGCAAAATTGTTAATGGCAGGTGGAAAGAGGGAGGCCAAGAATAGAAAACAAAAGAACAATAATAATTAAACGCCCTCCCTGTCTTCTGTGAAAAGTAAAGGCACAGACAAGAAAGAACAACTGCAAAATTCTCACGAGAAAAACGCACTTTATCTGGCTCAAGTATTTTGTGCTACATTTCTTGCTGTTTTCTCATGCCAAACATCTTAACCATTGAAGGTGTCCCTTTTCTCTTTCTGGAATACAGCTAGGAAGATGGCTGTGTCATTGCTGTCAAGCTGTTATTCTCAGAGGTGTCCAGTTGAAAGTCCTAGATGAACTGATTTGCTCTGTCTCTTTAATATGGCATGACTTAACCACTTCCAGTTTCAGCAGCTGGACTTGCCCAGCCCTACAATTCTTTAATCTTTGAATGGTTATATAAGCTCCTTGGCAACTGGCATTTGTAAGTCCATGAAACTGTGCAGAATTTGCACTATGAGATGATGCCAAATGAGTCATGGCAGTAGATTAACTAGGACATGCAAAGCAGAGAGGAGGGAATGAGAGCACAAGAAGAGGGTACAATCTCCTTTTTTTCTGCAACAGGGCTAACACCGTAGAAATCAAAAGGAACACAAATCCTCCTAGGGGTAGTTCTTGCAAAAAACAAAGACTTCTTTTTGTGTTCACAGATCACAGCAAAATGCGGATGACAAAACCAGGCCATTAAGTCACATACAGTATGAAGCAGTATGAAAGAGGAAAGCAGCTGAGAGCGTCAACCCTGCTGAGTAGTCTCAGTATTCTTCTCGACATTAGCAGAAATTTGAAATGAGGCTCTGAAAATTACAAAGGAGGCAGAAGAAAAGGGAGCAATGACTCCTCTGGCATAGTGTTTCCTAACAGGGATCTTCAAAATGTAAAGATTGTATCATCCTTTCAACTGAAGGAAGGTATTAAAACAACAGGAAGGAAATGGCATCACATGCTAGAAAGACTGGGCAGTGTACTTCTAGACAGAAAGGCCACTGATGGAAAACCGACTAAACTGGCACCAATGCAGCAGCATTGTATTAAAGCCCAAAAATACCCACCGCTTCACTCTTTGCCATTCTGTTCATATGGACACGGCAGCTCTGCAACATTCCTACTGATCATCTCCTTGGCAAACTGGGAGTGAGGGTCCCTAGTGATGCAGAGTCCCCAGGCAGGTGCAGAGGAGAGCTGCTTTTTTGCAAAAACCAGGCTTTTGAAGCACTCAGGCCTTTATCAGTTCCATAGCTTTAAGCCATAACAAAATTCATTCAACCAACCATCCTACACCACGCTGTGAACACGTGACGATTCTAGAACTTGTTGATCTACCTCTGATTCAGCGGCCTCACCTTCCCATAGTCCTTTTCTGCTTAGCCAAAGTATCGGGCCTCAGCCCAAGGCCTTCCTTTTGTAAGCTTCTACCTATATGCAGCAGCAAACCACTACTTTTTTCCGTGCCAAGAGTTTAAGTAGATGATTTGCATCTGCCCTTCCGGTGAAACATAATGGGGAGAGAAAATCCTGTCGGAAATGTTCAGTCCTTCAGTTTTCTAGACAGGCCAAATCAAAAGAAAAGCAAGCTATAGGATTGTGTACTTGCTCTTACAAAGCACCTGCTGCCCTCTGACAATGAACTAGCAGAAAACCAGCAAAAATAAGACTTGAGGCAAACAACCCTTTGAAGGGAATTATGACATGATAAAGAAAGACAACACATTTCCAGCTTGTCGAGATACTTGAAATGTCAGCAAAGGCTTGAGGGCAAAGGCTGAACGAATGGGGAAAGGTTACAAGAATCCCAAGAAAAACATGACCATGGATTAAAAGAATCCCAACAGGTCAACTGACCTGTTGAAGTTTTCAGGAAATCAGTGGCTGCTGATTTAGATAGGCCATTCAAGTTAATTTACCCGCGCACCTTCCACTCCTTTTTCACCTGTCACCATCACAGGGTGAATTGTGACCATGGAATCACAATTCTTTGGATTCTGTTCTTAGCTTTAGGAGACAACTACAGCAGCTGAAGTAGCTGTTACTGATGTGATACCCAGGAACACAGAGTTGACATGTTTCATTCATGTCCAATCACAACTAGCAATACTAAGAGGATAGGATTGGCCTCTTTTCATGATGCTTTTCTTATTTTACAGCCTGCTATGATTCTGCTGAAACTTTTTCATTAGTTTCTCTCTAAAAAGGAGAAAGTCCAATGTCCCTCCCTACTGGTGCAGGTTTACCATTCGGTTTGTCGAGTCTAAAAATGGAATTGGAACTAGCAGGAATTACTGTGTTTAAAGCGTCCCGTCCGTTCAGACAATCTCAGGTCGATAAAAGCCTAGATGTTATTGGCTAAATACTGTTTCCCCCAAGAGCGGACGCACGCAATTTAATCCAACTTTTTATAACAAACTCCAATAATACAGAATCCAGTCATACAAAAGAGTCACAAAGAAGCAGGAAGAATTATCGGACCATTTAGGGTAGCAAACTTCTCACCTTCTTTTGGAGTGAGCATAATCTGCTAGCTGAAGTAACAAACTTGAGGACAGAAATCGCCCTACTATTGAGAAGTTGTTGACAAGGGAACCACCTAAGCTGTGTGACTTTCCCTTTTCTATCCATTGGTCAAGCCTAGTAGCCTAAAATTTACGGGCTCAATCAAAGACAAATGCAATCTAGTCAGAGGTCTATGAAAAGTCCAAAACTAATCAGAATTCTTCTTAGACAATGGAAATGGAAGCAGAGCTACCAATTTCCTTGCAACATATCCCTAAAACTCATTCCTTTCTAGTCATAACTAATGTATAGCCACCAGTACAATCAGGAAAAGATGAAACTTACAGATGTCAGCGAGGGAAGGATTTGAAAGAACTCTTCCCATTATTCATCGTCTAGACAGCAACTATCATTAAAATCAGAGCCCTTTTAGTAGGGCTTTCCTTGTGGGAAATTCAGGACTCCAGGACAACGGAGCAAGAGGATTAAGCAGAAGCCGTTGATTGTTGACATGATGCACTTACACATTCTAAATCTCTGCACACGCTAGGCCCGCATTTTTATCTTGGTGCCTTTGTTATGTCCACGCATTCTGTGTGCACCTCTCAGAAGATACGTTTGGTTACAGTCCAGGCGCTTTGCTGCCCCCCGTTATCGAGTTCTTGTAGTCTTGGAATTTGGTTTCTCAGCTTCTCTTTCTTATTTTAGCACGGCTTATGTCTTAGTAACCTTGATGAATTCCAGAGGGCTCTGAGAAAATTCTGATAAGAACATATTCCAGCTGGATGGCTGGTGCACCCTTTAGTCTAAGAGGTTCAGATACATTGCTACAATTTCCCCCTTCTTCGTCTTGCACCAGCTAAACCCTTTCCCACCCTATTTTCTTCCAAGAGGCTCACCAGTTTCATGATGCATGGAATAACAAGAAGCAATATAATAATGACTACTAGTAACAACAAAGTTCCCTTTACAAGATCTTTCAACCATCGAGTTGTTTCCCATCTCTCAAACCATTCAGGCGTAACCCTCTCATTCCCAATCAATTTCTTCATGTTATCTTGTCCTTGTTTGAGTTTCCAGTGAATGACTGCAGAATGGTTAGAGAGGTTCAAAAAACACATTCCTTCCAAATCCTCACACTCTTGCCCATGTGCTAACAAGAAAGCTAGAGCAGCATTATTTTGCAGTGTGCAATGACTAATGGTATCTACACCAGTGAGAACCTGATTTAAAATCGCTGATCTTACCTTGAGTTGTTTGACCACCCAGCATCGCAACTTAATAAGCAAACTCAAAGCTTGACCAACAGCGACACCTGCTGTCAGGAGTGGCGCAATTAATAGAGAGGAGCGCCCAAACCAGTACACAATTGAGGCAAAGGCGTTTTAAGCTTAGGCTTCTTCTTTCAGTTCCCTGGAGGCGAAGGGAGTTCTTCACACACAATGCATTGTGCCGCTGGCGGTACGTTCCGGTGGGGCGCTTGTGCCGAAAGACGCCCAGGACACAACGCCGTGTTGTTAATATTTGTTTGTCGCGTTTCGGAAGCTGCTCTTAGCCGAGTCCCCCGCAGGCGAAGAAGCGGCTTCTTCGCACACAGAGCATTGTGGCGAGCGCAGGGAGCTCCTGAGAGCGGTTTGTGCCGAAAGAAGCCCGGGACCGGCACTTAGCTTCGGAGAGCTGCGTATCTGCGTCTTCTGCGTGTCTTGCCGCTCTACACTCAGCCAAAAGCTTTTCCACCATATCTTGCAAGGAGAAACTCTGCCAGGAAAGAAAACATCCAAAATCTTGTTCTAAAGCTTGCACGGGGGTCTGCAAAGAGTTTGGCAAGAATGAAAGGTAGTTGTCCAAAACTCGTTCTTTTCCAATAGAATAACCATGGAAAAGGCAGGAGAGTGGTAAAGTACTGTTTTCTCTAAGTCTGAAGGCTGCCCACACTGTGCCTGTGTGCTGCAGCTTGCATCTTCGCCTTTGGGAAGCTGCCGCTCGCCGATTCTCCCGGAGGCGAAGAAGCGGCTTCTTCGCACACAGAGCATTGTGGCGAGCGCAGGGAGCTCCTGAGAGCGGTTTGTGCCGAAAGAAGCCCGGGACCGGCACTTAGCTTCGGAGAGCTGCGTATCTGCGTCTTCTGCGTGTCTTGCCGCTCTACACTCAGCCAAAAGCTTTTCCACCATATCTTGCAAGGAGAAACTCTGCCAGGAAAGAAAACATCCAAAATCTTGTTCTAAAGCTTGCACGCGGGTCTGCAAAGAGTATGGCAAGAATGAAAGGTAGTTGTCCAAAACTCGTTCTTTTCCAATAGAATAACCATGGAAAAGGCAGGAGAGTGGTAAAGTACTGTTTTCTCTAAGTCTGAAGGCTGCCCACACTGTGCCTGTGTGCCGCAGCTTGCATCTTCGCCTTTGGGAAGCTGCCGCTCGCCGATTCTCCCGGAGGCGAAGAAGCGGCTTCTTCGCACACAGAGCATTGTGGCGAGCGCAGGGAGCTCCTGAGAGCGGTTTGTGCCGAAAGAAGCCCGGGACCGGCACTTAGCTTCGGAGAGCTGCGTATCTGCGTCTTCTGCGTGTCTTGCCGCTCTACACTCAGCCAAAAGCTTTTCCACCATATCTTGCAAGGAGAAACTCTGCCAGGAAAGAAAACATCCAAAATCTTGTTCTAAAGCTTGCACGGGGGTCTGCAAAGAGTTTGGCAAGAATGAAAGGTAGTTGTCCAAAACTCGTTCTTTTCCAATAGAATAACCATGGAAAAGGCAGGAGAGTGGTAAAGTACTGTTTTCTCTAAGTCTGAAGGCTGCCCACACTGTGCCTGTGTGCCGCAGCTTGCATCTTCGCCTTTGGGAAGCTGCCGCTCGCCGATTCTCCCGGAGGCGAAGAAGCGGCTTCTTCGCACACAGAGCATTGTGGCGAGCGCAGGGAGCTCCTGAGAGCGGTTTGTGCCGAAAGAAGCCCGGGACCGGCACTTAGCTTCGGAGAGCTGCGTATCTGCGTCTTCTGCGTGTCTTGCCGCTCTACACTCAGCCAAAAGCTTTTCCACCATATCTTGCAAGGAGAAACTCTGCCAGGAAAGAAAACATCCAAAATCTTGTTCTAAAGCTTGCACGGGGGTCTGCAAAGAGATTGGCAAGAATGAAAGGTAGTTGTCCAAAACTCGTTCTTTTCCAATAGAATAACCATGGAAAAGGCAGGAGAGTGGTAAAGTACTGTTTTCTCTAAGTCTGAAGGCTGCCCACACTGTGCCTGTGTGCTGCAGCTTGCATCTTCGCCTTTGGGAAGCTGCCGCTCGCCGATTCTCCCGGAGGCGAAGAAGCGGCTTCTTCGCACACAGAGCATTGTGGCGAGCTCAGGGAGCTCCTGAGAGCGGTTTGTGCCGAAAGAAGCCCGGGACCGGCACTTAGCTTCGGAGAGCTGCGTATCTGCGTCTTCTGCGTGTCTTGCCGCTCTACACTCAGCCAAAAGCTTTTCCACCATATCTTGCAAGGAGAAACTCTGCCAGGAAAGAAAACATCCAAAATCTTGTTCTAAAGCTTGCACGGGGGTCTGCAAAGAGTTTGGCAAGAATGAAAGGTAGTTGTCCAAAACTCGTTCTTTTCCAATAGAATAACCATGGAAAAGGCAGGAGAGTGGTAAAGTACTGTTTTCTCTAAGTCTGAAGGCTGCCCACACTGTGCCTGTGTGCCGCAGCTTACATCTTCGCCTTTGGGAAGCTGCCGCTCGCCGATTCTCCCGCAGGCGAAGAAGCGGCTTCTTCGCACACAGAGCATTGTGGCGAGCGCAGGGAGCTCCTGAGAGCGGTTTGTGCCGAAAGAAGCCCGGGACCGGCACTTAGCTTCGGAGAGCTGCGTATCTGCGTCTTCTGCGTGTCTTGCCGCACTACACTCAGCAAAAAGCTTTTCCACCATATCTTGCAAGGAGAAACTCTGCCAGGAAAGAAAACATCCAAAATCTTGTTCTAAAGCTTGCACGGAGGTCTGCAAAGAGTTTGGCAAGAATGAAAGGTAGTTGTCCAAAACTCGTTCTTTTCCAATAGAATAACCATGGATAAGGCAGGAGAGTGGTAAAGTACTGTTTTCTCTAAGTCTGAAGGCTGCCCACACTGTGCCTGTGTGCTGCAGCTTGCATCTTCGCCTTTGGGAAGCTGCCGCTCGCCGATTCTCCCGGAGGCGAAGAAGCGGCTTCTTCGCACACAGAGCATTGTGGCGAGCGCAGGGAGCTCCTGAGAGCGGTTTGTGCCGAAAGAAGCCCGGGACCGGCACTTAGCTTCGGAGAGCTGCGTATCTGCGTCTTCTGCGTGTCTTGCCGCTCTACACTCAGCAAAAAGCTTTTCCACCATATCTTGCAAGGAGAAACTCTGCCAGGAAAGAAAACATCCAAAATCTTGTTCTAAAGCTTGCACGGGGGTCTGCAAAGAGTTTGGCAAGAATGAAAGGTAGTTGTCCAAAACTCGTTCTTTTCCAATAGAATAACCATGGAAAAGGCAGGAGAGTGGTAAAGTACTGTTTTCTCTAAGTCTGAAAGCTGCCCACACTGTGCCTGTGTGCTGCAGCTTGCATCTTCGCCTTTGGGAAGCTGCCGCTCGCCGATTCTCCCGGAGGCGAAGAAGCGGCTTCTTCGCACACAGAGCATTGTGGCGAGCGCAGGGAGCTCCTGAGAGCGGTTTGTGCCGAAAGAAGCCCGGGACCGGCACTTAGCTTCGGAGAGCTGCGTATCTGCGTCTTCTGCGTGTCTTGCCGCTCTACACTCAGCCAAAAGCTTTTCCACCATATCTTGCAAGGAGAAACTCTGCCAGGAAAGAAAACATCCAAAATCTTGTTCTAAAGCTTGCACGGGGGTCTGCAAAGAGTTTGGCAAGAATGAAAGGTAGTTGTCCAAAACTCGTTCTTTTCCAATAGAATAACCATGGAAAAGGCAGGAGAGTGGTAAAGTACTGTTTTCTCTAAGTCTGAAGGCTGCCCACACTGTGCCTGTGTGCCGCAGCTTGCATCTTCGCCTTTGGGAAGCTGCCGCTCGCCGATTCTCCCGGAGGCGAAGAAGCGGCTTCTTCGCACACAGAGCATTGTGGCGAGCGCAGGGAGCTCCTGAGAGCGGTTTGTGCCGAAAGAAGCCCGGGACCGGCACTTAGCTTCGGAGAGCTGCGTATCTGCGTCTTCTGCGTGTCTTGCCGCTCTACACTCAGCCAAAAGCTTTTCCACCATATCTTGCAAGGAGAAAATCTGCCAGGAAAGAAAACATCCAAAATCTTGTTCTAAAGCTTGCACGGGGGTCTGCAAAGAGTTTGGCAAGAATGAAAGGTAGTTGTCCAAAACTCGTTCTTTTCCAATAGAATAACCATGGAAAAGGCAGGAGAGTGGTAAAGTACTGTTTTCTCTAAGTCTGAAGGCTGCCCACACTGTGCCTGTGTGCCGCAACTTGCATCTTCGCCTTTGGGAAGCTGCCGCTCGCCGATTCTCCCGGAGGCGAAGAAGCGGCTTCTTCGCACACAGAGCATTGTGGCGAGCGCAGGGAGCTCCTGAGAGCGGTTTGTGCCGAAAGAAGCCCGGGACCGGCACTTAGCTTCGGAGAGCTGCGTATCTGCGTCTTCTGCGTGTCTTGCCGCTCTACACTCAGCCAAAAGCTTTTCCACCATATCTTGCAAGGAGAAACTCTGCCAGGAAAGAAAACATCCAAAATCTTGTTCTAAAGCTTGCACGGGGGTCTGCAAAGAGTTTGGCAAGAATGAAAGGTAGTTGTCCAAAACTCGTTCTTTTCCAATAGAATAACCATGGAAAAGGCAGGAGAGTGGTAAAGTACTGTTTTCTCTAAGTCTGAAGGCTGCCCACACTGTGCCTGTGTGCCGCAGCTTGCATCTTCGCCTTTGGGAAGCTGCCGCTCGCCGATTCTCCCGGAGGCGAAGAAGCGGCTTCTTCGCACACAGAGCATTGTGGCGAGCGCAGGGAGCTCCTGAGAGCGGTTTGTGCCGAAAGAAGCCCGGGACCGGCACTTAGCTTCGGAGAGCTGCGTATCTGCGTCTTCTGCGTGTCTTGCCGCTCTACACTCAGCCAAAAGCTTTTCCACCATATCTTGCAAGGAGAAACTCTGCCAGGAAAGAAAACATCCAAAATCTTGTTCTAAAGCTTGCACGGGGGTCTGCAAAGAGATTGGCAAGAATGAAAGGTAGTTGTCCAAAACTCGTTCTTTTCCAATAGAATAACCATGGAAAAGGCAGGAGAGTGGTAAAGTACTGTTTTCTCTAAGTCTGAAGGCTGCCCACACTGTGCCTGTGTGCTGCAGCTTGCATCTTCGCCTTTGGGAAGCTGCCGCTCGCCGATTCTCCCGGAGGCGAAGAAGCGGCTTCTTCGCACACAGAGCATTGTGGCGAGCTCAGGGAGCTCCTGAGAGCGGTTTGTGCCGAAAGAAGCCCGGGACCGGCACTTAGCTTCGGAGAGCTGCGTATCTGCGTCTTCTGCGTGTCTTGCCGCTCTACACTCAGCCAAAAGCTTTTCCACCATATCTTGCAAGGAGAAACTCTGCCAGGAAAGAAAACATCCAAAATCTTGTTCTAAAGCTTGCACGGGGGTCTGCAAAGAGTTTGGCAAGAATGAAAGGTAGTTGTCCAAAACTCGTTCTTTTCCAATAGAATAACCATGGAAAAGGCAGGAGAGTGGTAAAGTACTGTTTTCTCTAAGTCTGAAGGCTGCCCACACTGTGCCTGTGTGCCGCAGCTTACATCTTCGCCTTTGGGAAGCTGCCGCTCGCCGATTCTCCCGCAGGCGAAGAAGCGGCTTCTTCGCACACAGAGCATTGTGGCGAGCGCAGGGAGCTCCTGAGAGCGGTTTGTGCCGAAAGAAGCCCGGGACCGGCACTTAGCTTCGGAGAGCTGCGTATCTGCGTCTTCTGCGTGTCTTGCCGCACTACACTCAGCAAAATGCTTTTCCACCATATCTTGCAAGGAGAAACTCTGCCAGGAAAGAAAACATCCAAAATCTTGTTCTAAAGCTTGCACGGGGGTCTGCAAAGAGTTTGGCAAGAATGAAAGGTAGTTGTCCAAAACTCGTTCTTTTCCAATAGAATAACCATGGATAAGGCAGGAGAGTGGTAAAGTACTGTTTTCTCTAAGTCTGAAGGCTGCCCACACTGTGCCTGTGTGCTGCAGCTTGCATCTTCGCCTTTGGGAAGCTGCCGCTCGCCGATTCTCCCGGAGGCGAAGAAGCGGCTTCTTCGCACACAGAGCATTGTGGCGAGCGCAGGGAGCTCCTGAGAGCGGTTTGTGCCGAAAGAAGCCCGGGACCGGCACTTAGCTTCGGAGAGCTGCGTATCTGCGTCTTCTGCGTGTCTTGCCGCTCTACACTCAGCAAAAAGCTTTTCCACCATATCTTGCAAGGAGAAACTCTGCCAGGAAAGAAAACATCCAAAATCTTGTTCTAAAGCTTGCACGGGGGTCTGCAAAGAGTTTGGCAAGAATGAAAGGTAGTTGTCCAAAACTCGTTCTTTTCCAATAGAATAACCATGGAAAAGGCAGGAGAGTGGTAAAGTACTGTTTTCTCTAAGTCTGAAAGCTGCCCACACTGTGCCTGTGTGCTGCAGCTTGCATCTTCGCCTTTGGGAAGCTGCCGCTCGCCGATTCTCCCAGAGGCGAAGAAGCGGCTTCTTCGCACACAGAGCATTGTGGCGAGCGCAGGGAGCTCCTGAGAGCGGTTTGTGCCGAAAGAAGCCCGGGACCGGCACTTAGCTTCGGAGAGCTGCGTATCTGCGTCTTCTGCGTGTCTTGCCGCTCTACACTCAGCCAAAAGCTTTTCCACCATATCTTGCAAGGAGAAACTCTGCCAGGAAAGAAAACATCCAAAATCTTGTTCTAAAGCTTGCACGGGGGTCTGCAAAGAGTTTGGCAAGAATGAAAGGTAGTTGTCCAAAACTCGTTCTTTTCCAATAGAATAACCATGGAAAAGGCAGGAGAGTGGTAAAGTACTGTTTTCTCTAAGTCTGAAGGCTGCCCACACTGTGCCTGTGTGCCGCAGCTTGCATCTTCGCCTTTGGGAAGCTGCCGCTCGCCGATTCTCCCGGAGGCGAAGAAGCGGCTTCTTCGCACACAGAGCATTGTGGCGAGCGCAGGGAGCTCCTGAGAGCGGTTTGTGCCGAAAGAAGCCCGGGACCGGCACTTAGCTTCGGAGAGCTGCGTATCTGCGTCTTCTGCGTGTCTTGCCGCTCTACACTCAGCCAAAAGCTTTTCCACCATATCTTGCAAGGAGAAAATCTGCCAGGAAAGAAAACATCCAAAATCTTGTTCTAAAGCTTGCACGGGGGTCTGCAAAGAGTTTGGCAAGAATGAAAGGTAGTTGTCCAAAACTCGTTCTTTTCCAATAGAATAACCATGGAAAAGGCAGGAGAGTGGTAAAGTACTGTTTTCTCTAAGTCTGAAGGCTGCCCACACTGTGCCTGTGTGCCGCAGCTTGCATCTTCGCCTTTGGGAAGCTGCCGCTCGCCGATTCTCCCGGAGGCGAAGAAGCGGCTTCTTCGCACACAGAGCATTGTGGCGAGCGCAGGGAGCTCCTGAGAGCGGTTTGTGCCGAAAGAAGCCCGGGACCGGCACTTAGCTTCGGAGAGCTGCGTATCTGCGTCTTCTGCGTGTCTTGCCGCTCTACACTCAGCAAAAAGCTTTTCCACCATATCTTGCAAGGAGAAACTCTGCCAGGAAAGAAAACATCCAAAATCTGGTTCTAAAGCTTGCACGGGGGTCTGCAAAGAGTTTGGCAAGAATGAAAGGTAGTTGTCCAAAACTCGTTCTTTTCCAATAGAATAACCATGGAAAAGGCAGGAGAGTGGTAAAGTACTGTTTTCTCTAAGTCTGAATGCTGCCCACACTGTGCCTGTGTGCTGCAGCTTGCATCTTTGCCTTTGGGAAGCTGCCGCTCGCCGATTCTCCCGCAGGCGAAGAAGCGGCTTCTTCGCACACAGAGCATTGTGGCGAGCGCAGGGAGCTCCTGAGAGCGGTTTGTGCCGAAAGAAGCCCGGGACCGGCACTTAGCTTCGGAGAGCTGCGTATCTGCGTCTTCTGCGTGTCTTGCCGCTCTACACTCAGCCAAAAGCTTTTCCACCATATCTTGCAAGGAGAAACTCTGCCAGGAAAGAAAACATCCAAAATCTTGTTCTAAAGCTTGCACGGGGGTCTGCAAAGAGTTTGGCAAGAATGAAAGGTAGTTGTCCAAAACTCGTTCTTTTCCAATAGAATAACCATGGAAAAGGCAGGAGAGTGGTAAAGTACTGTTTTCTCTAAGTCTGAAGGCTGCCCACACTGTGCCTGTGTGCTGCAGCTTGCATCTTCGCCTTTGGGAAGCTGCCGCTCGCCGATTCTCCCGGAGGCGAAGAAGCGGCTTCTTCGCACACAGAGCATTGTGGCGAGCGCAGGGAGCTCCTGAGAGCGGTTTGTGCCGAAAGAAGCCCGGGACCGGCACTTAGCTTCGGAGAGCTGCGTATCTGCGTCTTCTGCGTGTCTTGCCGCTCTACACTCAGCCAAAAGCTTTTCCACCATATCTTGCAAGGAGAAACTCTGCCAGGAAAGAAAACATCCAAAATCTTGTTCTAAAGCTTGCACGGGGGTCTGCAAAGAGTATGGCAAGAATGAAAGGTAGTTGTCCAAAACTCGTTCTTTTCCAATAGAATAACCATGGAAAAGGCAGGAGAGTGGTAAAGTACTGTTTTCTCTAAGTCTGAAGGCTGCCCACACTGTGCCTGTGTGCCGCAGCTTGCATCTTCGCCTTTGGGAAGCTGCCGCTCGCCGATTCTCCCGGAGGCGAAGAAGCGGCTTCTTCGCACACAGAGCATTGTGGCGAGCGCAGGGAGCTCCTGAGAGCGGTTTGTGCCGAAAGAAGCCCGGGACCGGCACTTAGCTTCGGAGAGCTGCGTATCTGCGTCTTCTGCGTGTCTTGCCGCTCTACACTCAGCCAAAAGCTTTTCCACCATATCTTGCAAGGAGAAACTCTGCCAGGAAAGAAAACATCCAAAATCTTGTTCTAAAGCTTGCACGGGGGTCTGCAAAGAGTTTGGCAAGAATGAAAGGTAGTTGTCCAAAACTCGTTCTTTTCCAATAGAATAACCATGGAAAAGGCAGGAGAGTGGTAAAGTACTGTTTTCTCTAAGTCTGAAGGCTGCCCACACTGTGCCTGTGTGCCGCAGCTTGCATCTTCGCCTTTGGGAAGCTGCCGCTCGCCGATTCTCCCGCAGGCGAAGAAGCGGCTTCTTCGCACACAGAGCATTGTGGCGAGCGCAGGGAGCTCCTGAGAGCGGTTTGTGCCGAAAGAAGCCCGGGACCGGCACTTAGCTTCGGAGAGCTGCGTATCTGCGTCTTCTGCGTGTCTTGCCGCTCTACACTCAGCCAAAAGCTTTTCCACCATATCTTGCAAGGAGAAACTCTGCCAGGAAAGAAAACATCCAAAATCTTGTTCTAAAGCTTGCACGGGGGTCTGCAAAGAGATTGGCAAGAATGAAAGGTAGTTGTCCAAAACTCGTTCTTTTCCAATAGAATAACCATGGAAAAGGCAGGAGAGTGGTAAAGTACTGTTTTCTCTAAGTCTGAAGGCTGCCCACACTGTGCCTGTGTGCTGCAGCTTGCATCTTCGCCTTTGGGAAGCTGCCGCTCGCCGATTCTCCCGGAGGCGAAGAAGCGGCTTCTTCGCACACAGAGCATTGTGGCGAGCTCAGGGAGCTCCTGAGAGCGGTTTGTGCCGAAAGAAGCCCGGGACCGGCACTTAGCTTCGGAGAGCTGCGTATCTGCGTCTTCTGCGTGTCTTGCCGCTCTACACTCAGCCAAAAGCTTTTCCACCATATCTTGCAAGGAGAAACTCTGCCAGGAAAGAAAACATCCAAAATCTTGTTCTAAAGCTTGCACGGGGGTCTGCAAAGAGTTTGGCAAGAATGAAAGGTAGTTGTCCAAAACTCGTTCTTTTCCAATAGAATAACCATGGAAAAGGCAGGAGAGTGGTAAAGTACTGTTTTCTCTAAGTCTGAAGGCTGCCCACACTGTGCCTGTGTGCCGCAGCTTACATCTTCGCCTTTGGGAAGCTGCCGCTCGCCGATTCTCCCGGAGGCGAAGAAGCGGCTTCTTCGCACACAGAGCATTGTGGCGAGCGCAGGGAGCTCCTGAGAGCGGTTTGTGCCGAAAGAAGCCCGGGACCGGCACTTAGCTTCGGAGAGCTGCGTATCTGCGTCTTCTGCGTGTCTTGCCGCACTACACTCAGCAAAAAGCTTTTCCACCATATCTTGCAAGGAGAAACTCTGCCAGGAAAGAAAACATCCAAAATCTTGTTCTAAAGCTTGCACGGGGGTCTGCAAAGAGTTTGGCAAGAATGAAAGGTAGTTGTCCAAAACTCGTTCTTTTCCAATAGAATAACCATGGATAAGGCAGGAGAGTGGTAAAGTACTGTTTTCTCTAAGTCTGAAGGCTGCCCACACTGTGCCTGTGTGCCGCAGCTTGCATCTTCGCCTTTGGGAAGCTGCCGCTCGCCGATTCTCCCGGAGGCGAAGAAGCGGCTTCTTCGCACACAGAGCATTGTGGCGAGCGCAGGGAGCTCCTGAGAGCGGTTTGTGCCGAAAGAAGCCCGGGACCGGCACTTAGCTTCGGAGAGCTGCGTATCTGCGTCTTCTGCGTGTCTTGCCGCTCTACACTCAGCAAAAAGCTTTTCCACCATATCTTGCAAGGAGAAACTCTGCCAGGAAAGAAAACATCCAAAATCTGGTTCTAAAGCTTGCACGGGGGTCTGCAAAGAGTTTGGCAAGAATGAAAGGTAGTTGTCCAAAACTCGTTCTTTTCCAATAGAATAACCATGGAAAAGGCAGGAGAGTGGTAAAGTACTGTTTTCTCTAAGTCTGAATGCTGCCCACACTGTGCCTGTGTGCTGCAGCTTGCATCTTTGCCTTTGGGAAGCTGCCGCTCGCCGATTCTCCCGCAGGCGAAGAAGCGGCTTCTTCGCACACAGAGCATTGTGGCGAGCGCAGGGAGCTCCTGAGAGCGGTTTGTGCCGAAAGAAGCCCGGGACCGGCACTTAGCTTCGGAGAGCTGCGTATCTGCGTCTTCTGCGTGTCTTGCCGCTCTACACTCAGCCAAAAGCTTTTCCACCATATCTTGCAAGGAGAAACTCTGCCAGGAAAGAAAACATCCAAAATCTTGTTCTAAAGCTTGCACGGGGGTCTGCAAAGAGTTTGGCAAGAATGAAAGGTAGTTGTCCAAAACTCGTTCTTTTCCAATAGAATAACCATGGAAAAGGCAGGAGAGTGGTAAAGTACTGTTTTCTCTAAGTCTGAAGGCTGCCCACACTGTGCCTGCGTGCTGCAGCTTGCATCTTCGCCTTTGGGAAGCTGCCGCTCGCCGATTCTCCCGCAGGCGAAGAAGCGGCTTCTTCGCACACAGAGCATTGTGGCGAGCGCAGGGAGCTCCTGAGAGCGGTTTGTGCCGAAAGAAGCCCGGGACCGGCACTTAGCTTCGGAGAGCTGCGTATCTGCGTCTTCTGCGTGTCTTGCCGCTCTACACTCAGCCAAAAGCTTTTCCACCATATCTTGCAAGGAGAAACTCTGCCAGGAAAGAAAACATCCAAAATCTTGTTCTAAAGCTTGCACGGGGGTCTGCAAAGAGTTTGGCAAGAATGAAAGGTAGTTGTCCAAAACTCGTTCTTTTCCAATAGAATAACCATGGAAAAGGCAGGAGAGTGGTAAAGTACTGTTTTCTCTAAGTCTGAAGGCTGCCCACACTGTGCCTGCGTGCTGCAGCTTGCATCTTCGCCTTTGGCAAGCTGCCGCTCGCCGATTCTCCCGGAGGCGAAGAAGCGGCTTCTTCGCACACAGAGCATTGTGGCGAGCGCAGGGAGCTCCTGAGAGCGGTTTGTGCCGAAAGGAGCCCGAGACCGGCACTTAGCTTCGGAGAGCTGCGTATCCGCGTCTTCTGCGTGTCTTGCCGCTCTACACTCAGCAAAAAGCTTTTCCACCATATCTTGCAAGGAGAAACTCTGCCAGGAAAGAAAACATCCAAAAACTTGTTCTAAAGCTTGCACGGGGGTCTGCAAAGAGTTTGGCAAGAATGAAAGGTAGTTGTCCAAAACTCGTTCTTTTCCAATAGAATAACCATGGAAAAGGCAGGAGAGTGGTAAAGTACTGTTTTCTCTAAGTCTGAAGGCTGCCCACACTGTGCCTGTGTGCTGCAGCTTGCATCTTCGCCTTTGGCAAGCTGCCGCTCGCCGATTCTCCCGGAGGCGAAGAAGCGGCTTCTTCGCACACAGAGCATTGTGGCGAGCGCAGGGAGCTCCTGAGAGCGGTTTGTGCCGAAAGGAGCCCGAGACCGGCACTTAGCTTCGGAGAGCTGCGTATCCGCGTCTTCTGCGTGTCTTGCCGCTCTACACTCAGCAAAAAGCTTTTCCACCATATCTTGCAAGGAGAAACTCTGCCAGGAAAGAAAACATCCAAAATCTTGTTCTAAAGCTTGCACGGGGGTCTGCAAAGAGTTTGGCAAGAATGAAAGGTAGTTGTCCAAAACTCGTTCTTTTCCAATAGAATAACCATGGAAAAGGCAGGAGAGTGGTAAAGTACTGTTTTCTCTAAGTCTGAAGGCTGCCCACACTGTGCCTGTGTGCTGCAGCTTGCATCTTCGCCTTTGGGAAGCTGCCGCTCGCCGATTCTCCCGCAGGCGAAGAAGCGGCTTCTTCGCACACAGAGCATTGTGGCGAGCGCAGGGAGCTGCTGAGAGCGGTTTGTGCCGAAAGAAGCCCGGGACCGGCACTTAGCTTCGGAGAGCTGCGTATCTGCGTCTTCTGCGTGTCTTGCCGCTCTACACTCAGCAAAAAGCTTTTCCACCATATCTTGCAAGGAGAAACTCTGCCAGGAAAGAAAACATCCAAAATCTTGTTCTAAAGCTTGCACGGGGGTCTGCAAAGAGTTTGGCAAGAATGAAAGGTAGTTGTCCAAAACTCGTTCTTTTCCAATAGAATAACCATGGAAAAGGCAGGAGAGTGGTAAAGTACTGTTTTTTCTAAGTCTGAAGGCTGCCCACACTGTGCCTGTGTGCTGCAGCTTGCATCTTCGCCTTTGGCAAGCTGCCGCTCGCCGATTCTCCCGGAGGCGAAGAAGCGGCTTCTTCGCACACAGAGCATTGTGGCGAGCGCAGGGAGCTCCTGAGAGCGGTTTGTGCCGAAAGAAGCCCGGGACCGGCACTTAGCTTCGGAGAGCTGCGTATCTGCGTCTTCTGCGTGTCTTGCCGCTCTACACTCAGCCAAAAGCTTTTCCACCGTATCTTGCAAGGAGAAACTCTGCCAGGAAAGAAAACATCCAAAATCTTGTTCTAAAGCTTGCACGGAGGTCTGCAAAGAGTTTGGCAAGAATGAAAGGTAGTTGTCCAAAACTCGTTCTTTTCCAATAGAATAACCATGGAAAAGGCAGGAGAGTGGTAAAGTACTGTTTTCTCTAAGTCTGAAGGCTGCCCACACTGTGCCTGTGTGCTGCAGCTTGCATCTTCGCCTTTGGCAAGCTGCCGCTCGCCGATTCTCCCGCAGGCGAAGAAGCGGCTTCTTCGCACACAGAGCATTGTGGCGAGCGCAGGGAGCTCCTGAGAGCGGTTTGTGCCGAAAGAAGCCCGGGACCGGCACTTAGCTTCGGAGAGCTGCGTATCTGCGTCTTCTGCGTGTCTTGCCGCTCTACACTCAGCCAAAAGCTTTTCCACCATATCTTGCAAGGAGAAACTCTGCCAGGAAAGAAAACATCCAAAATCTTGTTCTAAAGCTTGCACGGGGGTCTGCAAAGAGTTTGGCAAGAATGAAAGGTAGTTGTCCAAAACTCGTTCTTTTCCAATAGAATAACCATGGAAAAGGCAGGAGAGTGGTAAAGTACTGTTTTCTCTAAGTCTGAAGGCTGCCCACACTGTGCCTGTGTGCTGCAGCTTGCATCTTCGCCTTTGGCAAGCTGCCGCTCGCCGATTCTCCCGGAGGCGAAGAAGCGGCTTCTTCGCACACAGAGCATTGTGGCGAGCGCAGGGAGCTCCTGAGAGCGGTTTGTGCCGAAAGAAGCCCGGGACCGGCACTTAGCTTCGGAGAGCTGCGTATCTGCGTCTTCTGCGTGTCTTGCCGCTCTACACTCAGCAAAAAGCTTTTCCACCATATCTTGCAAGGAGAAACTCTGCCAGGAAAGAAAACATCCAAAATCTTGTTCTAAAGCTTGCACGGGGGTCTGCAAAGAGTTTGGCAAGAATGAAAGGTAGTTGTCCAAAACTCGTTCTTTTCCAATAGAATAACCATGGAAAAGGCAGGAGAGTGGTAAAGTACTGTTTTCTCTAAGTCTGAAGGCTGCCCACACTGTGCCTGTGTGCTGCAGCTTGCATCTTCGCCTTTGGGAAGCTGCCGCTCGCCGATTCTCCCGCAGGCGAAGAAGCGGCTTCTTCGCACACAGAGCATTGTGGCGAGCGCAGGGAGCTCCTGAGAGCGGTTTGTGCCGAAAGAAGCCCGGGACCGGCACTTAGCTTCGGAGAGCTGCGTATCTGCGTCTTCTGCGTGTCTTGCCGCTCTATACTCAGCAAAAAGCTTTTCCACCATATCTTGCAAGGAGAAACTCTGCCAGGAAAGAAAACATCCAAAATCTTGTTCTAAAGCTTGCACGGGGGTCTGCAAAGAGTTTGGCAAGAATGAAAGGTAGTTGTCCAAAACTCGTTCTTTTCCAATAGAATAACCATGGAAAAGGCAGGAGAGTGGTAAAGTACTGTTTTCTCTAAGTCTGAATGCTGCCCACACTGTGCCTGTGTGCTGCAGCTTGCATCTTCGCCTTTGGGAAGCTGCCGCTCGCCGATTCTCCCGGAGGCGAAGAAGCGGCTTCTTCGCACACAGAGCATTGTGGCGAGCGCAGGGAGCTCCTGAGAGCGGTTTGTGCCGAAAGAAGCCCGGGACCGGCACTTAGCTTCGGAGAGCTGCGTATCCGCGTCTTCTGCGTGTCTTGCCGCTCTACACTCAGCAAAAAGCTTTTCCACCATATCTTGCAAGGAGAAACTCTGCCAGGAAAGAAAACATCCAAAATCTTGTTCTAAAGCTTGCACGGGGGTCTGCAAAGAGTTTGGCAAGAATGAAAGGTAGTTGTCCAAAACTCGTTCTTTTCCAATAGAATAACCATGGAAAAGGCAGGAGAGTGGTAAAGTACCGTTTTCTCTAAGTCTGAAGGCTGCCCACACTGTGCCTGTGTGCTGCAGCTTGCATCTTCGCCTTTGGGAAGCTGCCGCTCGCCGATTCTCCCGCAGGCGAAGAAGCGGCTTCTTCGCACACAGAGCATTGTGGCGAGCGCAGGGAGCTCCTGAGAGCGGTTTGTGCCGAAAGAAGCCCGGGACCGGCACTTAGCTTCGGAGAGCTGCGTATCTGCGTCTTCTGCGTGTCTTGCCGCTCTACACTCAGCCAAAAGCTTTTCCACCATATCTTGCAAGGAGAAACTCTGCCAGGAAAGAAAACATCCAAAATCTTGTTCTAAAGCTTGCACGCAGGTCTGCAAAGACTCTGGCAAGAATGAAAGGTAGTTGTCCAAAACTCGTTCTTTTCCAATAGAATAACCATGGAAAAGGCAGGAGAGTGGTAAAGTACTGTTTTCTCTAAGTCTGAAGGCTGCCCACACTGTGCCTGCGTGCTGCAGCTTGCATCTTCGCCTTTGGGAAGCTGCCGCTCGCCGATTCTCCCGCAGGCGAAGAAGCGGCTTCTTCGCACACAGAGCATTGTGGCGAGCGCAGGGAGCTCCTGAGAGCGGTTTGTGCCGAAAGAAGCCCGGGACCGGCACTTAGCTTCGGAGAGCTGCGTATCTGCGTCTTCTGCGTGTCTTGCCGCTCTACACTCAACCAAAAGCTTTTCCACCATATCTTGCAAGGAGAAACTCTGCCAGGAAAGAAAACATCCAAAATCTTGTTCTAAAGCTTGCACGGGGGTCTGCAAAGAGTTTGGCAAGAATGAAAGGTAGTTGTCCAAAACTCGTTCTTTTCCAATAGAATAACCATGGAAAAGGCAGGAGAGTGGTAAAGTACTGTTTTCTCTAAGTCTGAAGGCTGCCCACACTGTGCCTGCGTGCTGCAGCTTGCATCTTCGCCTTTGGCAAGCTGCCGCTCGCCGATTCTCCCGGAGGCGAAGAAGCGGCTTCTTCGCACACAGAGCATTGTGGCGAGCGCAGGGAGCTCCTGAGAGCGGTTTGTGCCGAAAGGAGCCCGAGACCGGCACTTAGCTTCGGAGAGCTGCGTATCCGCGTCTTCTGCGTGTCTTGCCGCTCTACACTCAGCAAAAAGCTTTTCCACCATATCTTGCAAGGAGAAACTCTGCCAGGAAAGAAAACATCCAAAAACTTGTTCTAAAGCTTGCACGGGGGTCTGCAAAGAGTTTGGCAAGAATGAAAGGTAGTTGTCCAAAACTCGTTCTTTTCCAATAGAATAACCATGGAAAAGGCAGGAGAGTGGTAAAGTACTGTTTTCTCTAAGTCTGAAGGCTGCCCACACTGTGCCTGTGTGCTGCAGCTTGCATCTTCGCCTTTGGGAAGCTGCCGCTCGCCGATTCTCCCGCAGGCGAAGAAGCGGCTTCTTCGCACACAGAGCATTGTGGCGAGCGCAGGGAGCTCCTGAGAGCGGTTTGTGCCGAAAGAAGCCCGGGACCGGCACTTAGCTTCGGAGAGCTGCGTATCTGCGTCTTCTGCGTGTCTTGCCGCTCTACACTCAGCAAAAAGCTTTTCCACCATATCTTGCAAGGAGAAACTCTGCCAGGAAAGAAAACATCCAAAATCTTGTTCTAAAGCTTGCACGGGGGTCTGCAAAGAGTTTGGCAAGAATGAAAGGTAGTTGTCCAAAACTCGTTCTTTTCCAATAGAATAACCATGGAAAAGGCAGGAGAGTGGTAAAGTACTGTTTTCTCTAAGTCTGAAGGCTGCCCACACTGTGCCTGTGTGCTGCAGCTTGCATCTTCGCCTTTGGCAAGCTGCCGCTCGCCGATTCTCCCGCAGGCGAAGAAGCGGCTTCTTCGCACACAGAGCATTGTGGCGAGCGCAGGGAGCTCCTGAGAGCGGTTTGTGCCGAAAGAAGCCCGGGACCGGCACTTAGCTTCGGAGAGCTGCGTATCTGCGTCTTCTGCGTGTCTTGCCGCTCTACACTCAGCCAAAAGCTTTTCCACCATATCTTGCAAGGAGAAACTCTGCCAGGAAAGAAAACATCCAAAATCTTGTTCTAAAGCTTGCACGGGGGTCTGCAAAGAGTTTGGCAAGAATGAAAGGTAGTTGTCCAAAACTCGTTCTTTTCCAATAGAATAACCATGGAAAAGGCAGGAGAGTGGTAAAGTACTGTTTTCTCTAAGTCTGAAGGCTGCCCACACTGTGCCTGTGTGCTGCAGCTTGCATCTTCGCCTTTGGGAAGCTGCCGCTCGCCGATTCTCCCGGAGGCGAAGAAGCGGCTTCTTCGCACACAGAGCATTGTGGCGAGCGCAGGGAGCTCCTGAGAGCGGTTTGTGCCGAAAGAAGCCCGGGACCGGCACTTAGCTTCGGAGAGCTGCGTATCTGCGTCTTCTGCGTGTCTTGCCGCTCTACACTCAGCCAAAAGCTTTTCCACCGTATCTTGCAAGGAGAAACTCTGCCAGGAAAGAAAACATCCAAAATCTTGTTCTAAAGCTTGCACGGAGGTCTGCAAAGAGTTTGGCAAGAATGAAAGGTAGTTGTCCAAAACTCGTTCTTTTCCAATAGAATAACCATGGAAAAGGCAGGAGAGTGGTAAAGTACTGTTTTCTCTAAGTCTGAAGGCTGCCCACACTGTGCCTGTGTGCTGCAGCTTGCATCTTCGCCTTTGGCAAGCTGCCGCTCGCCGATTCTCCCGCAGGCGAAGAAGCGGCTTCTTCGCACACAGAGCATTGTGGCGAGCGCAGGGAGCTCCTGAGAGCGGTTTGTGCCGAAAGAAGCCCGGGACCGGCACTTAGCTTCGGAGAGCTGCGTATCTGCGTCTTCTGCGTGTCTTGCCGCTCTACACTCAGCCAAAAGCTTTTCCACCATATCTTGCAAGGAGAAACTCTGCCAGGAAAGAAAACATCCAAAATCTTGTTCTAAAGCTTGCACGGGGGTCTGCAAAGAGTTTGGCAAGAATGAAAGGTAGTTGTCCAAAACTCGTTCTTTTCCAATAGAATAACCATGGAAAAGGCAGGAGAGTGGTAAAGTACTGTTTTCTCTAAGTCTGAAGGCTGCCCACACTGTGCCTGTGTGCTGCAGCTTGCATCTTCGCCTTTGGGAAGCTGCCGCTCGCCGATTCTCCCGCAGGCGAAGAAGCGGCTTCTTCGCACACAGAGCATTGTGGCGAGCGCAGGGAGCTCCTGAGAGCGGTTTGTGCCGAAAGAAGCCCGGGACCGGCACTTAGCTTCGGAGAGCTGCGTATCTGCGTCTTCTGCGTGTCTTGCCGCTCTATACTCAGCAAAAAGCTTTTCCACCATATCTTGCAAGGAGAAACTCTGCCAGGAAAGAAAACATCCAAAATCTTGTTCTAAAGCTTGCACGGGGGTCTGCAAAGAGTTTGGCAAGAATGAAAGGTAGTTGTCCAAAACTCGTTCTTTTCCAATAGAATAACCATGGAAAAGGCAGGAGAGTGGTAAAGTACTGTTTTCTCTAAGTCTGAATGCTGCCCACACTGTGCCTGTGTGCTGCAGCTTGCATCTTCGCCTTTGGGAAGCTGCCGCTCGCCGATTCTCCCGGAGGCGAAGAAGCGGCTTCTTCGCACACAGAGCATTGTGGCGAGCGCAGGGAGCTCCTGAGAGCGGTTTGTGCCGAAAGAAGCCCGGGACCGGCACTTAGCTTCGGAGAGCTGCGTATCCGCGTCTTCTGCGTGTCTTGCCGCTCTACACTCAGCAAAAAGCTTTTCCACCATATCTTGCAAGGAGAAACTCTGCCAGGAAAGAAAACATCCAAAATCTTGTTCTAAAGCTTGCACGGGGGTCTGCAAAGAGTTTGGCAAGAATGAAAGGTAGTTGTCCAAAACTCGTTCTTTTCCAATAGAATAACCATGGAAAAGGCAGGAGAGTGGTAAAGTACTGTTTTCTCTAAGTCTGAAGGCTGCCCACACTGTGCCTGTGTGCTGCAGCTTGCATCTTCGCCTTTGGGAAGCTGCCGCTCGCCGATTCTCCCGCAGGCGAAGAAGCGGCTTCTTCGCACACAGAGCATTGTGGCGAGCGCAGGGAGCTCCTGAGAGCGGTTTGTGCCGAAAGAAGCCCGGGACCGGCACTTAGCTTCGGAGAGCTGCGTATCTGCGTCTTCTGCGTGTCTTGCCGCTCTACACTCAGCAAAAAGCTTTTCCACCATATCTTGCAAGGAGAAACTCTGCCAGGAAAGAAAACATCCAAAATCTTGTTCTAAAGCTTGCACGGGAGTCTGCAAAGAGTTTGGCAAGAATGAAAGGTAGTTGTCCAAAACTCCTTCTTTTCCAATAGAATAACCATGGATAAGGCAGGAGAGTGGTAAAGTACTGTTTTATCTAAGTCTGAATGCTGCCCACACTGTGCCTGTGTGCTGCAGCTTGCATCTTTGCCTTTGGGAAGCTGCCGCTCGCCGATTCTCCCGCAGGCGAAGAAGCGGCTTCTTCGCACACAGAGCATTGTGGCGAGCGCAGGGAGCTCCTGAGAGCGGTTTGTGCCGAAAGAAGCCCGGGACCGGCACTTAGCTTCGGAGAGCTGCGTATCTGCGTCTTCTGCGTGTCTTGCCGCTCTACACTCAGCCAAAAGCTTTTCCACCATATCTTGCAAGGAGAAACTCTGCCAGGAAAGAAAACATCCAAAATCTTGTTCTAAAGCTTGCACGGGGGTCTGCAAAGAGTTTGGCAAGAATGAAAGGTAGTTGTCCAAAACTCGTTCTTTTCCAATAGAATAACCATGGAAAAGGCAGGAGAGTGGTAAAGTACTGTTTTCTCTAAGTCTGAAGGCTGCCCACACTGTGCCTGCGTGCTGCAGCTTGCATCTTCGCCTTTGGGAAGCTGCCGCTCGCCGATTCTCCCGCAGGCGAAGAAGCGGCTTCTTCGCACACAGAGCATTGTGGCGAGCGCAGGGAGCTCCTGAGAGCGGTTTGTGCCGAAAGAAGCCCGGGACCGGCACTTAGCTTCGGAGAGCTGCGTATCTGCGTCTTCTGCGTGTCTTGCCGCTCTACACTCAGCCAAAAGCTTTTCCACCATATCTTGCAAGGAGAAACTCTGCCAGGAAAGAAAACATCCAAAATCTTGTTCTAAAGCTTGCACGGGGGTCTGCAAAGAGTTTGGCAAGAATGAAAGGTAGTTGTCCAAAACTCGTTCTTTTCCAATAGAATAACCATGGAAAAGGCAGGAGAGTGGTAAAGTACTGTTTTCTCTAAGTCTGAAGGCTGCCCACACTGTGCCTGCGTGCTGCAGCTTGCATCTTCGCCTTTGGCAAGCTGCCGCTCGCCGATTCTCCCGGAGGCGAAGAAGCGGCTTCTTCGCACACAGAGCATTGTGGCGAGCGCAGGGAGCTCCTGAGAGCGGTTTGTGCCGAAAGGAGCCCGAGACCGGCACTTAGCTTCGGAGAGCTGCGTATCCGCGTCTTCTGCGTGTCTTGCCGCTCTACACTCAGCCAAAAGCTTTTCCACCATATCTTGCAAGGAGAAACTCTGCCAGGAAAGAAAACATCCAAAAACTTGTTCTAAAGCTTGCACGGGGGTCTGCAAAGAGTTTGGCAAGAATGAAAGGTAGTTGTCCAAAACTCGTTCTTTTCCAATAGAATAACCATGGAAAAGGCAGGAGAGTGGTAAAGTACTGTTTTCTCTAAGTCTGAAGGCTGCCCACACTGTGCCTGTGTGCTGCAGCTTGCATCTTCGCCTTTGGGAAGCTGCCGCTCGCCGATTCTCCCGCAGGCGAAGAAGCGGCTTCTTCGCACACAGAGCATTGTGGCGAGCGCAGGGAGCTCCTGAGAGCGGTTTGTGCCGAAAGAAGCCCGGGACCGGCACTTAGCTTCGGAGAGCTGCGTATCTGCGTCTTCTGCGTGTCTTGCCGCTCTACACTCAGCAAAAAGCTTTTCCACCATATCTTGCAAGGAGAAACTCTGCCAGGAAAGAAAACATCCAAAATCTTGTTCTAAAGCTTGCACGGGGGTCTGCAAAGAGTTTGGCAAGAATGAAAGGTAGTTGTCCAAAACTCGTTCTTTTCCAATAGAATAACCATGGAAAAGGCAGGAGAGTGGTAAAGTACTGTTTTCTCTAAGTCTGAAGGCTGCCCACACTGTGCCTGTGTGCTGCAGCTTGCATCTTCGCCTTTGGCAAGCTGCCGCTCGCCGATTCTCCCGCAGGCGAAGAAGCGGCTTCTTCGCACACAGAGCATTGTGGCGAGCGCAGGGAGCTCCTGAGAGCGGTTTGTGCCGAAAGAAGCCCGGGACCGGCACTTAGCTTCGGAGAGCTGCGTATCTGCGTCTTCTGCGTGTCTTGCCGCTCTACACTCAGCAAAAAGCTTTTCCACCATATCTTGCAAGGAGAAACTCTGCCAGGAAAGAAAACATCCAAAATCTTGTTCTAAAGCTTGCACGGGGGTCTGCAAAGAGTTTGGCAAGAATGAAAGGTAGTTGTCCAAAACTCGTTCTTTTCCAATAGAATAACCATGGAAAAGGCAGGAGAGTGGTAAAGTACTGTTTTCTCTAAGTCTGAAGGCTGCCCACACTGTGCCTGTGTGCTGCAGCTTGCATCTT
Source organism: Molothrus aeneus (assembly GCF_037042795.1). Classification (NCBI taxonomy): domain Eukaryota; kingdom Metazoa; phylum Chordata; class Aves; order Passeriformes; family Icteridae; genus Molothrus; species Molothrus aeneus. The sequence goes on from NW_027099237.1 coordinate 268,900, forward strand.
CGCCTTTGGCAAGCTGCCGCTCGCCGATTCTCCCGGAGGCGAAGAAGCGGCTTCTTCGCACACAGAGCATTGTGGCGAGCGCAGGGAGCTCCTGAGAGCGGTTTGTGCCGAAAGAAGCCCGGGACCGGCACTTAGCTTCGGAGAGCTGCGTATCTGCGTCTTCTGCGTGTCTTGCCGCTCTATACTCAGCAAAAAGCTTTTCCACCATATCTTGCAAGGAGAAACTCTGCCAGGAAAGAAAACATCCAAAATCTTGTTCTAAAGCTTGCACGGGGGTCTGCAAAGAGTTTGGCAAGAATGAAAGGTAGTTGTCCAAAACTCGTTCTTTTCCAATAGAATAACCATGGATAAGGCAGGAGAGTGGTAAAGTACTGTTTTCTCTAAGTCTGAATGCTGCCCACACTGTGCCTGTGTGCTGCAGCTTGCATCTTCGCCTTTGGGAAGCTGCCGCTCGCCGATTCTCCCGGAGGCGAAGAAGCGGCTTCTTCGCACACAGAGCATTGTGGCGAGCGCAGGGAGCTCCTGAGAGCGGTTTGTGCCGAAAGAAGCCCGGGACCGGCACTTAGCTTCGGAGAGCTGCGTATCTGCGTCTTCTGCGTGTCTTGCCGCTCTACACTCAGCAAAAAGCTTTTCCACCATATCTTGCAAGGAGAAACTCTGCCAGGAAAGAAAACATCCAAAATCTTGTTCTAAAGCTTGCACGGGGGTCTGCAAAGAGTTTGGCAAGAATGAAAGGTAGTTGTCCAAAACTCGTTCTTTTCCAATAGAATAACCATGGAAAAGGCAGGAGAGTGGTAAAGTACTGTTTTCTCTAAGTCTGAAGGCTGCCCACACTGTGCCTGTGTGCTGCAGCTTGCATCTTCGCCTTTGGGAAGCTGCCGCTCGCCGATTCTCCCGCAGGCGAAGAAGCGGCTTCTTCGCACACAGAGCATTGTGGCGAGCGCAGGGAGCTCCTGAGAGCGGTTTGTGCCGAAAGAAGCCCGGGACCGGCACTTAGCTTCGGAGAGCTGCGTATCTGCGTCTTCTGCGTGTCTTGCCGCTCTACACTCAGCAAAAAGCTTTTCCACCATATCTTGCAAGGAGAAACTCTGCCAGGAAAGAAAACATCCAAAATCTTGTTCTAAAGCTTGCACGGGGGTCTGCAAAGAGTTTGGCAAGAATGAAAGGTAGTTGTCCAAAACTCCTTCTTTTCCAATAGAATAACCATGGAAAAGGCAGGAGAGTGGTAAAGTACTGTTTTCTCTAAGTCTGAATGCTGCCCACACTGTGCCTGTGTGCTGCAGCTTGCATCTTCGCCTTTGGGAAGCTGCCGCTCGCCGATTCTCCCGCAGGCGAAGAAGCGGCTTCTTCGCACACAGAGCATTGTGGCGAGCGCAGGGAGCTCCTGAGAGCGGTTTGTGCCGAAAGAAGCCCGGGACCGGCACTTAGCTTCGGAGAGCTGCGTATCTGCGTCTTCTGCGTGTCTTGCCGCTCTACACTCAGCCAAAAGCTTTTCCACCATATCTTGCAAGGAGAAACTCTGCCAGGAAAGAAAACATCCAAAATCTTGTTCTAAAGCTTGCACGGGGGTCTGCAAAGAGTTTGGCAAGAATGAAAGGTAGTTGTCCAAAACTCGTTCTTTTCCAATAGAATAACCATGGAAAAGGCAGGAGAGTGGTAAAGTACTGTTTTCTCTAAGTCTGAAGGCTGCCCACACTGTGCCTGCGTGCTGCAGCTTGCATCTTCGCCTTTGGGAAGCTGCCGCTCGCCGATTCTCCCGGAGGCGAAGAAGCGGCTTCTTCGCACACAGAGCATTGTGGCGAGCGCAGGGAGCTCCTGAGAGCGGTTTGTGCCGAAAGAAGCCCGGGACCGGCACTTAGCTTCGGAGAGCTGCGTATCTGCGTCTTCTGCGTGTCTTGCCGCTCTACACTCAGCAAAAAGCTTTTCCACCATATCTTGCAAGGAGAAACTCTGCCAGGAAAGAAAACATCCAAAATCTTGTTCTAAAGCTTGCACGGGGGTCTGCAAAGAGTTTGGCAAGAATGAAAGGTAGTTGTCCAAAACTCGTTCTTTTCCAATAGAATAACCATGGAAAAGGCAGGAGAGTGGTAAAGTACTGTTTTCTCTAAGTCTGAAGGCTGCCCACACTGTGCCTGCGTGCTGCAGCTTGCATCTTCGCCTTTGGCAAGCTGCCGCTCGCCGATTCTCCCGGAGGCGAAGAAGCGGCTTCTTCGCACACAGAGCATTGTGGCGAGCGCAGGGAGCTCCTGAGAGCGGTTTGTGCCGAAAGAAGCCCGGGACCGGCACTTAGCTTCGGAGAGCTGCGTATCTGCGTCTTCTGCGTGTCTTGCCGCTCTACACTCAGCCAAAAGCTTTTCCACCATATCTTGCAAGGAGAAACTCTGCCAGGAAAGAAAACATCCAAAATCTTGTTCTAAAGCTTGCACGGGGGTCTGCAAAGAGTTTGGCAAGAATGAAAGGTAGTTGTCCAAAACTCGTTCTTTTCCAATAGAATAACCATGGAAAAGGCAGGAGAGTGGTAAAGTACTGTTTTCTCTAAGTCTGAAGGCTGCCCACACTGTGCCTGTGTGCTGCAGCTTGCATCTTCGCCTTTGGGAAGCTGCCGCTCGCCGATTCTCCCGGAGGCGAAGAAGCGGCTTCTTCGCACACAGAGCATTGTGGCGAGCGCAGGGAGCTCCTGAGAGCGGTTTGTGCCGAAAGAAGCCCGGGACCGGCACTTAGCTTCGGAGAGCTGCGTATCTGCGTCTTCTGCGTGTCTTGCCGCTCTATACTCAGCAAAAAGCTTTTCCACCATATCTTGCAAGGAGAAACTCTGCCAGGAAAGAAAACATCCAAAATCTTGTTCTAAAGCTTGCACGGGGGTCTGCAAAGAGTTTGGCAAGAATGAAAGGTAGTTGTCCAAAACTCGTTCTTTTCCAATAGAATAACCATGGAAAAGGCAGGAGAGTGGTAAAGTACTGTTTTCTCTAAGTCTGAATGCTGCCCACACTGTGCCTGTGTGCTGCAGCTTGCATCTTCGCCTTTGGGAAGCTGCCGCTCGCCGATTCTCCCGGAGGCGAAGAAGCGGCTTCTTCGCACACAGAGCATTGTGGCGAGCGCAGGGAGCTCCTGAGAGCGGTTTGTGCCGAAAGAAGCCCGGGACCGGCACTTAGCTTCGGAGAGCTGCGTATCCGCGTCTTCTGCGTGTCTTGCCGCTCTACACTCAGCAAAAAGCTTTTCCACCATATCTTGCAAGGAGAAACTCTGCCAGGAAAGAAAACATCCAAAATCTTGTTCTAAAGCTTGCACGGGGGTCTGCAAAGAGTTTGGCAAGAATGAAAGGTAGTTGTCCAAAACTCGTTCTTTTCCAATAGAATAACCATGGAAAAGGCAGGAGAGTGGTAAAGTACTGTTTTCTCTAAGTCTGAAGGCTGCCCACACTGTGCCTGTGTGCTGCAGCTTGCATCTTCGCCTTTGGGAAGCTGCCGCTCGCCGATTCTCCAGGAGGCGAAGAAGCGGCTTCTTCGCACACAGAGCATTGTGGCGAGCGCAGGGAGCTCCTGAGAGCGGTTTGTGCCGAAAGAAGCCCGGGACCGGCACTTAGCTTCGGAGAGCTGCGTATCTGCGTCTTCTGCGTGTCTTGCCGCTCTACACTCAGCAAAAAGCTTTTCCACCATATCTTGCAAGGAGAAACTCTGCCAGGAAAGAAAACATCCAAAATCTTGTTCTAAAGCTTGCACGGGGGTCTGCAAAGAGTTTGGCAAGAATGAAAGGTAGTTGTCCAAAACTCCTTCTTTTCCAATAGAATAACCATGGATAAGGCAGGAGAGTGGTAAAGTACTGTTTTATCTAAGTCTGAATGCTGCCCACACTGTGCCTGTGTGCTGCAGCTTGCATCTTTGCCTTTGGGAAGCTGCCGCTCGCCGATTCTCCCGCAGGCGAAGAAGCGGCTTCTTCGCACACAGAGCATTGTGGCGAGCGCAGGGAGCTCCTGAGAGCGGTTTGTGCCGAAAGAAGCCCGGGACCGGCACTTAGCTTCGGAGAGCTGCGTATCTGCGTCTTCTGCGTGTCTTGCCGCTCTACACTCAGCCAAAAGCTTTTCCACCATATCTTGCAAGGAGAAACTCTGCCAGGAAAGAAAACATCCAAAATCTTGTTCTAAAGCTTGCACGGGGGTCTGCAAAGAGTTTGGCAAGAATGAAAGGTAGTTGTCCAAAACTCGTTCTTTTCCAATAGAATAACCATGGAAAAGGCAGGAGAGTGGTAAAGTACTGTTTTCTCTAAGTCTGAAGGCTGCCCACACTGTGCCTGCGTGCTGCAGCTTGCATCTTCGCCTTTGGGAAGCTGCCGCTCGCCGATTCTCCCGGAGGCGAAGAAGCGGCTTCTTCGCACACAGAGCATTGTGGCGAGCGCAGGGAGCTCCTGAGAGCGGTTTGTGCCGAAAGAAGCCCGGGACCGGCACTTAGCTTCGGAGAGCTGCGTATCTGCGTCTTCTGCGTGTCTTGCCGCTCTACACTCAGCCAAAAGCTTTTCCACCATATCTTGCAAGGAGAAACTCTGCCAGGAAAGAAAACATCCAAAATCTTGTTCTAAAGCTTGCACGGGGGTCTGCAAAGAGTTTGGCAAGAATGAAAGGTAGTTGTCCAAAACTCGTTCTTTTCCAATAGAATAACCATGGAAAAGGCAGGAGAGTGGTAAAGTACTGTTTTCTCTAAGTCTGAAGGCTGCCCACACTGTGCCTGCGTGCTGCAGCTTGCATCTTCGCCTTTGGCAAGCTGCCGCTCGCCGATTCTCCCGGAGGCGAAGAAGCGGCTTCTTCGCACACAGAGCATTGTGGCGAGCGCAGGGAGCTCCTGAGAGCGGTTTGTGCCGAAAGAAGCCCGGGACCGGCACTTAGCTTCGGAGAGCTGCGTATCCGCGTCTTCTGCGTGTCTTGCCGCTCTACACTCAGCAAAAAGCTTTTCCACCATATCTTGCAAGGAGAAACTCTGCCAGGAAAGAAAACATCCAAAAACTTGTTCTAAAGCTTGCACGGGGGTCTGCAAAGAGTTTGGCAAGAATGAAAGGTAGTTGTCCAAAACTCGTTCTTTTCCAATAGAATAACCATAGAAAAGGCAGGAGAGTGGTAAAGTACTGTTTTCTCTAAGTCTGAAGGCTGCCCACACTGTGCCGTGTGCTGCAGCTTGCATCTTCGCCTTTGGGAAGCTGCCGCTCGCCGATTCTCCCGCAGGCGAAGAAGCGGCTTCTTCGCACACAGAGCATTGTGGCGAGCGCAGGGAGCTGCTGAGAGCGGTTTGTGCCGAAAGAAGCCCGGGACCGGCACTTAGCTTCGGAGAGCTGCGTATCTGCGTCTTCTGCGTGTCTTGCCGCTCTACACTCAGCAAAAAGCTTTTCCACCATATCTTGCAAGGAGAAACTCTGCCAGGAAAGAAAACATCCAAAATCTTGTTCTAAAGCTTGCACGGGGGTCTGCAAAGAGTTTGGCAAGAATGAAAGGTAGTTGTCCAAAACTCGTTCTTTTCCAATAGAATAACCATGGAAAAGGCAGGAGAGTGGTAAAGTACTGTTTTTTCTAAGTCTGAAGGCTGCCCACACTGTGCCTGTGTGCTGCAGCTTGCATCTTCGCCTTTGGGAAGCTGCCGCTCGCCGATTCTCCCGGAGGCGAAGAAGCGGCTTCTTCGCACACAGAGCATTGTGGCGAGCGCAGGGAGCTCCTGAGAGCGGTTTGTGCCGAAAGAAGCCCGGGACCGGCACTTAGCTTCGGAGAGCTGCGTATCTGCGTCTTCTGCGTGTCTTGCCGCTCTACACTCAGCAAAAAGCTTTTCCACCATATCTTGCAAGGAGAAACTCTGCCAGGAAAGAAAACATCCAAAATCTTGTTCTAAAGCTTGCACGGGGGTCTGCAAAGAGTTTGGCAAGAATGAAAGGTAGTTGTCCAAAACTCGTTCTTTTCCAATAGAATAACCATGGAAAAGGCAGGAGAGTGGTAAAGTACTGTTTTTTCTAAGTCTGAAGGCTGCCCACACTGTGCCTGTGTGCTGCAGCTTGCATCTTCGCCTTTGGCAAGCTGCCGCTCGCCGATTCTCCCGGAGGCGAAGAAGCGGCTTCTTCGCACACAGAGCATTGTGGCGAGCGCAGGGAGCTCCTGAGAGCGGTTTGTGCCGAAAGAAGCCCGGGACCGGCACTTAGCTTCGGAGAGCTGCGTATCTGCGTCTTCTGCGTGTCTTGCCGCTCTACACTCAGCCAAAAGCTTTTCCACCGTATCTTGCAAGGAGAAACTCTGCCAGGAAAGAAAACATCCAAAATCTTGTTCTAAAGCTTGCACGGAGGTCTGCAAAGAGTTTGGCAAGAATGAAAGGTAGTTGTCCAAAACTCGTTCTTTTCCAATAGAATAACCATGGATAAGGCAGGAGAGTGGTAAAGTACTGTTTTCTCTAAGTCTGAAGGCTGCCCACACTGTGCCTGTGTGCTGCAGCTTGCATCTTCGCCTTTGGGAAGCTGCCGCTCGCCGATTCTCCCGGAGGCGAAGAAGCGGCTTCTTCGCACACAGAGCATTGTGGCGAGCGCAGGGAGCTCCTGAGAGCGGTTTGTGCCGAAAGAAGCCCGGGACCGGCACTTAGCTTCGGAGAGCTGCGTATCTGCGTCTTCTGCGTGTCTTGCCGCTCTACACTCAGCAAAAAGCTTTTCCACCATATCTTGCAAGGAGAAACTCTGCCAGGAAAGAAAACATCCAAAATCTTGTTCTAAAGCTTGCACGGGGGTCTGCAAAGAGTTTGGCAAGAATGAAAGGTAGTTGTCCAAAACTCGTTCTTTTCCAATAGAATAACCATGGAAAAGGCAGGAGAGTGGTAAAGTACTGTTTTCTCTAAGTCTGAAGGCTGCCCACACTGTGCCTGTGTGCTGCAGCTTGCATCTTCGCCTTTGGGAAGCTGCCGCTCGCCGATTCTCCCGCAGGCGAAGAAGCGGCTTCTTCGCACACAGAGCATTGTGGCGAGCGCAGGGAGCTCCTGAGAGCGGTTTGTGCCGAAAGAAGCCCGGGACCGGCACTTAGCTTCGGAGAGCTGCGTATCTGCGTCTTCTGCGTGTCTTGCCGCTCTACACTCAGCCAAAAGCTTTTCCACCATATCTTGCAAGGAGAAACTCTGCCAGGAAAGAAAACATCCAAAATCTTGTTCTAAAGCTTGCACGGGGGTCTGCAAAGAGTTTGGCAAGAATGAAAGGTAGTTGTCCAAAACTCGTTCTTTTCCAATAGAATAACCATGGAAAAGGCAGGAGAGTGGTAAAGTACTGTTTTCTCTAAGTCTGAAGGCTGCCCACACTGTGCCTGTGTGCTGCAGCTTGCATCTTCGCCTTTGGCAAGCTGCCGCTCGCCGATTCTCCCGGAGGCGAAGAAGCGGCTTCTTCGCACACAGAGCATTGTGGCGAGCGCAGGGAGCTCCTGAGAGCGGTTTGTGCCGAAAGAAGCCCGGGACCGGCACTTAGCTTCGGAGAGCTGCGTATCTGCGTCTTCTGCGTGTCTTGCCGCTCTACACTCAGCAAAAAGCTTTTCCACCATATCTTGCAAGGAGAAACTCTGCCAGGAAAGAAAACATCCAAAATCTTGTTCTAAAGCTTGCACGGGGGTCTGCAAAGAGTTTGGCAAGAATGAAAGGTAGTTGTCCAAAACTCGTTCTTTTCCAATAGAATAACCATGGAAAAGGCAGGAGAGTGGTAAAGTACTGTTTTCTCTAAGTCTGAATGCTGCCCACACTGTGCCTGTGTGCTGCAGCTTGCATCTTCGCCTTTGGGAAGCTGCCGCTCGCCGATTCTCCCGGAGGCGAAGAAGCGGCTTCTTCGCACACAGAGCATTGTGGCGAGCGCAGGGAGCTCCTGAGAGCGGTTTGTGCCGAAAGAAGCCCGGGACCGGCACTTAGCTTCGGAGAGCTGCGTATCTGCGTCTTCTGCGTGTCTTGCCGCTCTACACTCAGCAAAAAGCTTTTCCACCATATCTTGCAAGGAGAAACTCTGCCAGGAAAGAAAACATCCAAAATCTTGTTCTAAAGCTTGCACGGGGGTCTGCAAAGAGTTTGGCAAGAATGAAAGGTAGTTGTCCAAAACTCGTTCTTTTCCAATAGAATAACCATGGAAAAGGCAGGAGAGTGGTAAAGTACTGTTTTCTCTAAGTCTGAAGGCTGCCCACACTGTGCCTGTGTGCTGCAGCTTGCATCTTCGCCTTTGGGAAGCTGCCGCTCGCCGATTCTCCCGCAGGCGAAGAAGCGGCTTCTTCGCACACAGAGCATTGTGGCGAGCGCAGGGAGCTCCTGAGAGCGGTTTGTGCCGAAAGAAGCCCGGGACCGGCACTTAGCTTCGGAGAGCTGCGTATCTGCGTCTTCTGCGTGTCTTGCCGCTCTACACTCAGCCAAAAGCTTTTCCACCGTATCTTGCAAGGAGAAACTCTGCCAGGAAAGAAAACATCCAAAATCTTGTTCTAAAGCTTGCACGGAGGTCTGCAAAGAGTTTGGCAAGAATGAAAGGTAGTTGTCCAAAACTCGTTCTTTTCCAATAGAATAACCATGGAAAAGGCAGGAGAGTGGTAAAGTACTGTTTTCTCTAAGTCTGAAGGCTGCCCACACTGTGCCTGTGTGCTGCAGCTTGCATCTTCGCCTTTGGGAAGCTGCCGCTCGCCGATTCTCCCGGAGGCGAAGAAGCGGCTTCTTCGCACACAGAGCATTGTGGCGAGCGCAGGGAGCTCCTGAGAGCGGTTTGTGCCGAAAGAAGCCCGGGACCGGCACTTAGCTTCGGAGAGCTGCGTATCTGCGTCTTCTGCGTGTCTTGCCGCTCTACACTCAGCCAAAAGCTTTTCCACCATATCTTGCAAGGAGAAACTCTGCCAGGAAAGAAAACATCCAAAATCTTGTTCTAAAGCTTGCACGGGGGTCTGCAAAGAGTTTGGCAAGAATGAAAGGTAGTTGTCCAAAACTCGTTCTTTTCCAATAGAATAACCATGGAAAAGGCAGGAGAGTGGTAAAGTACTGTTTTCTCTAAGTCTGAAGGCTGCCCACACTGTGCCTGTGTGCTGCAGCTTGCATCTTCGCCTTTGGGAAGCTGCCGCTCGCCGATTCTCCCGGAGGCGAAGAAGCGGCTTCTTCGCACACAGAGCATTGTGGCGAGCGCAGGGAGCTCCTGAGAGCGGTTTGTGCCGAAAGAAGCCCGGGACCGGCACTTAGCTTCGGAGAGCTGCGTATCTGCGTCTTCTGCGTGTCTTGCCGCTCTATACTCAGCAAAAAGCTTTTCCACCATATCTTGCAAGGAGAAACTCTGCCAGGAAAGAAAACATCCAAAATCTTGTTCTAAAGCTTGCACGGGGGTCTGCAAAGAGTTTGGCAAGAATGAAAGGTAGTTGTCCAAAACTCGTTCTTTTCCAATAGAATAACCATGGAAAAGGCAGGAGAGTGGTAAAGTACTGTTTTCTCTAAGTCTGAATGCTGCCCACACTGTGCCTGTGTGCTGCAGCTTGCATCTTCGCCTTTGGGAAGCTGCCGCTCGCCGATTCTCCCGCAGGCGAAGAAGCGGCTTCTTCGCACACAGAGCATTGTGGCGAGCGCAGGGAGCTCCTGAGAGCGGTTTGTGCCGAAAGAAGCCCGGGACCGGCACTTAGCTTCGGAGAGCTGCGTATCTGCGTCTTCTGCGTGTCTTGCCGCTCTACACTCAGCAAAAAGCTTTTCCACCATATCTTGCAAGGAGAAACTCTGCCAGGAAAGAAAACATCCAAAATCTTGTTCTAAAGCTTGCACGGGGGTCTGCAAAGAGTTTGGCAAGAATGAAAGGTAGTTGTCCAAAACTCGTTCTTTTCCAATAGAATAACCATGGAAAAGGCAGGAGAGTGGTAAAGTACTGTTTTCTCTAAGTCTGAAGGCTGCCCACACTGTGCCTGTGTGCCGCAGCTTGCATCTTCGCCTTTGGGAAGCTGCCGCTCGCCGATTCTCCCGCAGGCGAAGAAGCGGCTTCTTCGCACACAGAGCATTGTGGCGAGCGCAGGGAGCTCCTGAGAGCGGTTTGTGCCGAAAGAAGCCCGGGACCGGCACTTAGCTTCGGAGAGCTGCGTATCTGCGTCTTCTGCGTGTCTTGCCGCTCTACACTCAGCAAAAAGCTTTTCCACCATATCTTGCAAGGAGAAACTCTGCCAGGAAAGAAAACATCCAAAATCTTGTTCTAAAGCTTGCACGGGGGTCTGCAAAGAGTTTGGCAAGAATGAAAGGTAGTTGTCCAAAACTCCTTCTTTTCCAATAGAATAACCATGGATAAGGCAGGAGAGTGGTAAAGTACTGTTTTCTCTAAGTCTGAATGCTGCCCACACTGTGCCTGTGTGCTGCAGCTTGCATCTTCGCCTTTGGGAAGCTGCCGCTCGCCGATTCTCCCGGAGGCGAAGAAGCGGCTTCTTCGCACACAGAGCATTGTGGCGAGCGCAGGGAGCTCCTGAGAGCGGTTTGTGCCGAAAGAAGCCCGGGACCGGCACTTAGCTTCGGAGAGCTGCGTATCTGCGTCTTCTGCGTGTCTTGCCGCTCTACACTCAGCAAAAAGCTTTTCCACCATATCTTGCAAGGAGAAACTCTGCCAGGAAAGAAAACATCCAAAATCTTGTTCTAAAGCTTGCACGGGGGTCTGCAAAGAGTTTGGCAAGAATGAAAGGTAGTTGTCCAAAACTCGTTCTTTTCCAATAGAATAACCATGGAAAAGGCAGGAGAGTGGTAAAGTACTGTTTTCTCTAAGTCTGAAGGCTGCCCACACTGTGCCTGTGTGCTGCAGCTTGCATCTTCGCCTTTGGGAAGCTGCCGCTCGCCGATTCTCCCGGAGGCGAAGAAGCGGCTTCTTCGCACACAGAGCATTGTGGCGAGCGCAGGGAGCTCCTGAGAGCGGTTTGTGCCGAAAGAAGCCCGGGACCGGCACTTAGCTTCGGAGAGCTGCGTATCTGCGTCTTCTGCGTGTCTTGCCGCTCTACACTCAGCCAAAAGCTTTTCCACCATATCTTGCAAGGAGAAACTCTGCCAGGAAAGAAAACATCCAAAATCTTGTTCTAAAGCTTGCACGGGGGTCTGCAAAGAGTTTGGCAAGAATGAAAGGTAGTTGTCCAAAACTCGTTCTTTTCCAATAGAATAACCATGGAAAAGGCAGGAGAGTGGTAAAGTACTGTTTTCTCTAAGTCTGAAGGCTGCCCACACTGTGCCTGTGTGCCGCAGCTTGCATCTTCGCCTTTGGGAAGCTGCCGCTCGCCGATTCTCCCGGAGGCGAAGAAGCGGCTTCTTCGCACACAGAGCATTGTGGCGAGCGCAGGGAGCTCCTGAGAGCGGTTTGTGCCGAAAGAAGCCCGGGACCGGCACTTAGCTTCGGAGAGCTGCGTATCCGCGTCTTCTGCGTGTCTTGCCGCTCTACACTCAGCCAAAAGCTTTTCCACCATATCTTGCAAGGAGAAACTCTGCCAGGAAAGAAAACATCCAAAAACTTGTTCTAAAGCTTGCACGGGGGTCTGCAAAGAGTTTGGCAAGAATGAAAGGTAGTTGTCCAAAACTCGTTCTTTTCCAATAGAATAACCATGGAAAAGGCAGGAGAGTGGTAAAGTACTGTTTTCTCTAAGTCTGAATGCTGCCCACACTGTGCCTGTGTGCTGCAGCTTGCATCTTCGCCTTTGGGAAGCTGCCGCTCGCCGATTCTCCCGCAGGCGAAGAAGCGGCTTCTTCGCACACAGAGCATTGTGGCGAGCGCAGGGAGCTCCTGAGAGCGGTTTGTGCCGAAAGAAGCCCGGGACCGGCACTTAGCTTCGGAGAGCTGCGTATCTGCGTCTTCTGCGTGTCTTGCCGCTCTACACTCAGCAAAAAGCTTTTCCACCATATCTTGCAAGGAGAAACTCTGCCAGGAAAGAAAACATCCAAAATCTTGTTCTAAAGCTTGCACGGGGGTCTGCAAAGAGTTTGGCAAGAATGAAAGGTAGTTGTCCAAAACTCGTTCTTTTCCAATAGAATAACCATGGAAAAGGCAGGAGAGTGGTAAAGTACTGTTTTCTCTAAGTCTGAAGGCTGCCCACACTGTGCCTGTGTGCCGCAGCTTGCATCTTCGCCTTTGGGAAGCTGCCGCTCGCCGATTCTCCCGGAGGCGAAGAAGCGGCTTCTTCGCACACAGAGCATTGTGGCGAGCGCAGGGAGCTCCTGAGAGCGGTTTGTGCCGAAAGAAGCCCGGGACCGGCACTTAGCTTCGGAGAGCTGCGTATCTGCGTCTTCTGTGTGTCTTGCCGCTCTACACTCAGCAAAAAGCTTTTCCACCATATCTTGCAAGGAGAAACTCTGCCAGGAAAGAAAACATCCAAAATCTTGTTCTAAAGCTTGCACGGGGGTCTGCAAAGAGTTTGGCAAGAATGAAAGGTAGTTGTCCAAAACTCGTTCTTTTCCAATAGAATAACCATGGATAAGGCAGGAGAGTGGTAAAGTACTGTTTTCTCTAAGTCTGAATGCTGCCCACACTGTGCCTGTGTGCTGCAGCTTGCATCTTCGCCTTTGGGAAGCTGCCGCTCGCCGATTCTCCCGGAGGCGAAGAAGCGGCTTCTTCGCACACAGAGCATTGTGGCGAGCGCAGGGAGCTCCTGAGAGCGGTTTGTGCCGAAAGAAGCCCGGGACCGGCACTTAGCTTCGGAGAGCTGCGTATCTGCGTCTTCTGCGTGTCTTGCCGCTCTACACTCAGCCAAAAGCTTTTCCACCATATCTTGCAAGGAGAAACTCTGCCAGGAAAGAAAACATCCAAAATCTTGTTCTAAAGCTTGCACGGGGGTCTGCAAAGAGTTTGTCAAGAATGAAAGGTAGTTGTCCAAAACTCGTTCTTTTCCAATAGAATAACCATGGAAAAGGCAGGAGAGTGGTAAAGTACTGTTTTCTCTAAGTCTGAAGGCTGCCCACACTGTGCCTGCGTGCTGCAGCTTGCATCTTCGCCTTTGGGAAGCTGCCGCTCGCCGATTCTCCCGGAGGCGAAGAAGCGGCTTCTTCGCACACAGAGCATTGTGGCGAGCGCAGGGAGCTCCTGAGAGCGGTTTGTGCCGAAAGAAGCCCGGGACCGGCACTTAGCTTCGGAGAGCTGCGTATCTGCGTCTTCTGCGTGTCTTGCCGCTCTACACTCAGCAAAAAGCTTTTCCACCATATCTTGCAAGGAGAAACTCTGCCAGGAAAGAAAACATCCAAAATCTTGTTCTAAAGCTTGCACGGGGGTCTGCAAAGAGTTTGGCAAGAATGAAAGGTAGTTGTCCAAAACTCGTTCTTTTCCAATAGAATAACCATGGAAAAGGCAGGAGAGTGGTAAAGTACTGTTTTCTCTAAGTCTGAAGGCTGCCCACACTGTGCCTGTGTGCCGCAGCTTGCATCTTCGCCTTTGGGAAGCTGCCGCTCGCCGATTCTCCCGCAGGCGAAGAAGCGGCTTCTTCGCACACAGAGCATTGTGGCGAGCGCAGGGAGCTCCTGAGAGCGGTTTGTGCCGAAAGAAGCCCGGGACCGGCACTTAGCTTCGGAGAGCTGCGTATCTGCGTCTTCTGCGTGTCTTGCCGCTCTACACTCAGCAAAAAGCTTTTCCACCATATCTTGCAAGGAGAAACTCTGCCAGGAAAGAAAACATCCAAAATCTGGTTCTAAAGCTTGCACGGGGGTCTGCAAAGAGTTTGGCAAGAATGAAAGGTAGTTGTCCAAAACTCGTTCTTTTCCAATAGAATAACCATGGAAAAGGCAGGAGAGTGGTAAAGTACTGTTTTCTCTAAGTCTGAAGGCTGCCCACACTGTGCCTGTGTGCTGCAGCTTGCATCTTCGCCTTTGCGAAGCTGCCGCTCGCCGATTCTCCCGGAGGCGAAGAAGCGGCTTCTTCGCACACAGAGCATTGTGGCGAGCGCAGGGAGCTCCTGAGAGCGGTTTGTGCCGAAAGAAGCCCGGGACCGGCACTTAGCTTCGGAGAGCTGCGTATCCGCGTCTTCTGCGTGTCTTGCCGCTCTACACTCAGCAAAAAGCTTTTCCACCATATCTTGCAAGGAGAAACTCTGCCAGGAAAGAAAACATCCAAAAACTTGTTCTAAAGCTTGCACGGGGGTCTGCAAAGAGTTTGGCAAGAATGAAAGGTAGTTGTCCAAAACTCGTTCTTTTCCAATAGAATAACCATGGAAAAGGCAGGAGAGTGGTAAAGTACTGTTTTCTCTAAGTCTGAATGCTGCCCACACTGTGCCTGTGTGCTGCAGCTTGCATCTTCGCCTTTGGGAAGCTGCCGCTCGCCGATTCTCCCGCAGGCGAAGAAGCGGCTTCTTCGCACACAGAGCATTGTGGCGAGCGCAGGGAGCTCCTGAGAGCGGTTTGTGCCGAAAGAAGCCCGGGACCGGCACTTAGCTTCGGAGAGCTGCGTATCTGCGTCTTCTGCGTGTCTTGCCGCTCTACACTCAGCAAAAAGCTTTTCCACCATATCTTGCAAGGAGAAACTCTGCCAGGAAAGAAAACATCCAAAATCTTGTTCTAAAGCTTGCACGGGGGTCTGCAAAGAGTTTGGCAAGAATGAAAGGTAGTTGTCCAAAACTCGTTCTTTTCCAATAGAATAACCATGGAAAAGGCAGGAGAGTGGTAAAGTACTGTTTTCTCTAAGTCTGAAGGCTGCCCACACTGTGCCTGTGTGCCGCAGCTTGCATCTTCGCCTTTGGGAAGCTGCCGCTCGCCGATTCTCCCGCAGGCGAAGAAGCGGCTTCTTCGCACACAGAGCATTGTGGCGAGCGCAGGGAGCTCCTGAGAGCGGTTTGTGCCGAAAGAAGCCCGGGACCGGCACTTAGCTTCGGAGAGCTGCGTATCTGCGTCTTCTGTGTGTCTTGCCGCTCTACACTCAGCAAAAAGCTTTTCCACCATATCTTGCAAGGAGAAACTCTGCCAGGAAAGAAAACATCCAAAATCTTGTTCTAAAGTTTGCACGGGGGTCTGCAAAGAGTTTGGCAAGAATGAAAGGTAGTTGTCCAAAACTCGTTCTTTTCCAATAGAATAACCATGGATAAGGCAGGAGAGTGGTAAAGTACTGTTTTCTCTAAGTCTGAAGGCTGCCCACACTGTGCCTGTGTGCTGCAGCTTGCATCTTCGCCTTTGGGAAGCTGCCGCTCGCCGATTCTCCCGGAGGCGAAGAAGCGGCTTCTTCGCACACAGAGCATTGTGGCGAGCGCAGGGAGCTCCTGAGAGCGGTTTGTGCCGAAAGAAGCCCGGGACCGGCACTTAGCTTCGGAGAGCTGCGTATCTGCGTCTTCTGCGTGTCTTGCCGCTCTACACTCAGCAAAAAGCTTTTCCACCATATCTTGCAAGGAGAAACTCTGCCAGGAAAGAAAACATCCAAAATCTTGTTCTAAAGCTTGCACGGGGGTCTGCAAAGAGTTTGGCAAGAATGAAAGGTAGTTGTCCAAAACTCGTTCTTTTCCAATAGAATAACCATGGAAAAGGCAGGAGAGTGGTAAAGTACTGTTTTCTCTAAGTCTGAAGGCTGCCCACACTGTGCCTGCGTGCTGCAGCTTGCATCTTCGCCTTTGGGAAGCTGCCGCTCGCCGATTCTCCCGGAGGCGAAGAAGCGGCTTCTTCGCACACAGAGCATTGTGGCGAGCGCAGGGAGCTCCTGAGAGCGGTTTGTGCCGAAAGAAGCCCGGGACCGGCACTTAGCTTCGGAGAGCTGCGTATCTGCGTCTTCTGCGTGTCTTGCCGCTCTACACTCAGCCAAAAGCTTTTCCACCATATCTTGCAAGGAGAAACTCTGCCAGGAAAGAAAACATCCAAAATCTTGTTCTAAAGCTTGCACGGGGGTCTGCAAAGAGTTTGGCAAGAATGAAAGGTAGTTGTCCAAAACTCGTTCTTTTCCAATAGAATAACCATGGAAAAGGCAGGAGAGTGGTAAAGTACTGTTTTCTCTAAGTCTGAAGGCTGCCCACACTGTGCCTGTGTGCCGCAGCTTGCATCTTCGCCTTTGGGAAGCTGCCGCTCGCCGATTCTCCCGGAGGCGAAGAAGCGGCTTCTTCGCACACAGAGCATTGTGGCGAGCGCAGGGAGCTCCTGAGAGCGGTTTGTGCCGAAAGAAGCCCGGGACCGGCACTTAGCTTCGGAGAGCTGCGTATCTGCGTCTTCTGCGTGTCTTGCCGCTCTACACTCAGCCAAAAGCTTTTCCACCATATCTTGCAAGGAGAAACTCTGCCAGGAAAGAAAACATCCAAAATCTTGTTCTAAAGCTTGCACGGGGGTCTGCAAAGAGTTTGGCAAGAATGAAAGGTAGTTGTCCAAAACTCGTTCTTTTCCAATAGAATAACCATGGAAAAGGCAGGAGAGTGGTAAAGTACTGTTTTCTCTAAGTCTGAAGGCTGCCCACACTGTGCCTGTGTGCTGCAGCTTGCATCTTCGCCTTTGGGAAGCTGCCGCTCGCCGATTCTCCCGGAGGCGAAGAAGCGGCTTCTTCGCACACAGAGCATTGTGGCGAGCGCAGGGAGCTCCTGAGAGCGGTTTGTGCCGAAAGAAGCCCGGGACCGGCACTTAGCTTCGGAGAGCTGCGTATCTGCGTCTTCTGCGTGTCTTGCCGCTCTACACTCAGCCAAAAGCTTTTCCACCATATCTTGCAAGGAGAAACTCTGCCAGGAAAGAAAACATCCAAAATCTTGTTCTAAGGCTTGCACGGGGGTCTGCAAAGAGTTGGGCAAGAATGAAAGGTAGTTGTCCAAAACTCGTTCTTTTCCAATAGAATAACCATGGAAAAGGCAGGAGAGTGGTAAAGTACTGTTTTCTCTAAGTCTGAAGGCTGCCCACACTGTGCCTGCGTGCTGCAGCTTGCATCTTCGCCTTTGGGAAGCTGCCGCTCGCCGATTCTCCCGGAGGCGAAGAAGCGGCTTCTTCGCACACAGAGCATTGTGGCGAGCGCAGGGAGCTCCTGAGAGCGGTTTGTGCCGAAAGAAGCCCGGGACCGGCACTTAGCTTCGGAGAGCTGCGTATCTGCGTCTTCTGCGTGTCTTGCCGCTCTACACTCAGCCAAAAGCTTTTCCACCATATCTTGCAAGGAGAAACTCTGCCAGGAAAGAAAACATCCAAAAACTTGTTCTAAAGCTTGCACGGGGGTCTGCAAAGAGTTTGGCAAGAATGAAAGGTAGTTGTCCAAAACTCGTTCTTTTCCAATAGAATAACCATGGAAAAGGCAGGAGAGTGGTAAAGTACTGTTTTCTCTAAGTCTGAAGGCTGCCCACACTGTGCCTGTGTGCTGCAGCTTGCATCTTCGCCTTTGGGAAGCTGCCGCTCGCCGATTCTCCCGCAGGCGAAGAAGCGGCTTCTTCGCACACAGAGCATTGTGGCGAGCGCAGGGAGCTCCTGAGAGCGGTTTGTGCCGAAAGAAGCCCGGGACCGGCACTTAGCTTCGGAGAGCTGCGTATCTGCGTCTTCTGCGTGTCTTGCCGCTCTATACTCAGCCAAAAGCTTTTCCACCATATCTTGCAAGGAGAAACTCTGCCAGGAAAGAAAACATCCAAAATCTTGTTCTAAAGCTTGCACGGGGGTCTGCAAAGAGTTTGGCAAGAATGAAAGGTAGTTGTCCAAAACTCGTTCTTTTCCAATAGAATAACCATGGAAAAGGCAGGAGAGTGGTAAAGTACTGTTTTCTCTAAGTCTGAATGCTGCCCACACTGTGCCTGTGTGCTGCAACTTGCATCTTCGCCTTTGGGAAGCTGCCGCTCGCCGATTCTCCCGGAGGCGAAGAAGCGGCTTCTTCGCACACAGAGCATTGTGGCGAGCGCAGGGAGCTCCTGAGAGCGGTTTGTGCCGAAAGAAGCCCGGGACCGGCACTTAGCTTCGGAGAGCTGCGTATCCGCGTCTTCTGCGTGTCTTGCCGCTCTACACTCAGCAAAAAGCTTTTCCACCATATCTTGCAAGGAGAAACTCTGCCAGGAAAGAAAACATCCAAAATCTTGTTCTAAAGCTTGCACGGGGGTCTGCAAAGAGTTTGGCAAGAATGAAAGGTAGTTGTCCAAAACTCGTTCTTTTCCAATAGAATAACCATGGAAAAGGCAGGAGAGTGGTAAAGTACTGTTTTTTCTAAGTCTGAAGGCTGCCCACACTGTGCCTGTGTGCTGCAGCTTGCATCTTCGCCTTTGGGAAGCTGCCGCTCGCCGATTCTCCCGCAGGCGAAGAAGCGGCTTCTTCGCACACAGAGCATTGTGGCGAGCGCAGGGAGCTCCTGAGAGCGGTTTGTGCCGAAAGAAGCCCGGGACCGGCACTTAGCTTCGGAGAGCTGCGTATCCGCGTCTTCTGCGTGTCTTGCCGCTCTACACTCAGCAAAAAGCTTTTCCACCATATCTTGCAAGGAGAAACTCTGCCAGGAAAGAAAACATCCAAAATCTTGTTCTAAAGCTTGCACGGGGGTCTGCAAAGAGTTTGGCAAGAATGAAAGGTAGTTGTCCAAAACTCGTTCTTTTCCAATAGAATAACCATGGAAAAGGCAGGAGAGTGGTAAAGTACTGTTTTCTCTAAGTCTGAATGCTGCCCACACTGTGCCTGTGTGCTGCAGCTTGCATCTTCGCCTTTGGGAAGCTGCCGCTCGCCGATTCTCCCGCAGGCGAAGAAGCGGCTTCTTCGCACACAGAGCATTGTGGCGAGCGCAGGGAGCTCCTGAGAGCGGTTTGTGCCGAAAGAAGCCCGGGACCGGCACTTAGCTTCGGAGAGCTGCGTATCTGCGTCTTCTGCGTGTCTTGCCGCTCTACACTCAGCAAAAAGCTTTTCCACCATATCTTGCAAGGAGAAACTCTGCCAGGAAAGAAAACATCCAAAATCTTGTTCTAAAGCTTGCACGGGGGTCTGCAAAGAGTTTGGCAAGAATGAAAGGTAGTTGTCCAAAACTCGTTCTTTTCCAATAGAATAACCATGGAAAAGGCAGGAGAGTGGTAAAGTACTGTTTTCTCTAAGTCTGAAGGCTGCCCACACTGTGCCTGTGTGCCGCAGCTTGCATCTTCGCCTTTGGGAAGCTGCCGCTCGCCGATTCTCCCGGAGGCGAAGAAGCGGCTTCTTCGCACACAGAGCATTGTGGCGAGCGCAGGGAGCTCCTGAGAGCGGTTTGTGCCGAAAGAAGCCCGGGACCGGCACTTAGCTTCGGAGAGCTGCGTATCTGCGTCTTCTGTGTGTCTTGCCGCTCTACACTCAGCAAAAAGCTTTTCCACCATATCTTGCAAGGAGAAACTCTGCCAGGAAAGAAAACATCCAAAATCTTGTTCTAAAGCTTGCACGGGGGTCTGCAAAGAGTTTGGCAAGAATGAAAGGTAGTTGTCCAAAACTCGTTCTTTTCCAATAGAATAACCATGGATAAGGCAGGAGAGTGGTAAAGTACTGTTTTCTCTAAGTCTGAAGGCTGCCCACACTGTGCCTGTGTGCTGCAGCTTGCATCTTCGCCTTTGGGAAGCTGCCGCTCGCCGATTCTCCCGGAGGCGAAGAAGCGGCTTCTTCGCACACAGAGCATTGTGGCGAGCGCAGGGAGCTCCTGAGAGCGGTTTGTGCCGAAAGAAGCCCGGGACCGGCACTTAGCTTCGGAGAGCTGCGTATCTGCGTCTTCTGCGTGTCTTGCCGCTCTACACTCAGCAAAAAGCTTTTCCACCATATCTTGCAAGGAGAAACTCTGCCAGGAAAGAAAACATCCAAAATCTTGTTCTAAAGCTTGCACGGGGGTCTGCAAAGAGTTTGGCAAGAATGAAAGGTAGTTGTCCAAAACTCGTTCTTTTCCAATAGAATAACCATGGAAAAGGCAGGAGAGTGGTAAAGTACTGTTTTCTCTAAGTCTGAAGGCTGCCCACACTGTGCCTGCGTGCTGCAGCTTGCATCTTCGCCTTTGGGAAGCTGCCGCTCGCCGATTCTCCCGGAGGCGAAGAAGCGGCTTCTTCGCACACAGAGCATTGTGGCGAGCGCAGGGAGCTCCTGAGAGCGGTTTGTGCCGAAAGAAGCCCGGGACCGGCACTTAGCTTCGGAGAGCTGCGTATCTGCGTCTTCTGCGTGTCTTGCCGCTCTACACTCAGCCAAAAGCTTTTCCACCATATCTTGCAAGGAGAAACTCTGCCAGGAAAGAAAACATCCAAAATCTTGTTCTAAAGCTTGCACGGGGGTCTGCAAAGAGTTTGGCAAGAATGAAAGGTAGTTGTCCAAAACTCGTTCTTTTCCAATAGAATAACCATGGAAAAGGCAGGAGAGTGGTAAAGTACTGTTTTCTCTAAGTCTGAAGGCTGCCCACACTGTGCCTGTGTGCCGCAGCTTGCATCTTCGCCTTTGGGAAGCTGCCGCTCGCCGATTCTCCCGGAGGCGAAGAAGCGGCTTCTTCGCACACAGAGCATTGTGGCGAGCGCAGGGAGCTCCTGAGAGCGGTTTGTGCCGAAAGAAGCCCGGGACCGGCACTTAGCTTCGGAGAGCTGCGTATCTGCGTCTTCTGCGTGTCTTGCCGCTCTACACTCAGCCAAAAGCTTTTCCACCATATCTTGCAAGGAGAAACTCTGCCAGGAAAGAAAACATCCAAAATCTTGTTCTAAAGCTTGCACGGGGGTCTGCAAAGAGTTTGGCAAGAATGAAAGGTAGTTGTCCAAAACTCGTTCTTTTCCAATAGAATAACCATGGAAAAGGCAGGAGAGTGGTAAAGTACTGTTTTCTCTAAGTCTGAAGGCTGCCCACACTGTGCCTGTGTGCTGCAGCTTGCATCTTCGCCTTGGGGAAGCTGCCGCTCGCCGATTCTCCCGCAGGCGAAGAAGCGGCTTCTTCGCACACAGAGCATTGTGGCGAGCGCAGGGAGCTCCTGAGAGCGGTTTGTGCCGAAAGAAGCCCGGGACCGGCACTTAGCTTCGGAGAGCTGCGTATCTGCGTCTTCTGCGTGTCTTGCCGCTCTACACTCAGCCAAAAGCTTTTCCACCATATCTTGCAAGGAGAAACTCTGCCAGGAAAGAAAACATCCAAAATCTTGTTCTAAAGCTTGCACGGGGGTCTGCAAAGAGTTTGTCAAGAATGAAAGGTAGTTGTCCAAAACTCGTTCTTTTCCAATAGAATAACCATGGAAAAGGCAGGAGAGTGGTAAAGTACTGTTTTCTCTAAGTCTGAAGGCTCCCCACACTGTGCCTGCGTGCTGCAGCTTGCATCTTCGCCTTTGGGAAGCTGCCGCTCGCCGATTCTCCCGGAGGCGAAGAAGCGGCTTCTTCGCACACAGAGCATTGTGGCGAGCGCAGGGAGCTCCTGAGAGCGGTTTGTGCCGAAAGAAGCCCGGGACCGGCACTTAGCTTCGGAGAGCTGCGTATCTGCGTCTTCTGCGTGTCTTGCCGCTCTACACTCAGCAAAAAGCTTTTCCACCATATCTTGCAAGGAGAAACTCTGCCAGGAAAGAAAACATCCAAAATCTTGTTCTAAAGCTTGCACGGGGGTCTGCAAAGAGTTTGGCAAGAATGAAAGGTAGTTGTCCAAAACTCGTTCTTTTCCAATAGAATAACCATGGAAAAGGCAGGAGAGTGGTAAAGTACTGTTTTCTCTAAGTCTGAAGGCTGCCCACACTGTGCCTGCGTGCTGCAGCTTGCATCTTCGCCTTTGGGAAGCTGCCACTCGCCGATTCTCCCGGAGGCGAAGAAGCGGCTTCTTCGCACACAGAGCATTGTGGCGAGCGCAGGGAGCTCCTGAGAGCGGTTTGTGCCGAAAGAAGCCCGGGACCGGCACTTAGCTTCGGAGAGCTGCGTATCTGCGTCTTCTGCGTGTCTTGCCGCTCTACACTCAGCCAAAAGCTTTTCCACCATATCTTGCAAGGAGAAACTCTGCCAGGAAAGAAAACATCCAAAATCTTGTTCTAAAGCTTGCACGGGGGTCTGCAAAGAGTTTGGCAAGAATGAAAGGTAGTTGTCCAAAACTCGTTCTTTTCCAATAGAATAACCATGGAAAAGGCAGGAGAGTGGTAAAGTACTGTTTTCTCTAAGTCTGAAGGCTGCCCACACTGTGCCTGTGTGCCGCAGCTTGCATCTTCGCCTTTGGGAAGCTGCCGCTCGCCGATTCTCCCGCAGGCGAAGAAGCGGCTTCTTCGCACACAGAGCATTGTGGCGAGCGCAGGGAGCTCCTGAGAGCGGTTTGTGCCGAAAGAAGCCCGGGACCGGCACTTAGCTTCGGAGAGCTGCGTATCTGCGTCTTCTGCGTGTCTTGCCGCTCTACACTCAGCCAAAAGCTTTTCCACCATATCTTGCAAGGAGAAACTCTGCCAGGAAAGAAAACATCCAAAATCTTGTTCTAAAGCTTGCACGGGGGTCTGCAAAGAGTTTGGCAAGAATGAAAGGTAGTTGTCCAAAACTCGTTCTTTTCCAATAGAATAACCATGGAAAAGGCAGGAGAGTGGTAAAGTACTGTTTTCTCTAAGTCTGAAGGCTGCCCACACTGTGCCTGTGTGCTGCAGCTTGCATCTTCGCCTTTGGGAAGCTGCCGCTCGCCGATTCTCCCGCAGGCGAAGAAGCGGCTTCTTCGCACACAGAGCATTGTGGCGAGCGCAGGGAGCTCCTGAGAGCGGTTTGTGCCGAAAGAAGCCCGGGACCGGCACTTAGCTTCGGAGAGCTGCGTATCTGCGTCTTCTGCGTGTCTTGCCGCTCTACACTCAGCCAAAAGCTTTTCCACCATATCTTGCAAGGAGAAACTCTGCCAGGAAAGAAAACATCCAAAATCTTGTTCTAAAGCTTGCACGGGGGTCTGCAAAGAGTTTGGCAAGAATGAAAGGTAGTTGTCCAAAACTCGTTCTTTTCCAATAGAATAACCATGGAAAAGGCAGGAGAGTGGTAAAGTACTGTTTTCTCTAAGTCTGAAGGCTGCCCACACTGTGCCTGTGTGCCGCAGCTTGCATCTTCGCCTTTGGGAAGCTGCCGCTCGCCGATTCTCCCGGAGGCGAAGAAGCGGCTTCTTCGCACACAGAGCATTGTGGCGAGCGCAGGGAGCTCCTGAGAGCGGTTTGTGCCGAAAGAAGCCCGGGACCGGCACTTAGCTTCGGAGAGCTGCGTATCTGCGTCTTCTGTGTGTCTTGCCGCTCTACACTCAGCAAAAAGCTTTTCCACCATATCTTGCAAGGAGAAACTCTGCCAGGAAAGAAAACATCCAAAATCTTGTTCTAAAGTTTGCACGGGGGTCTGCAAAGAGTTTGGCAAGAATGAAAGGTAGTTGTCCAAAACTCGTTCTTTTCCAATAGAATAACCATGGATAAGGCAGGAGAGTGGTAAAGTACTGTTTTCTCTAAGTCTGAAGGCTGCCCACACTGTGCCTGTGTGCTGCAGCTTGCATCTTCGCCTTTGGGAAGCTGCCGCTCGCCGATTCTCCCGGAGGCGAAGAAGCGGCTTCTTCGCACACAGAGCATTGTGGCGAGCGCAGGGAGCTCCTGAGAGCGGTTTGTGCCGAAAGAAGCCCGGGACCGGCACTTAGCTTCGGAGAGCTGCGTATCTGCGTCTTCTGCGTGTCTTGCCGCTCTACACTCAGCAAAAAGCTTTTCCACCATATCTTGCAAGGAGAAACTCTGCCAGGAAAGAAAACATCCAAAATCTTGTTCTAAAGCTTGCACGGGGGTCTGCAAAGAGTTTGGCAAGAATGAAAGGTAGTTGTCCAAAACTCGTTCTTTTCCAATAGAATAACCATGGAAAAGGCAGGAGAGTGGTAAAGTACTGTTTTCTCTAAGTCTGAAGGCTGCCCACACTGTGCCTGCGTGCTGCAGCTTGCATCTTCGCCTTTGGGAAGCTGCCGCTCGCCGATTCTCCCGGAGGCGAAGAAGCGGCTTCTTCGCACACAGAGCATTGTGGCGAGCGCAGGGAGCTCCTGAGAGCGGTTTGTGCCGAAAGAAGCCCGGGACCGGCACTTAGCTTCGGAGAGCTGCGTATCTGCGTCTTCTGCGTGTCTTGCCGCTCTACACTCAGCCAAAAGCTTTTCCACCATATCTTGCAAGGAGAAACTCTGCCAGGAAAGAAAACATCCAAAATCTTGTTCTAAAGCTTGCACGGGGGTCTGCAAAGAGTTTGGCAAGAATGAAAGGTAGTTGTCCAAAACTCGTTCTTTTCCAATAGAATAACCATGGAAAAGGCAGGAGAGTGGTAAAGTACTGTTTTCTCTAAGTCTGAAGGCTGCCCACACTGTGCCTGTGTGCCGCAGCTTGCATCTTCGCCTTTGGGAAGCTGCCGCTCGCCGATTCTCCCGGAGGCGAAGAAGCGGCTTCTTCGCACACAGAGCATTGTGGCGAGCGCAGGGAGCTCCTGAGAGCGGTTTGTGCCGAAAGAAGCCCGGGACCGGCACTTAGCTTCGGAGAGCTGCGTATCTGCGTCTTCTGCGTGTCTTGCCGCTCTACACTCAGCCAAAAGCTTTTCCACCATATCTTGCAAGGAGAAACTCTGCCAGGAAAGAAAACATCCAAAATCTTGTTCTAAAGCTTGCACGGGGGTCTGCAAAGAGTTTGGCAAGAATGAAAGGTAGTTGTCCAAAACTCGTTCTTTTCCAATAGAATAACCATGGAAAAGGCAGGAGAGTGGTAAAGTACTGTTTTCTCTAAGTCTGAAGGCTGCCCACACTGTGCCTGTGTGCTGCAGCTTGCATCTTCGCCTTTGGGAAGCTGCCGCTCGCCGATTCTCCCGGAGGCGAAGAAGCGGCTTCTTCGCACACAGAGCATTGTGGCGAGCGCAGGGAGCTCCTGAGAGCGGTTTGTGCCGAAAGAAGCCCGGGACCGGCACTTAGCTTCGGAGAGCTGCGTATCTGCGTCTTCTGCGTGTCTTGCCGCTCTACACTCAGCCAAAAGCTTTTCCACCATATCTTGCAAGGAGAAACTCTGCCAGGAAAGAAAACATCCAAAATCTTGTTCTAAAGCTTGCACGGGGGTCTGCAAAGAGTTTGGCAAGAATGAAAGGTAGTTGTCCAAAACTCGTTCTTTTCCAATAGAATAACCATGGAAAAGGCAGGAGAGTGGTAAAGTACTGTTTTCTCTAAGTCTGAAGGCTGCCCACACTGTGCCTGTGTGCTGCAGCTTGCATCTTCGCCTTTGGGAAGCTGCCGCTCGCCGATTCTCCCGCAGGCGAAGAAGCGGCTTCTTCGCACACAGAGCATTGTGGCGAGCGCAGGGAGCTCCTGAGAGCGGTTTGTGCCGAAAGAAGCCCGGGACCGGCACTTAGCTTCGGAGAGCTGCGTATCTGCGTCTTCTGCGTGTCTTGCCGCTCTACACTCAGCAAAAAGCTTTTCCACCATATCTTGCAAGGAGAAACTCTGCCAGGAAAGAAAACATCCAAAATCTTGTTCTAAAGCTTGCACGGGGGTCTGCAAAGAGTTTGGCAAGAATGAAAGGTAGTTGTCCAAAACTCGTTCTTTTCCAATAGAATAACCATGGAAAAGGCAGGAGAGTGGTAAAGTACTGTTTTCTCTAAGTCTGAAGGCTGCCCACACTGTGCCTGTGTGCCGCAGCTTGCATCTTCGCCTTTGGGAAGCTGCCGCTCGCCGATTCTCCCGCAGGCGAAGAAGCGGCTTCTTCGCACACAGAGCATTGTGGCGAGCGCAGGGAGCTCCTGAGAGCGGTTTGTGCCGAAAGAAGCCCGGGACCGGCACTTAGCTTCGGAGAGCTGCGTATCTGCGTCTTCTGCGTGTCTTGCCGCTCTACACTCAGCAAAAAGCTTTTCCACCATATCTTGCAAGGAGAAACTCTGCCAGGAAAGAAAACATCCAAAATCTTGTTCTAAAGCTTGCACGGGGGTCTGCAAAGAGTTTGGCAAGAATGAAAGGTAGTTGTCCAAAACTCGTTCTTTTCCAATAGAATAACCATGGAAAAGGCAGGAGAGTGGTAAAGTACTGTTTTCTCTAAGTCTGAAGGCTGCCCACACTGTGCCTGCGTGCTGCAGCTTGCATCTTCGCCTTTGGGAAGCTGCCGCTCGCCGATTCTCCCGGAGGCGAAGAAGCGGCTTCTTCGCACACAGAGCATTGTGGCGAGCGCAGGGAGCTCCTGAGAGCGGTTTGTGCCGAAAGAAGCCCGGGACCGGCACTTAGCTTCGGAGAGCTGCGTATCTGCGTCTTCTGCGTGTCTTGCCGCTCTACACTCAGCCAAAAGCTTTTCCACCATATCTTGCAAGGAGAAACTCTGCCAGGAAAGAAAACATCCAAAATCTTGTTCTAAAGCTTGCACGGGGGTCTGCAAAGAGTTTGGCAAGAATGAAAGGTAGTTGTCCAAAACTCGTTCTTTTCCAATAGAATAACCATGGAAAAGGCAGGAGAGTGGTAAAGTACTGTTTTCTCTAAGTCTGAAGGCTGCCCACACTGTGCCTGTGTGCCGCAGCTTGCATCTTCGCCTTTGGGAAGCTGCCGCTCGCCGATTCTCCCGGAGGCGAAGAAGCGGCTTCTTCGCACACAGAGCATTGTGGCGAGCGCAGGGAGCTCCTGAGAGCGGTTTGTGCCGAAAGAAGCCCGGGACCGGCACTTAGCTTCGGAGAGCTGCGTATCTGCGTCTTCTGCGTGTCTTGCCGCTCTACACTCAGCCAAAAGCTTTTCCACCATATCTTGCAAGGAGAAACTCTGCCAGGAAAGAAAACATCCAAAATCTTGTTCTAAAGCTTGCACGGGGGTCTGCAAAGAGTTTGGCAAGAATGAAAGGTAGTTGTCCAAAACTCGTTCTTTTCCAATAGAATAACCATGGAAAAGGCAGGAGAGTGGTAAAGTACTGTTTTCTCTAAGTCTGAAGGCTGCCCACACTGTGCCTGTGTGCTGCAGCTTGCATCTTCGCCTTTGGGAAGCTGCCGCTCGCCGATACTCCCGGAGGCGAAGAAGCGGCTTCTTCGCACACAGAGCATTGTGGCGAGCGCAGGGAGCTCCTGAGAGCGGTTTGTGCCGAAAGAAGCCCGGGACCGGCACTTAGCTTCGGAGAGCTGCGTATCTGCGTCTTCTGCGTGTCTTGCCGCTCTACACTCAGCCAAAAGCTTTTCCACCATATCTTGCAAGGAGAAACTCTGCCAGGAAAGAAAACATCCAAAATCTTGTTCTAAAGCTTGCACGGGGGTCTGCAAAGAGTTTGGCAAGAATGAAAGGTAGTTGTCCAAAACTCGTTCTTTTCCAATAGAATAACCATGGAAAAGGCAGGAGAGTGGTAAAGTACTGTTTTCTCTAAGTCTGAAGGCTGCCCACACTGTGCCTGTGTGCTGCAGCTTGCATCTTCGCCTTTGGGAAGCTGCCGCTCGCCGATTCTCCCGCAGGCGAAGAAGCGGCTTCTTCGCACACAGAGCATTGTGGCGAGCGCAGGGAGCTCCTGAGAGCGGTTTGTGCCGAAAGAAGCCCGGGACCGGCACTTAGCTTCGGAGAGCTGCGTATCTGCGTCTTCTGCGTGTCTTGCCGCTCTACACTCAGCAAAAAGCTTTTCCACCATATCTTGCAAGGAGAAACTCTGCCAGGAAAGAAAACATCCAAAATCTTGTTCTAAAGCTTGCACGGGGGTCTGCAAAGAGTTTGGCAAGAATGAAAGGTAGTTGTCCAAAACTCGTTCTTTTCCAATAGAATAACCATGGAAAAGGCAGGAGAGTGGTAAAGTACTGTTTTCTCTAAGTCTGAAGGCTGCCCACACTGTGCCTGTGTGCCGCAGCTTGCATCTTCGCCTTTGGGAAGCTGCCGCTCGCCGATTCTCCCGGAGGCGAAGAAGCGGCTTCTTCGCACACAGAGCATTGTGGCGAGCGCAGGGAGCTCCTGAGAGCGGTTTGTGCCGAAAGAAGCCCGGGACCGGCACTTAGCTTCGGAGAGCTGCGTATCTGCGTCTTCTGCGTGTCTTGCCGCTCTACACTCAGCAAAAAGCTTTTCCACCATATCTTGCAAGGAGAAACTCTGCCAGGAAAGAAAACATCCAAAATCTTGTTCTAAAGCTTGCACGGGGGTCTGCAAAGAGTTTGGCAAGAATGAAAGGTAGTTGTCCAAAACTCCTTCTTTTCCAATAGAATAACCATGGATAAGGCAGGAGAGTGGTAAAGTACTGTTTTCTCTAAGTCTGAATGCTGCCCACACTGTGCCTGTGTGCTGCAGCTTGCATCTTCGCCTTTGGGAAGCTGCCGCTCGCCGATTCTCCCGGAGGCGAAGAAGCGGCTTCTTCGCACACAGAGCATTGTGGCGAGCGCAGGGAGCTCCTGAGAGCGGTTTGTGCCGAAAGAAGCCCGGGACCGGCACTTAGCTTCGGAGAGCTGCGTATCTGCGTCTTCTGCGTGTCTTGCCGCTCTACACTCAGCAAAAAGCTTTTCCACCATATCTTGCAAGGAGAAACTCTGCCAGGAAAGAAAACATCCAAAATCTTGTTCTAAAGCTTGCACGGGGGTCTGCAAAGAGTTTGGCAAGAATGAAAGGTAGTTGTCCAAAACTCGTTCTTTTCCAATAGAATAACCATGGAAAAGGCAGGAGAGTGGTAAAGTACTGTTTTCTCTAAGTCTGAAGGCTGCCCACACTGTGCCTGTGTGCTGCAGCTTGCATCTTCGCCTTTGCGAAGCTGCCGCTCGCCGATTCTCCCGGAGGCGAAGAAGCGGCTTCTTCGCACACAGAGCATTGTGGCGAGCGCAGGGAGCTCCTGAGAGCGGTTTGTGCCGAAAGAAGCCCGGGACCGGCACTTAGCTTCGGAGAGCTGCGTATCTGCGTCTTCTGCGTGTCTTGCCGCTCTACACTCAGCCAAAAGCTTTTCCACCATATCTTGCAAGGAGAAACTCTGCCAGGAAAGAAAACATCCAAAATCTTGTTCTAAAGCTTGCACGGGGGTCTGCAAAGAGTTTGGCAAGAATGAAAGGTAGTTGTCCAAAACTCGTTCTTTTCCAATAGAATAACCATGGAAAAGGCAGGAGAGTGGTAAAGTACTGTTTTCTCTAAGTCTGAAGGCTGCCCACACTGTGCCTGTGTGCCGCAGCTTGCATCTTCGCCTTTGGGAAGCTGCCGCTCGCCGATTCTCCCGCAGGCGAAGAAGCGGCTTCTTCGCACACAGAGCATTGTGGCGAGCGCAGGGAGCTCCTGAGAGCGGTTTGTGCCGAAAGAAGCCCGGGACCGGCACTTAGCTTCGGAGAGCTGCGTATCCGCGTCTTCTGCGTGTCTTGCCGCTCTACACTCAGCAAAAAGCTTTTCCACCATATCTTGCAAGGAGAAACTCTGCCAGGAAAGAAAACATCCAAAAACTTGTTCTAAAGCTTGCACGGGGGTCTGCAAAGAGTTTGGCAAGAATGAAAGGTAGTTGTCCAAAACTCGTTCTTTTCCAATAGAATAACCATGGAAAAGGCAGGAGAGTGGTAAAGTACTGTTTTCTCTAAGTCTGAATGCTGCCCACACTGTGCCTGTGTGCTGCAGCTTGCATCTTCGCCTTTGGGAAGCTGCCGCTCGCCGATTCTCCCGGAGGCGAAGAAGCGGCTTCTTCGCACACAGAGCATTGTGGCGAGCGCAGGGAGCTCCTGAGAGCGGTTTGTGCCGAAAGAAGCCCGGGACCGGCACTTAGCTTCGGAGAGCTGCGTATCTGCGTCTTCTGCGTGTCTTGCCGCTCTATACTCAGCAAAAAGCTTTTCCACCATATCTTGCAAGGAGAAACTCTGCCAGGAAAGAAAACATCCAAAATCTTGTTCTAAAGCTTGCACGGGGGTCTGCAAAGAGTTTGGCAAGAATGAAAGGTAGTTGTCCAAAACTCGTTCTTTTCCAATAGAATAACCATGGAAAAGGCAGGAGAGTGGTAAAGTACTGTTTTCTCTAAGTCTGAATGCTGCCCACACTGTGCCTGTGTGCTGCAGCTTGCATCTTCGCCTTTGGGAAGCTGCCGCTCGCCGATTCTCCCGGAGGCGAAGAAGCGGCTTCTTCGCACACAGAGCATTGTGGCGAGCGCAGGGAGCTCCTGAGAGCGGTTTGTGCCGAAAGAAGCCCGGGACCGGCACTTAGCTTCGGAGAGCTGCGTATCCGCGTCTTCTGCGTGTCTTGCCGCTCTACACTCAGCAAAAAGCTTTTCCACCATATCTTGCAAGGAGAAACTCTGCCAGGAAAGAAAACATCCAAAATCTTGTTCTAAAGCTTGCACGGGGGTCTGCAAAGAGTTTGGCAAGAATGAAAGGTAGTTGTCCAAAACTCGTTCTTTTCCAATAGAATAACCATGGAAAAGGCAGGAGAGTGGTAAAGTACTGTTTTCTCTAAGTCTGAAGGCTGCCCACACTGTGCCTGTGTGCTGCAGCTTGCATCTTCGCCTTTGGGAAGCTGCCGCTCGCCGATTCTCCCGCAGGCGAAGAAGCGGCTTCTTCGCACACAGAGCATTGTGGCGAGCGCAGGGAGCTCCTGAGAGCGGTTTGTGCCGAAAGAAGCCCGGGACCGGCACTTAGCTTCGGAGAGCTGCGTATCTGCGTCTTCTGCGTGTCTTGCCGCTCTACACTCAGCCAAAAGCTTTTCCACCATATCTTGCAAGGAGAAACTCTGCCAGGAAAGAAAACATCCAAAATCTTGTTCTAAAGCTTGCACGGGGGTCTGCAAAGAGTTTGGCAAGAATGAAAGGTAGTTGTCCAAAACTCGTTCTTTTCCAATAGAATAACCATGGAAAAGGCAGGAGAGTGGTAAAGTACTGTTTTCTCTAAGTCTGAAGGCTGCCCACACTGTGCCTGTGTGCTGCAGCTTGCATCTTCGCCTTTGGGAAGCTGCCGCTCGCCGATTCTCCCGCAGGCGAAGAAGCGGCTTCTTCGCACACAGAGCATTGTGGCGAGCGCAGGGAGCTCCTGAGAGCGGTTTGTGCCGAAAGAAGCCCGGGACCGGCACTTAGCTTCGG
The DNA here is from genome assembly GCF_037042795.1 of Molothrus aeneus. Taxonomy (NCBI): domain Eukaryota; kingdom Metazoa; phylum Chordata; class Aves; order Passeriformes; family Icteridae; genus Molothrus; species Molothrus aeneus. The sequence continues at coordinate 299,641 of NW_027099237.1, forward strand.
AGAGCTGCGTATCCGCGTCTTCTGCGTGTCTTGCCGCTCTACACTCAGCAAAAAGCTTTTCCACCATATCTTGCAAGGAGAAACTCTGCCAGGAAAGAAAACATCCAAAATCTTGTTCTAAAGCTTGCACGGGGGTCTGCAAAGAGTTTGGCAAGAATGAAAGGTAGTTGTCCAAAACTCGTTCTTTTCCAATAGAATAACCATGGAAAAGGCAGGAGAGTGGTAAAGTACTGTTTTCTCTAAGTCTGAATGCTGCCCACACTGTGCCTGTGTGCTGCAGCTTGCATCTTCGCCTTTGGGAAGCTGCCGCTCGCCGATTCTCCCGCAGGCGAAGAAGCGGCTTCTTCGCACACAGAGCAT